>NC_022014.1:48040805-48081985 GCF_000317375.1 Microtus ochrogaster | reverse complement strand
TCTCTCTCTCTCTCTCTCTCTCTCTCTGTGTATTCTATGTGCTGTGTGTGGATTCTGTGTGTTTGTGACTTCTGTATAGTGTGCATGGCTTCTGTGTGGTGTGTATGGATTCTGTGTGTGTATTCTGCATGTTGTATGGGAATATGTGTAGTGTGTATAGATTCTGTGTATGTGTGTGGCTTCTGGGTGGTATGCGTATAGTTTGTGTGGTGTATGTGACATCTATGTGTATCGTGTGACTTCTGTGTGGTGTGTGTATAGTCTGTGTGTTGTATGTGGATTCTGTGTGGTGTGTGTGGATTCTGTACAAAGTGACTGTGTGTGCTGAATCTTGCCTCTTCTCCAAGCCCCTGTCCCCACCACCCTGACTCTAGATTGTGACCTCACTTGGAAGGAGGATCTTTAAAGAACTGATTAAAATGTGAGACCACTAATCAATGAGACCAGTGTTCCAATAAGGAGAGACTGGACCCAGATACACACAAGGGAAGATCACGCCGTGTACAGGCTGGGTAGAGAGAACTCAGAAAGACTCAACACGCTACTCTCATGCATGGCCTTAGACTTCGGCTTTTGGAACTTTGAGGCTGTTTGCTCTGCTCTTTGTGGCTTCCTCCTGGGCATTTAATAGAACCACTGTGTGTGAGGTTCGCCTGCTGCAAATGTCAACAGGGTGGTGCTAGGCTTTCCAGGTCCTGTGGTCCTGGATCGCATCCTCGAAGGCTTTATCTGCTAATGCTGATCTACTGGAGGAGGGGCTGTCCCACATGGTGTGGATAACGATGTCTCTGGGTGTCAGTGACTGGTGATGCTTTGGCCATATTTCCTGGCTGTCTATATGTTGGCATGGGGCACTTAGTCGTCTGTAAAGCTTCCCCAGCCCTCTAGATAATGTACATGGAGGGAATATGTTGGCGCACCTAGACAAGAAGGAGCTCATGCCAGCCCAGCCCATCCCACTGACCAGACTGTGCAGCTAGGGGCTTGTATAGGCCTCCAGGAAGACTGGTGATGGCTACACAGAGATTTTGGATTGAATCAGCATGAGCTGCCCCAGCTAGGTGCCAGCCCAGAGTAGGGCCTGTGGAATACAGCATTCACAAGCTGTCCTGTGCATGTTTCTGCACCCTGCATCACAAGGCCGCGGTCTGCTGTAGCCCAGCTGGTAAGATGTGGTAGTTCAGAAAAAAAATTGTGCTTGTTGAGAGGGTGGCAAATGTTCCTGCAGAAAGATTCATTTTTCTTCTTTAGTGGCGGTTGCTCTGTTATTTATGTGAATGCTAATTTGTGACTGGGGACATTCCCCGACGTGGTCCTCATGCTGATGGAGACCTGGGAAATGTCAGCAAGAACATCTGGCAGGGACAAGTGTCAGATCCTGTGATGGATGGGCAGGCCTGTCGTGGTCCCAGCGTCTGAGCCTGACCTGCTGATCCCTCTGTCCCGGCTGGGGCTGGCAACCTGGCTGTACTCCCTGGAGGTGTCTATCCCAGGCTCTGAGGCTGTGTGGAGATGAGGGGCCTGGCTGCGAGGACCTGACTGTGGAACAGTATAGATTCTCATAGACAAGCCAGGTCCCATGGGACCTACTTTAGTGTTGCTTGATTTAATGGAGAGGGGGGAGGCTAGTCAGTCCCCACCCTGGTCCCTGTAAGTCACCCTTGTTGATGTCTTGATTATCCCATCTTCTGTCCTTTCCCATCTCCACTCCCTACTTCCTTTAAAACATTTTATCTGTTTGATATTTATACTTTTTAAATATCTGTTTGTTTGATATTTATACTGTTTGATATATATATATATATTATATATATATATCATAAAAATTTCAAAAACAGAACACAGGACTTTGGGAGATGGCTCAGTGGGGGAAGTACTTGTTACACAAAACCCACATCAAGCTGGTGTGCTGGCTCACACATGTAATCTTAGAGCTTCTACAGTGAGGTTAGGGATAGCAGCCCCCCCCCAGAAGCTCATGAGCACACACAGCGGCCAACAATAAGAGAATCAACAAGGTGGGAGGCATTGGCTGAGGGCTGAGAGCACAGCCGTGGCACGTGTGTGCTCACATTCACATGCACCAATATGTGTGCATGTGTAAGGCATAGCACGCGTAAGCATGTGTGTGTGCGCATGCATACACACAGAGATATTTAAAAAATAGAGTACAATAAAATCAAGGAGCTGACCTCAAGCCTTAATGCCCCCCTTTCATCCCGTGTTTCCTAGTAGGTGTCACCTATAATGTTAATGTTAACGAGAACTAGTTAGTTTGTTAGGGTGCTCTTCTGAGTACCCCACAGGTAGCAGCTGTTCCCCCTTTCTCTTCACTGTGTAAATTGACCCTCTTTTCACTCCAGTTCCATGGAGGCTTAGAGAGGCTGCATGGTCAGCCAGGGACGAGGCCAGTACATAGAGTGAGCTGGAGGCCATTCTGTCCATTGTTCATCTACACGGATATTACGTGTGGATGTGAGTGAAATTTTACCCTCCACAGATGGGAGCTGCCCTCTCAGACACATTTGTTCCTGGCGTAGCCTCCAGAAAGACCTTTGACTTAGCGTATATTTATAAATTTAGTAAAACTCTTTTGCAACTCATAAGGTCCTTGGCTTTAAAACAATTTCATTATATATTTATCATAATAGAGCTTTTGTTTTCTATCATGTGACCCATGCATTCTGATTTATTAATTAATTAATTTATCTAGTCTGTCTTCTATATTTACTATGTAGCCTGGCTTTGGTGATTTGGAAGGTTTGTATTTGTTTACTAGTGTGACTTAAATAGAATTTACTTATTTATTCTTGTTTTCTTTTGAGATGTAGATGCATGTAGCCCAGGCTGGTCCTTGAGTTCTCTATGTAGTTGAGCATGACCTTAGACTCGTGAGCCTTCTGCCTCTGTCTCCCTAGTGCTGGGATTACAGGCCTATATCACCATGCCCATCTTGTTTTTTCCTTCTTTTAAAAAGACATATATTTACTTACATTAGTAACTTTCTGGTAGTTGTTAACCCACCCATGGAAGACTGAAGCATCAAGATATTTCTCTACACTTTGTTTTTGTGGAATTTTTATTTTTTGGTGGTTGGCACATCTCGTTCCCTTTGACTTATTAAATTAGCCAAGTATGAACTGTTTTTATATTACATAGCTTTACTTCCCAGACTTACGGTCTGTAGTCCCAGTTATCCCAGTGAAACAGATATAGAGATCAGTTCCTGTCTCCCAAACCTATGATTTTCCCCTTCAGCGAGAATTGATATTGAGGGTCTCGAGAGATGGCTTTGTCCTGCTCTTCTAGAGGACCAGAATTTGGTTCTTGGTACCCATATCAGGCAGCTCACAGCCATCTTTAACTACAGCTTCAGAGGATCCAGTGCCCTCTTCTGGCTTCTTGGACACCTGTCATGTGAGTGCACACACACACACACACACAGAGGTGTAAACATAGACTCGGGCTCTCTCACACACACACACATGCACATGTGCACACGCGCACACACCCACACAGTCGAAATCATGTCTCGGCTTCTTAAAATGTAAGTGAGGCGCAGTAGTGAGGGTTGAAAGTGGAGCCCTTAAGAAAATCTTACAGCAGCAAAGAGAAACAGATGTGTCCCACAGCCCAAGGCTCTGACTTGCACAAGGTCCCACACTTAGTTGGGAGAGGTAGGATACCCACCTGAAACCCTAAGTTTCCAAACTGGAAACAACCCAACCCATGTCCACTATGCAGTGGACAGATACATAAAATGGAGCAGATACATATGGTGGAAAAAGAATGAATCACTGATTGTTCTACAGCATGAACCAACCTTGAAAACATCATACACAGTGAGTGAACCTAGCCTCAGACTCGTGCTGCACAGCTGCTTTGTGTATAGGAAATATCCAAAGTGGGAATATTCATAGAGACAGAAAGTAGATTAATGGTTTCCAAGGCAACAAAAGACTGATCAGGAGAAGGAGAATGGGGTGATTGCGGTGGGATGACCCCAACACACGTGGGCTTCCTTTGGGATGAGGGTGATCTGCTGACACTGGTAACACACTCAATATATTGTTTAAATGCATGAGTTGTGTGGTTTGTGAATTATAGTGCCATAAAGCTGTCTTGTTTTAAACAGTATCGAAACTTACAGTGAAAGTTATTCCTTTTACACTTACGTGCTAAGCTTTCTCTTTGAGACAAAGGGAGGCCCGTTTAGTGTGGATGAAAAGTTACACAACAGCTCTCCGATATTTTCTGTGTGTGTGTGTGCTTGTGTGTACATGTGCATACTGGTGCCTGTGCCTGTGTGTGTGTGCGTGTGCATACTGGTGCCTAGGTCTGTGTGTGTGTCTGTGTGTGTGTACGTGTGGGCACACATGTGTGTGTGTGTGTGTGTGTGTGTGTGCGCACATGCACAGAGAGGGCAGAGGAAGACATTTGGTGTCTTGCTTCATCACTCTTTGCCCTTACTCTTTTGAGACAGGGTCTCTCACTGCACCAGAGCTAGGCTGGTAGCCACCAAACCCCCTTCCTTCCTTCCTTCCTTCCTTCCTTCCTTCCTTCCTTCCTTCCTTCCTTCCTTCCTTCCTTCTTCCTTCCTCCATCCAGGGACACAGGGATGCACACAGCCACTCCTAGCTTTTTATGTGAGTTCTAGGGATTTGAACTCAGGTCCATACATTGGCATAGCAACACTTTTACCTACGGAGCCACCTCCCTCTCCAGTCATTCCAGTCTTTTTTATAGCAAGTGAAGATCTTGATTCAGACTCGAAGTCTTAGCAGATGAAGGTATTTGGCTGGAATTTAATAAAGTTGGGTAAGGCACACACCTTGATGGCATTGAATGTCCTCCATTTTGATGTCCTCTATGCCCATCTACACTGGTTCTCCTCTGGGTGGGAGAAGCAGGGATGTCTCTTTAGCTTGCCTCTTCCATGCAGAGAAATTTGAATTAGTGGCTTAATGTCTTTGAGCCCGAGAGGCCTCCATGGATGTGGTGTTATGCCTGCCTGTGGGATTTTAGTGGAGTTTGAATTTCTGTCACCATGTCTGGCTCACAGGGGTCCTTCCAATGTTACCAAGTGCCCAGCGAATGGAGAGCAGTGCCACTAGTGTTGAGGTACAAAAGAAGGTCAAGTGTAGGGGTGGACAGATGTGTGGGAACCTTCTCAGGGGCAAAGGGGTGGCTGCTGTGGTTCCGTTAAGAGGCCTCATGCACTATGGGATGAACTCGGTCTTTATCTTGCAGGCAGCGAGGAAAGTTGTTTCTGGTTTTCAGTTTGCTGGTTTCCTGTCCCCCCTCCCCCCAGAGCTGTGCTTGACCTGTCAGGCTTACAGAGGGATAAGAGACACCGAGGTCAGAGGTCAATGACCTGACCCCTCACTTTGCAGAAGAGGAAAGGGTAGACCCATTAAAGGTGTTTGAAGCCTGTCACTTGGCTCTATGTCCGGTTCTCCCTGCCTGCCACTCCCTCCACCTGGCCCTTCAAAGTATAGCCCAGCGTACATCCAATCAAGCAGTAGATGAAGCGCTGGGGGCATTTGACTTTTGCAGCATCTTCATCTGAGCCCCAGAAACTGACTGGGCAAGTTTAGGTCAAGAGAAAAGTCGCAAAAGATGTGAAGTTAGGTCCAGAGGGGGAATGAGGCCCCACAGGCCAAGTCTTCAGGGTTCTGTGGAGCTCAGACAGTCTGTCCAGGTCACTCCATCCCAGTTAAGTGTGGGAGGCTCAGGTCCAGCCATAGCTCCTCACTTCCTGGGAAGAGAGAGACATGGACAGGAATTGCTCTATGGGAAGAAGGAGAGTGGCTGACACTCGACAAGGACCATACCCGTCTACCCCACATGATCAGAGTGGGCTAGTGAAGTGGCTCAGCCAGTAACGGCCTTTTAACCCCTTGAACTCACTCCACAAAGTTGCCCTCTGACTTTGTATGGGTGTATAGTGGTACACACACACACACACACACACACACACACACACTCCCCAAACAAACCACAGCAACAAACAAAAACAACAAATACATATTTTGAAATGCTAAGAGAGCTGGGGATACATGGGCCCCAGTACAAGGATGCACTACAAATAGACCTCTCCAGAAGGGGCTGCTCCAGAAGTCACAAAGCGGGAGCTGATAGAGGTGGAGGGGGAGGGAGGAGATAAGTGTCTTCTCAGTGGATTGCACTTGCCCACCCCTCCCACACTTCCACACAGTGCTGGCCCACGCTGGTCCACCCCTTCTACACACAGCTCTCACCCTTTTAGAAAATGGGAGATCAATATGCAAAACCACTGCCCAAGATGCAGAGCTAGACAGCATCCTCGCTTGTCTCGAGGGAGTGGCTCCAATCAGATGCAGCCTGCTGTGATTTGAACAGGAAGCGTTTCTCAGAAGCTCACATGTTCAGCATTTGGTCCTCAGCCAGTGGTGCTATTTTGGAAGGTTCTGGAAACTTTAAGTGGGGATTCCCTGGGAGTACGCCTTTGGAGGCTATACCTGGTCCTTGGTGTCTTCCTTACTCTTGACTTCCTGTCCCCTGTGGGTTGAGGAAGCTCCTCTGATTCACACTCCTGCAACCATGTTGTCCCTAAGCACATGGGGACAAACAGAGTGCACTGACCCTTCTAGACCCATGGTCTTTTCTCTAGCTAAGGTGCTTTCTCAGGTGTTTTGGTCACAGCTATTGCACAGCTCTGTGGTCAGGGAAGTCCGGCTCCTTTCCCATAAGGTTCCAAGGCTTGTTCAGCTCTGACTTCAGCCTCTGAGAGGGCCAGCGGTGTCACGGCTGAGCAGGCTTTGTCAAGAGGTGCCCCAGGGAGTCACAGGTCTGATCTATGTACTGTTCCCTCTCAGGTCAGCAGGAGACGGGGCTTGTCCCTGAAGGGAGCTTGGGTGGTGATGGCTGGATGGTCCAACTGGACCTCCTGGGAGCTAACAGTTCTATGGACAGCAACCTTGCAGAAGCATTCATGTCGGAGGATTCTAGTGGCAAGCCCAAAGTGTGTGTGTGTGTGTGTGTGTGTGTGTGTGTGTGTGTGTGTGTGTTAGAACAAGGAAAGTTTGGGAATGGCAGGGAGCTGATGTTGACATACTGCCATGTCTTTCATCCAAGTCAGGTTCCCTCTAGGTTTGGATCAGCCTTTCTTTACCATTCTTCTTATCCCCCTTCCCCCGTGTCTGTGGGAGAGTGTGTGAGAGGCAGGTGTAGTGTGCCAGTGTGCATAGCTGTGTGCATGCAGGTGAAGGTTAGAGCAGGACCTTCAATGTCTTCATTTGTCCCTCTCTACATCATTGCTCTGAGACAGGGTTTTGCCTACCTGGGTCAGCAAATGAGCTCTCAGGACCCACCTGTGCCCTCCTCCTCAATCCTGGAATTGCAGGCACATACGCTTGATACTGGCTTTTTTTGTGTGTGTTGTGGGGGTTCAAACTCAGAACTTCATGCTTGCAGAGTGAACACTCTTACCTACTCAGCAATAACCCAGTCCCTGTTCTCTCCTGATTGTCACCAGCACAACTCGGATAAACACATGACAGTTCTTGAGCTGGAGGTTGCAGAATTGATGAGTTTAAGCCACAGACCTGGTTGGAATTATGCATGCACAGGAAGTGCCTGCAGCTTCTGGCTCCCATGTGAGGAGGCGCTGAGGGAAAGCAGCCAGCTTTACCAATGAGTTTAAGATGCCCACTTGCGTTTTGTACGATACCCCAGCTTTGAACACATCAGAATGCTAAATGCCTTAAAAATTAAAATTAGCAGAGGGTATCTTTGGATGGTAATACATGTTTAACTTTTAATTTCCGTTTCCAGTGGCTGTTTCACCATCAGCCAAATAGCAAAGGAGCTGAACATAGAGGAAGAAGAGGTTAATTCTCACTGTATAATTTGCTGAGATTTGAACACTGGCAACTTGACTTGGTGTCCAAAGTATGGCTGGGCTCTGGGCCCTTTCAGAGACACTGAGGCACGGGACTGAGTCCTCTATGGGAGCTTCCTTCTGTCCCACAGTAGAAAGCCTGTTTGGTTTTGACAAACAATCACAGCCTTGCTGAATGAGAGTTGGGGCCAGAATACCAGGCCTTCTGCAAGACACCAGACTGGACAGGTGTGGAGTAGGCCACCAGCAGACTCCCGACAGGGTATTCTCCAGGCTGGACAGGCATGGGGTAGGGACACAGACCACCAGCAGACTCTTGACAGGGTACTCTCCAGACTGGTGTGTTTGAGAGATCTTTTTAATATTTATTGAGTTAGGAGAGGGAACTGATTTTTATTAATAAAAATTACATGTAAAAACAGATACACTTGCCACTGGCAGCTGAAAATCAAAGTCCTGGAAAAAACCCAGCAAAAAATTAGCTCATAGTGTGTGCCTTGTTCCCTTGTCAATTTTCCTCTGCTGGGTTCTAGACAGCCGGTTCTGGGACGCATACTAAACTGTTGATCCTCCAGCATTCTGTTAATGAGCACTGCTTTCTTTGGGGTAAGCCCCTTGTGTGGCATTATTCGGGTCAGTGGTCTTGGGGGAAGGTCTGTTGATGACCTCAGGGTGATCAGAGACTAGCCTCAGGCTGGTCACCCGTGAGCTTGGGGATGATCAACCTGGTCATGGCGGCAGTGGGCCTTAAGGTCCAGGGATGGTCAGTGCTTTAGTTGCTTGCCTGGTGGTTGTGACATAAGATGTGACACAGTCAGTTTATGGACAGACAGGGCTCCCAGTGCAGTCCACCATTACAGAGGCGCCATGGCAGAAGGAGCTTGAGGCTGCTGGTCACCTTGTGTCCCCAGTCAAGAAGCAGAGGGTGATGGGTTCACTCAGCTCTTGTTCCTCTTTCCTCAGGCCAGGACTCCAGTGTGTGTCATGGTTGGCACCCACATTTGAGGGGGTTTTCTTGTCTCAATTAGCACAATCTAGATGATCCCTCACAGGCCAGCCTAAGGATTCATTTCCACAGTGATTCTAAGTCCATACAATTGATAAGACCAATTATCACCATCAATCACTGGTCTCCGGGGGGGGGGTGATCTCTCCTTAGAGATTGTCATTGATCTCGGTGGTCATCCATTGATCTTGGGAATGGTAATCTTTTGTTGTCAGGTGTGGTCATGCATTGATGTGGGAATGGCCATGCACTGGTCTTGGAGATGCTTTCCCACTGTATTCCCACATTGGTCTTAGAGACAGTCATCCACCGACTTAGGAAACGGTCATTCATTGGCTTTGGAGGTGGGTAGCCATCTTGGGGGTGATCCTGATGCCTAAATGATGGTCTCCCACTAGTCAGCCCCTGGTTTTGGGGAGCAAGTGTGCATTTCATGGCACCCAACAGAGATGATTTATAGGATGCTGGTTGTCATGGAACACGTCAAACAACTCTGAGAATCCTGTCAAGTTGAGGGCTCTGGTCCTGTAAGAAAACCTGAGTAAATTGACTTCACACCTTATACTTAGCTCAGATTTATCTCTGAGTCCCCAGCACCCTTTCTATCTGGGTGAGTGACCTTAGGCCAGATGCCACTTCTCCCTAGGCCTCCAGTTTCTATGCCCTTCATGTAGCTCTGATTCCGAGACTCTGTGTATCCCTGGAAAGCCTCTTCACCCTCTGAGCCCCAGTCTCCTCACTGGAAAGCAAGCAGAATACATGGATATCTTGACTCGAGGCCCACCAACAATGTGTGCTCTAGTTCTAAGGACGCCCCAGGCCTCATGTGCTTCTGTAGCAGTTCTGTGGTAGAGGAGGGGTGACAGGCTCACCCCACTTACAGCTGAGGGACTGGAGACTCAGAGAATGTTGGCATTCTGTTTGAAGTCACCCCTCTGGAAAAAGGGTGCCAGAAATCCAGTAAATCAGACTCCCAGGTTAGCTTGTCCTCTGTTAAGCCACAGGGGTTAATTCCCATGCTCATCCAAAGGAGTCTATTAATAAAGATGGATTTGAGACGTCTGTCTCCTCTAAAACCACATACATGGGAACCATGCATGGAAGTAACTCTTGCTGTTGTAAACATTCTCAGCACACACCAGTGGGTGGGGACGGCCCTTCTCGTCTTTGCCATCACGCGGCTCTCAGAGGACATGTCCTGAGGCTTGGGGGTCAAGTGTTCACTCAGCCTGTAAGCATTTGCTTGGTCCCCACCAGGTCTAGTAGTGCCCTGGGAACCAGGGATGAGTCATAAGTGTGGGGGCCTGAAGGGTTCCCACCAAACCCTCATTCCTCATAGTCCATGGTCTTCCTTCCACTTCCGTGGCTTTCTTCCCTGCCACGTACACAGCAGATCCTGGAAGGTCCTCTGCTTTTCCTCTTCTATGCCTCTCAGAATGGCTCCTCTTTACCAGGCCAACCGTTGGTCCCAGCATGGCTTTCTTGATGCTGCTGATGTAACAAATGAGTCACAAAGATCAAAATTCATTCTCGTGCAGTTCTGGTGGCTGAAGTCTACAGTCAGTGGAGCCTGCTTGAGCTCCAGGTGTCTGCAGGGCTGAGTTCCCCCTCTTCCAGTTCTGCGTGGTTGCTGATGGTCCTTGTGGCTGCAACATGTTGACCTCTGTCTCCAGAACCACATCCCCATCTCATCTTCTATGTCCTCTCTTCTTCAGCCTCCTCCTACATACAGGAAGGAATGTGGTTATATGTTGGGCCACACTGATGGTCATGGGAACCTTCCGAAATGCAGAACATCAGCTGAGTCCCTTCTGCAGAGCCCCCTTCCCACAACATTTGCACATGTGACTGAGACCTGGATAGACTGGGGTAGGAGCTCTCTTCAGTCAGTTCCAGCCCTGGAAGTACTTCTGGCCTTGGCATCTCCCACCTAGCAGAATTAGATCTGTCCTCAGATTGTTCCAGACTTGACTTCCTCATATTCCTGGAGTCTATATGCCTCATCCAGGCCCTGCTACCTGCTTCCCAGGTACACGAAGCTTGCTCTCAGCTCCCCAGATTCATTTACATTCTTCCAGTCCCCCCTGTCCACAGCAGCTGCGAGTCACGTGACATCTTCCCTACCCAGAGCCTTCTAGGCTGCTGACTACCCTTCCTACAGAGACCTGCTCTGCATTCCATGCTGTGAGCTTTACCCCCAGGATCCCAGCCACCCAGTCAGCTTGTTCCGTTGATGGTAGCCCTTCTCTGGGCCTTTCTATGTGCCATGTCCCTCACCTACACCCTCTCTAACTTCTGGTTGACAGGAAGGGTTGGGGCAGGTTTTGGTTAGACATCATCCCTGTTTCTTGAGTCTGAATCTGATGCTTCCTGTGTAGCTGGTCTCCCATCAGCCCTTGCCTGTGACTGGAGCTACTCTTTCCAGCAAGCATTGCCCTCTGGCACCTGGGCTCTCCCCAGGTAAAGGCAACAGGTGTATGGCTGCATCTAGCATCCTCCACTAGACTCGCGCTGATTGCAAATGCTTAGTAGGCCCTATCAGAGTGCCAACTGCACTCAGTCTTCTAAGCTCCCAGCTAGCAATATATAGTATAGGGCCCACAGGGCACCCTGAGGTCAGGGAAAAGGACGGAGGCCTATACAGCTACTCTGTCCCTCTTGGCCAGGTTGATGATGTGACAGATGCCATTTGGGTTATGTGGGGGGAGGCGAATAGTTTCTCAACATCTGGATGGGTGATGCCAGGGACCGGACAGGGAACCCTAGCCAGTACCAGCTAAGTTCAAGCATCAGAAACACAAGCTCTTCTGATTGTCTGAGAGAACCCGAGGCTCTGTCATTGGTGTGAACACTTCTACATCTTAAATCTGAACAACCAGTGGAAGCTGTACAAGTTCCCCGTTGGTCGTAATTGTATGATGTGCAGGAATTACATCCCCAGGCTAGACACAATAGGAGAATTATGACTTACGGTTGGCAGACCGAAGAAGCATAGTGTGGGAACTGGGGTGGATGAGGGGCAGGTGATCTGGGTGCCACCAGGAGACTGCGTCAGAGAAAGGCTCTTTGGGAGTCTCTGAGCCTGACGTGAAAGAGAGAATAGGGGTTTATTAGCAGGTGGCCCAGGTGAGAGATGGCAGCAGGAACTCCCACAGTAGTGTATGGCAAGCTTGTGGAGTCAGTGCCTCAGCTATGTTCACACACAACCCAGTGACCAGTGGGAGGTTCAAACAGGTGCAGGCTGAGAGCCTTGAGTGAATGCAGACAGAAGGGTCCAGCAGGAAACCCCATGCAGGCAGGCAACACTTGTTATAGAGTCTGATCTTAGGGCAAGGGTGGACAGAGGGAGGGGAGGAGGCAGAGAACTGTGGCTGGGCACAGGGGTGTATGTCTGTCTGAGATGTCCATGCCAGGAAGTGTGCAGCTTAATTTTGTCAAAATTTTGTTTTCCAAGGAAAGTCGCAATTTCCCTTTCTTTAAGAGTTACGTTTTATTTTAAGATGGATTTTTAGTTATGTGTACGCAAGTGTCTGTGTACATGCGGTTGTACTTGGAGGCTGGAAGAAGGCATGGGATCTCCTGGGGCTGGAGTTCCTGGATGCTGTGAGAAGTCTGACATGAGTTCTGGAAACAGAACGTGGAATCCTGCAAGAGCAGCAGGCGTGCTTAACCACGGGGCTATGTCTGTCGTTCCTAGGATTTTGTTTTAAAAGGTGAAATCTCATCATTTTAGTGGTTGGTTTCACAGTGTTAAAAAGTATGGTCTGGGGCTTTGAAGGAGACTCAGCAAGGGAAAGCACTCACCGTGCAAAGCATGAGAGCTTGGATTTAAATCCCAGGATGTACGGAACAGCTGGGTGTGATGGTGTGAGCGTCTATAACCCAAGCCCCCTATGGGAAGGTGGGGGAGGGGGGCAGGAGGGTGGGGAGACAGGAAAACCCCTGAAAGTTCACAGCCAGCTAGCTTGACATACTTAGTGGAAAGACCACAGAGGGTCCCTTTTTAAACAAGTTGGGAAGGCATTGCGGATTGTCCTCTGACCCCCATATCTGTGCTGTGGCATGCATGCTCAGTTGGCAGAGAGCTTGCCTTGCTCGTGTAAAGACTTGAGTTTGACTCTCCAGAGTCAAAAGGCATAGCAGCAGCATCTCGAGTTTCAGCATGCAAGAGGTGGAGGCAGGGGTTAGACGTTCAAGGTGAAGCTAAGCTAATTAGTTTGTTTGAGATTCCCCTACCTCTCTCTCTTAAGAAAGCATTGTCTGGGCGAACCAATGTGTCTGTGGGTAGATGCAGTTCTTGGCTGATGGTTTTGGCCTGTGTCTTGGAATGACTCTGTTCTGGAGGTGGCTCATATTTGATGCACCCTTGTGTCCTCAAAGGCCCACATACAGTCTTACAGCTACACTTTCGGATGCTAAGACATTCCAGAGGGAGGGCACTACCCTTAGGGACCCTCCTAGCTGCTCTCCCTCCTCCGTCTGTGCCCTGGGAGTCTGAACTTCTCCACTTTGCCTCTGCAGGCTGGTCTGATCCGTATGGAGGAGGAGGAGTTCTTTATTGAGCCCCTGGAGAAGGGTCAGGCGGATCAGGAGGCTGAACAAGGCCGAGTGCACGTGGTGTATCGCAGACCACCCACTCCCAAATCCCCTCCTCTGGCGGGGCCACAGGTTCTGGACACAGGTAAGGCTGCTGTGGATGGGCAGGTTGGGTGGGGAGCACTGAATGTCTCTTGACTGTTCCTGGTTTCTGGGGAAACATTTGGGGAAACTAAGGTCCACTTCTGCAGGCCTGGTTGGAGGCTGGAGCTGAGTCCCAGCCATACTGGCTCAGGAAGAAGTCAGCTGCCTGCCTGACTGGATGCATGGCATGCGGGGCGCTGGGGTGTTGAGGCAGAGGGTACATATGGGTAACCAATAGTGACGGTCCCCACTGCTTACAGGTCTAGGGCCCTCACAGAAGACTGTCTAGTGCTCTATCTTCTGTGAATGCTTAGGGAACAGGAGAGAGTTGTGTCCATGCAGACAGCCTCTTGGGTCCTCCAGGCAGCCCCTGTCTCCTGATCTTGGACTGCTGTGATCTCTGGGATGGTGCCTGCTTTTTCCCAGAGTTTCCATGCTTACTGGGAAGAGACGGCCCCAAGTATTCTTTCTCTACACTCCCCACCCCAGGACACACCTCAAAAAGATTCCAGAGCAGCTCCAATAGCCTCAGTGTCTTCCATGCGCACTCACAGGATCTTATCATTTTCAACTTAGAATCACAGAGTGCTTTGGGTCCAGGGATATGGGAGAAACTATGGAGTGGCCTGAGTGACTGACTGGCCACCTGGCTGTAGCCTCACAGGTCTCGCCAAGACAGCTCGACTCACCCCAGAGGTCTCTGGATTTGGAGTACCGGATCGTGCGGAGGCCTGGGTCAGGATCTAAAGTGCTCTTGCAGGTCCCGGGGCCCCAGGGTGTAGACGAGGCCTCCTTGCCTAAAGTAAAGCCATGGAGGAGGGGGGACGGCCATGGGCAGGGGACCCAGAATTTTGGATCAGAGACATCTGCAGGTATCTAGATAGTCGAGGCCCCTGACTGGCGAGCCCCTCCCTGTGCTGTGATTTATTGAAATCGCCCCTCTCCTCTAAGAGAACCCCAGCCCATTTATTTTAGCTCCCGCTGACAATCTGGTTTGACAGATCAATTGGGCACAGCCTAGCAGGGTACCATTTTAATTTTAAGACACCATGTCAGGGACCTCAGTAAAGGAATTGCTCGGCGGCACACCAGCATTTCCTGGAGATAATATTTCTAGCTGCCCCTACTTCCCTGGTAATGAATAGCCTTCTACCTGTCAACAGCTGGGTTCTGGGGGCTTCCTGCTCAGCCTTACCCAAACCTTAGCCTTACTCCCGCCCTTGGGCTTTCCTGAGTGAGAGTAACCCTGGAAGGCTGGAGGGAAAATGGACAGAGGAAGTGCCCCGGACCTGGAGGGAGGCCTCCTCCTGGCCTTACTCTCTTGCCAGCCAACTGCCTTTGGACAAAGTTAGCTTTTGTTCCCTTATAACAGCTGAGAGGGCTCTGTCCGTCTCTTAGAGAGCTCGGAGCCGGCCATTTCATCCTTGATATTTCTTCCAGTAAGGCTGGCCTGTACTGGAAGAGTCTGGGTGGTTGTGGCCTCTTTCTCCCCACCCCTGGGCTCAGGCTGGGTGAGGTGGAGCCTGCTCCGTGGAGCTGGCTGGGTGCTCTCAGCTGTGTCTCCAATTCCAGATTCCATATTGGGCTTATCTTCCTGCCCTGGGGCCCTTCCCCCAATGGTCTAGCTGGCTGGGTTTTGTTTCCTGGACTGTGCTTAGCGTTTTGGCGTCTTCTGTTGGGTAGTGCCTTTGCCTCCCGATCCCATACACACATCCCCAATGAGAACTTGGAACTGACAACACGGGGAGAGGAATTTCAGAATCAACCCAGAAACCACTGACCTCATATAGACCGTGCTGGGTGAGATCAACTGCCCAGGTCAGGACCAGGACATCAGTCATCAATGGAGGAGATGAATCTCTCCAAGGCTAAACACAAGGCCACAGTCTTGGAACAAGTCCAGGCGCTCCAGCTGGGAGCTCAGGCTGTGTGAGAGTCCTGGGCTGTAGCTTCGGACCACAGGCCTATGCTCTGGGGGCTAAACCCACTTTCTGAGCCTTCCTATTCAGTGTCAACATGATGAGACCTTGCAGCCCCTTGAATGCGTCTGATGGTTCCCAAATGGCCCATGGCTAAAGATGGACTCACTGGCTGGAGGGGGTCCAGACAGTTTATGTCGGAGCTGGGCCAAGGGCCCATGGTGACCTCAGACAGTTCAGCTTTCCATCAGCATGGGCCCTGACAGGGCACAGAATGGCAATTGGAACTTATAAAATCTGTGTCCCATGGCTGTGTACAGCAGGCTAGCATATCTTAAGGGGCCCAGGGTAAAGGCTTTGCTTCGGTGTGTGTGTGTGTGTGTGTGTGTCTGTAGGAGAAGGTATGGGCTGTCCTCAGAGCTTGATCCCTGGGAGGCTAGGCTGAGGAGGCAGAACTCTTAGGAGGTGGGGCTAGCTTGTGGGGCTCTGCCCTCATCAGTGGACTCAAGGAGTTGGTTAGGGCTCACAGGAGTGAATTCATTTTTCTAAGTGCAGATTTTTATAAACTGAGCTCACTACACTTGCTTGATCTCCTCCGCGTAGCTCCCCCTCCACTGTGTTGTGACTCAACCAAGGGGCTGTGCATGAGGACACTAGCACAATGCCAGTGAACATCCCAAGCCACACAAACCTCAATACCTACTTCACGTGTTTTGTTATAGTAACTCACAGTAGACACGGGGACCAAGGGTTTTACTGGCCCATTTTATATTTGGTTGTTATAATCAAATACCTGAGTCAGGGTAACTTTTTCAGGAAAGGAGGTTTATTTAGCTGACACTTTTGGAGGCGGTGAGTCCAAGGCCAGGTGATCCTATTGGTTAGGTCTCTGGAGAGTGCTCAATGGGCAGTGGCCAGATTGCATGCTGAGGTAAGAAGTCACAAGAAGTGACACATGGAAACCAAAGCAAGGGACTTGGTAAGAACCTGACTGAGGCCAAGTGCCCAGGCTAGGGTGAGGTTGGGCTGGAAGATAGGGTGGATAGGGACTGGTCACTGGAGGAGATCAAACTGTCCAAAGCTGAATTGTAGGCCTCAGTCCTGGGCTGCAAGCCCAGACTCTCCCAGTGAAAGATCAGACTGTTCTGGCTCCTCCCCAAGGCAACCACAGGATATGGGTTCAAGACATTCCAAAAAGTATCGAGGGGGGCAGGGAGTCAAGATGCCAGGAGAGGGAAAACTCAAGTGTCAACAAAAGCGTGACTTCTGGGTCCATTCTCAGACCTTGTCTTTGCTCCCATCTTTCATGTTTGTCTGGGGTTCTTGAAGAAGGAGCCAGCACTAAAGTGCATTAGCGGAAGCCCTGGCTGGACCAGAAGACCCACTCTGTACTCGGAACTGGGTGATCTTGGCACGTATCTTGCTCTTAAGCATAAGACAGCTGTGGAACACTAGCTGGATAGACATGTGTTATGTCATAATTCGGGGACCAAAAGCCAGAGATCACTGTCACCGAGCTGAAATGGAGATGTGAACAGGGCCACACTGCCTCTGAGATGCCAGGAGGGAAGGTGTTCACCGTGTCTTTGGGCTCTGGGCTGCTGGCTTCCCTTGGCTTGAGGTCACATCACTCCAGAGGCTGCCTGCATGTTACTTCTCTTCCTCTGCCTGTGTCCAACATCCCTATGCCTCCATCTTGGAAGGTGGGCTCCATTTAGCTTTCCTCTGGGGCACCTCTCCCTCTCAACATCCTAATCTAATCCCATCTGATAAGCACTGTTCTGTCATGGAAGGTCCCAGTGACAGGTCCCAGAAGTCAGAACTTCGTATCTGCAGTGACTCCCTTTTAGCTGAGTGCAGAAGGTGAAACCGAGCAAGCGCTGCAATGCATGGCAGTCCAATGGAACACTCTGCACAGGAGCGACTGGATCCAGTCTGAGCCAGCCATCTCCCCAGACGTGGGAAGGCCAGGCAGATGAGGCTCCGTGCACAGAGCAGCCTCCTCGCTGTCGCCATCAAAGGCAGTGTCTCCACTGAACCTGGGATTCTGAGAAGATCCCTGTGTCATAGTCTAGATATTTGATCACCTCCCTTCTATCCACAGCATCCCACCATTAAGACAAAAGCTGCAAATTCAGAGGTCTTTAATGAAGACAGCAGCAAACAATAACAACAAAATCTACTCCTGGCCTGGCTTTCATCCCCGCCTCCCTTCCAGTAGTGTGGATTCGACTCAGGCCTCCTGCACGATCCCTCCCTTCTCTTGACCTTGCTTTCTTAGGTTGCCTCATGGATCCAGGGCAGCCTGAATATTTTAGCATGAAGAGGATTCAGACAATGATTTTTATGAGAACTCTCCAGTGTTTTAAAATGTGGCTTCAAATTTCAGAAAAGCACCGTATGGACCAAATAAAATAGGGCCCTCCCATTAGCCAAGGCTTCTGAGATGCAGAGACTGAAGTAGTTTCTGTCCTTCCCATTGGGCTGCTTCCCTGGGGTCCCCTTGGCTCTACCTTGGAATGGAAATGAAGCAGGTGGTTCCCTCCCTGGGGACCTGCTTCTGGGTTGCTGTGCCCTCAAGGCCAGCTGTACACATTGCCCCAGGGCTGAGAGAAGTCAGACAGTTCTGTGCCAGTGACCTTGGCTGCCGCCTCCTCTTCAGAAGCAGAGGGTGCCAAGCCTCTGCCCGCTGCTGTCAGGCTTGGGTGTCCTCCCTGACGGCCAGAGGAGACTCCACACCACAGGAGCTGCTTTGCCAAGGCGAGCCTGCAGAGAGAGGATGGAAGTGTAGGCACCAAGTGGCTCCTCCACGTGGCTGAGTGTGGCCCGAAAAAGTCTCCACCTACTGGCCCATAGCCAGCCCTTCCCTTAGACTGGGAAGCCAACTCCTTCTGACCAGACTTTCTTGCATTACCTCTCCTTGAGCTCAGATAGGAGTTTTCCAGGGTGCAGGGAGCCATGCAGGGTGAAGTAGGGGATGGGGTGGGGCAGAGCTTATGTCCTGGGGCTTAGTAGGGGGGATGTAGCTACAGCCGACCCAGGATCTGAACAGTGTCCTGCATGCAGTGGGCAGCCATAAGAGGTCTCTTGGGATCTGACCAAGCATCCTGCACTTGGCAGTCCTGCTCAGGCTGCAGTGTGCTGGAAGTTCGAGGTAGGGATGCCATGGGGGTGAGGCAGAGAGGACGAAGGTAAGCGAGCAGAGGCTCTCTAGATCCACCTCTGGATGGGAAGGAAGGTATGAGGACTCCCTGGCAGGCAGGCCACCAGGACTCGGTTAAATGTGGATGTGATCTTAGATAGAGGGCTTAGCTGAAGGTGAAGTCTGGGTAGTAGGGAGCATGGAAGATTTGAGAAACCCAAGAGAGGTACAGTGGAGAAGGGGTGCAGACTTGCTGGCAACTGGATGAGGGGCCATTCTGCCTACAGACGTTCACATTGCTCACAATAGCACAACAGATTCAGTGGCTTCAAACAGTTTAGTGTAGCCTCCCAGAGCTCTGGGGTCAGGAATTAGAAGGTGGGTCTGTGAGAGCTTTCCCCTGGCCTCTCCCAGCATCAGCCTGGTGGCTGCCTCCCTCCTTCGGCTTGTGGCTGCATCGTGCCGATCTCTGTGATCATATTGCTTCCTCCTCTTCTGCTGATGCCAGGTCTCTCTCCCCCTCCCCCTTATAAAGGCATTTTTTTTTTATGACTTTTAGGGCCTTCTAAAATAATTGTGGACAGCCTGCCTCCCCATCTCCAGGTGCTCAATCTAATCTCCTGTGCAATTGCTTTAGCCTTAGAAGGGAATGGCTGGGGATTCTGGGGAATAAGTCGTGGACATCCAGGGGGTAATGTTTCAAGCCTCATATCTAAGCTTTGAACCCTGGGGTTGCAGAGAACGGGGAAGTGAAGGGAAGCCTTTGTGTGGACTTAGGACTGAGTTCTGGCCTTGGCTCATGTGCAGACAGCAGGACTCTTCTGTGTGTCTCAATCCAGCCTTTTCTTGAACTTCTTCCCAGGGCCCTGGCTTTGAGCTCTCACGTGTGGTGACCCTGAAGCTTGTGCATGCCCATTTGCCTCTAAACCCTGTCATGCTGTCCCTGGTCAGCTCATTGCCCTGGACCTGGTACAGCGCTCTCTCAATCCCCCACCCCACCCCCATTCCTGCAGCTTGGGGCACCCAAGGAGAGCACTAGTTGTGAAACCTGAGGCGGCTGGCCTGGGCTTAGGGAGGCAGGCGCATTTCAGAGCCGAGCACACCCTTGGCAGAGGCCATAGAGCGCCTGTCCTGTAGGCTGGGCCCTTGGGAGAACTTTGGGAGATGCCAGGGTGGTGACGTGGCCTCACGCTGGGAAGAGTGGGTGAGGGTTGACTCTGGGAGAGCTGGAGGCTGCACATTCCATGAGGCCCTGAGTTGTCTGGGGCCAGAGCTGTCAGGAGAGTTGGCTGGGCCCAGCCCCCTGGCCTGGCTGGTTTCCTGGGTTGGGGTCTGTGGTGTGGCAGTGCTGCCCTGGAGGTCCTTCCTAGGCTATAAAGTCAGAAGCCAGGCATGCAGCAGCTCAGACCCCACCTCATCCCTCAGTAGAGATAAGATGGGGGACAAGAATCAGTCCCTACAATAGTCTATGCCTGGCATTCTGCCTGACGGGTGCTGACAGTCTTGTGTGCTTGGTTGCTCTGTCTCCGGCTTAGATTTAACCATTCCTATGCCTCAGGCCTTCTCTCCCTAACTTCCTTCCTTCTGGGATTCTGCGGGCTCTGGTTTAGGGGTAAGGACAACCAGGACACAGGAGCCTGGGGGAAGTCTTGGATTGTTGGCTCCTGGATAGATGACCAATGTCACCTAGAGAATGACAATTTCAGCCCTGCCTTGGCTGTGGCCCCAACTCAGATGCAAGAGACAGTTCTTAAAAAAAAATGACTGGCGTTTCTTGGAGGAGCCGCCTCAGCTTTCACAGTTGCTTCCAGCAAGCCTGGGGGCAGTCTGGTAAAGGGCACAGTATTGTGTGGGAGCCAGTGTGGTGTAGGGTAGAGTGTACTTGGCTAGACCTCACCTGGATGAGTGACTGGTTGGCTATAGGACCTTGAGTAAGGTGTCCCACTCCCTGGTGACTCAGTTTCCCCATCTTTGAATAGGTATAATGTTGAGCTGTTGCTATGAGACAGGATCATCATCATGTCTCTGTCCAGAGCCCCTGTCTTGTCACAGCATTAAGATTCCAGGAACATTTCCCTCGGAACCGCTGGTCCCTTCAGCTCTTGATGTCCCTTCTCTGTTGCTACCTCTTCTCCAGACACAATGAATCGATGCTTTGCCTTGCTTGCCCTGGATTTGGGTTGCAAATGTCCCCCAAAGAGCTTTCTTGGCGGTACACAGTGACCATGCTGGTTTCCAGACAGCACACAGCTCAGAAATGAAGCGCTGTCCGGCTCACAGGTGTGCCGGGACTTTAATTAAGGAGACTAGCGGTGTCTGGTGGTTACGCCGGCCTTGGGCGGGTCAGGTCTGCTCTCTGCAGGTCTCCAACACAGCAGCTGCCAATTCCTGGAAGAGATGCGATGTCTCTGGGGACAACTCTGCCTGTGGGTCCACTCAGACCACATCTCAAAGGGTCAGGGAGGTGGCGGGGTGGATAAAGTACATGCCCCCTCCCAAATCCAAGGAATGGAGTTCATATGCCAGCACCCATATAAAGCATCAGGTGGACCTGGCACCTGGCCTATAATCAGGCATTCCAGAAGTGGAGACAGGGCATCCCTGGGACAAGCTGGATTGGCATGCTTCCAGTTCAGCAAGAGACCTTCTCTCATAAGTAAAGTAGAGATCGATGGAGGAAGAAACCTGATTTCAAACTCAGGCTTACACACACACACACACACACACACACACACACACACACACACACACACACACACACACACCCCTCAGGACTGGGTAAGAATCCTTTCCTGTACCTAGTGCCTCCCATGGACAACTGTAAAAGGCACACGGGCTTTGTGTGTTATACAGGTGTAGGCTGCAGGCAACCGTGGGCTGCTCTGGCACACAGGCTTCTGGGGGACTCAGAGGGTCGCAACGCCAGTCCTGAAGTCAGCCGCCATGATGGCAAAGACAAAAGAGTGAGGGCAGGTCCAGCTCAGAAACGGGCCTGGGACTTGAGAGCTGAACTCTGCCCATCCAGAGCAGCCGAGAACCTCTGACCACAGGCCCCAGTCCCTCCCTAAATTCTCGGCAGGGAAGCAGACACTTCAGCCAGCCCCAAGCCTGAAGTGTTTTCTATAAAAATTTCCAATTTTCCTTGACCCATTTCTCTTTGAAATGAATCCCAACCGGCACTATGCACTTGGCCCTGAAGGAACCCTGAGCTTGGGAAAGGTCATGCAATTAGGTGGAAATGCTGGTGTCTGTCTGGATCTCTCCTCCCCGTCTTGGGCTTTATTTTTCTCTTCTTTAATCGCGCCCTCTCTTGAGCCCAAGCTGGAGCATCATGGAGCATCAAGGGTGAAGGTGTGGAAACAGGGTTAGACCCCATTCTGGCTTCTGTACGTAGTCTAGGCCTGGGAGCTCAGAGATCACGTGAGCCCCAGGGCTGCAGACCCTACTGCTCCTTCTGTTTGCAACACTCGTCCTGGCCCTGGGCCTCCTGTCGTGCAGGGTCCAGTTCAGCTGTCAGGCCGCTAACCCAGAGTGCCTCCCTCACCAGCCCTCACTCAGGCTACAGTCTTGCTCTGGTTAACTCTGACTGCCTTGTAAACGCAGTTCACGGAGGGAGGACTTGCTCAGGTTTGCAGACTGCAGCATGCTGCCAATCATTCCAGCTCGCACACACCAAGAACGAAGACAAAGCAAAGTCAGGCTACGCTCTAGAGTCAGGACACATCCACCAAAGTTCTGGACTCGGCCTGGTCCTGAGCCCGGTGGGCTCTAGTTTGGAGAGATGTTTATGACCGTCAGCGTGTGACATGGTTTGTGGGTGGTGGACCCTTTAAGAGGTGGAGCCTAGTGGGGGAAATTAGATGGCTGACTATGTGCCCTTGGAAAGTACACTGGGACCCTTCCTTTTGCCTAGCACAATCTCAGTCACATACTTGTACTATGATGTCCTGTGTCATCATAGGCCCAAGGCCCCAAGCAGTATGGGCTGAAGTCCCTGAAACTGAGTCAAATAAATCTTTCTT
Organism: Microtus ochrogaster; assembly: GCF_000317375.1. Taxonomy (NCBI): domain Eukaryota; kingdom Metazoa; phylum Chordata; class Mammalia; order Rodentia; family Cricetidae; genus Microtus; species Microtus ochrogaster. The sequence goes on along the minus strand of NC_022014.1, from coordinate 48,059,334 downwards.
TCTTTGAAGTCCATTGTGTCAAGTGCTTTGTCATAGCTACAGAAAGGTTAAAAAGGCATCAGGAAATGTGTCCAAAGCTGGTGGGAAGCCTCCAGACAGAGTGACTTCATGACAGAAAGACACCTATCTGGAAGGAGGGTGGGGCCAGGTGAGAGCTTGCAAGACAGGCCAGTTGCCAGAATCTGGGCTGGGACCTGGGGAGGAACTGACCTGGAAGCTGGGCCAGTGTGGTGAGGTACATGGAGAGGTTCAGCAACCCTGGGGGCCATGGAGGTAATAATACCTAAGGAGAATGCTACCCCCCAAATCATGGGGGATAATGTTAGTAACTAGTCGGTAGGAAAGCGACACTTTCTCAGACGTGTGGACTCAGAGGGGGCTCCTCGTTTGCTACCACGTGTTTATTGCTTCATTCAGCATCTCGCCATCCTTTCCCTTCCCCATGCTAGGGATGGAACTGCAGGCAAATCCGAGCGAGGCCTTCCTCTCCTGGAGCTCACCACCGGGCAGGGGAGACACTGCGGGCAGAAGATTACAGGGTGGGTGCAAGAGTTCTCTGGTCACATTTAAAGTGGGTCGAAAGAGTAGCCTGAGAGAGACAGGTAAGGGAGGGCTGTGTTTCTGGGCTTGGGTGGGGACAGTTGGACTGAGACCTGGGTGGTAGGGAAGAGTGTTCCAAGCAGAGGAGACAGTGGTACTGCAGCCCTGAGACTGTATCTGAGCATTCTAGCCTTGGCTAAGAGGTTCAGAATTCCTCGTAGGCATGCCGTCCTGATTCCATAGCCATTGCTCTCTGCAGCCCTGGCTCAGTGGGAGCTGCTTTCCCTGGACCATGGACAAGTCCCGTTTGGCTCTGGATTTGTGGGGTGAGGCACAGGGACCCCAGATGCAGCAGGCCCTGGGGTGCTCTGGCAGTCCCTCTGGCCTTGGGTAACAGATGTCCTGCTGTCTTCCTAGCTCAACCTGCTCCTTTGGGAGTGGCAGTCACTTGGTGAAAGGAAGATGGGTCTGTGAGAATATGTGGGGGGGGGAGGGGCAGGTGACTGCCTGATGCCCACCCACACTCTCGGGCAGTGGGGCCTAGATGCTCCCCTAGGCTCTCTGGGAATGCTAAGGGGCTCCTTACCCCTGGTGTGACCTCATCTGGTGACTGGAATTGAGGATATCCTGGCAGCTGGCCTTGGATTCTATTCTCTGATAGGAACCTATAACTGACCTCTCACAGGGGTGAGCTGAACCAGCCTGATTGCCTCCGACTTTGAATATAAAACCCGCAAACTCTTGCTGAGTGAATCCAAGTTCTGAGTACCAGATCACACTCAGAAGCCGCTCTGTTCCCCAGGCCCAGTCTCTCAAGTCTCCTGCAGCATAGAGGCTTGACCCTACAGTATTCTGCTGTTCAAGATGTAAAACAGTGCTGGTCCTTGCTTTAACTTGTGAGTCTTTGATTACTAGCAATGATGAGTGGTCCTCCCTGCCTGCTGCTTTTGTAGATCTCCTCTTCCACTTAAGTTCCTTTGCCGGTTTTTCTCCTGGGCTCTGTGTATCAGGATCTGCCTTTTATCTGCTTTAGATACTGACTCTGTCGGGTTTGATACGAGCCTCTTCCCTGGGCTGTAGTTCCCTGTTTTTGGTTCTGGTCGGGAATGCCAAACAAAAGTTTGTTCTTTCCTTCTTCAGAGGTCTGGGAGGGATGCTCCTGTCCCCTGAGCTGAGTTCTCCAGGTCGGGATGGGCACCTAATCAGGGACTTACTTGAGGGTGAGTGGGTATCATGGTGTGATTTCATCTTCGGGCTTGGCTTGGAAGCAAGGCTTGGGGCTACAGAAAGAAGTGTAGAAGGAAGGACCTTGGGCAGCATTTGGTGGGTGCTCCCCCACCCCTCAGGATTCTTGGAATGAGCCCAGGCAATTGGTTGGTGTTACAGATGTGTCTACTTTACAGATCATGAAACTGAGGCGCTGACGTTTGTCCAGGTCATAGGTTGTAGAGTCCAGAAAGCCAAGATGTCCAACTTCTGTGTGGGACAGGGAGGAGTGGGCCCAGATGGAGCCCAGGGCTGCCGAAACCCTGTGTGGAGCCCTCTTGGCCAGCTCTGAACCTGGGCAGGCGAGACTCAGCCGGCTCAGACCCAGCTGAAGGCCGGCCATGCCTGAAATGCTTCTTAGCACCAGGCCTGATTCTCTGCTTCAGAACTGCAGAGACTGAAGCCCGGCAAGGCTGAGTGAGGACGTGTCTCCAGGTCACGGAGCATATTAACTGTGGGGAGACTCTTGCTCGCAGGGAATTCCCAGCATTGCGTGCAGTAGCTGGCGCGCAAACGGGGCCTAAATACCCATGAAAAGAAAGGCTGAATGGAGCTGCCTAGAAAGCCTGGCCATGCCAGCCTGATTCCTGAAGTACAGTTGTCCTGAGTAGACATCTGCAGGCTGGCTTTTATCACAGTCATGCCAAGATTCAGTTTGCACTTTTGTGATTGCTGGGGTCCTGACTACAGGTCCCTAGGTTTGCAGAGGTGGGATGTTGCTGGTGCCTAGGTACATAGGATGTCCTAGCCCTGTCTCCTCATCTCTCACCAGGCTGGCTTTATAGGTATGCTACCAATCCCATAAGTCCCCAGCCCAGAAGGTTCCCACGTATGCTGTAATTCCCTCCTGCCATTGTTTTGGAATGCTCAATTGCTTTTTGCACAAGGTACTTTACTTTTTTCATTTTGCAAAAAGCATAGTTGGTCCTATTCATCAGCTTCTGGCCTCTTGAAGCTGTAGTCTGGACCCTGAGGTTAAAGCTATGACTGGGCACTACACAGTGGCCAAAATTAGGGGTCCCAGGGGATGCCAGCTCCCTTACTTATGAGCCCAAGAGCCCAGACTTTCTAAGGGTTACTTCTCAACTCTTGTTTTGGAATGAGAATCATAGACTCGTGGAGGACAAGAAAGGTAGCTCAGGTGATGCTCTTGCAACAGGCCCACCAGAGCTACACCTGGCCATGGCAGCATTGTGAATCCCAGCCTCTACCCTGGGATACTGTAGAACTGTGAAAACAAGCCAGGGCAGCAGTGGTAGGGGTTGGGATGATTGCTTTGCCATCCCTAGCTAAACTATCTCTACACCATTGTCTTTGAACATAGACAGCCCCATGGAAACCTTATTCCTTGTTCCCTCATTTGTTAAAATCGCCGGACAAATATTCATGGAGCTCTCATAACAGGGTGTAGTACTGTTAGGACCTAGGATCTGGGGCCACCCTTCTGTGGTTGCCCCCTCAGAATCAATCCACTCACAGTGAACAGCCCAGGCCATTCCTGCCATGCTGGTGTTGTGATCTGGTGTAGGTTACAGAGGGCACCGGGAACATAAAATGAGGGGGTTTTGAGTAAGAGTGGATTCTACTTGTTTGAGAGTCCAGCAGGAGGGGCAGGATGAGGGCCAGAGGGACCTGAAGGGCAGAGCTCAGTGGTCCACTTGGGCTCAGTCTTGGGCTAGGGGTTCTGGGTTGGGCCGTGAGCGGCATAGTCTGGTTTCCATGGAGTGGAGAGAGAAGAAGCAGTGGACCAGGAGGAGGCTGTTCCGAGGAGGAGCCTGTAGGGCTTGAACCATGATAGATGTAGGAGAAGGTATAGGGCAAGATAATGAGAACACAGGAGTCCTGGCAGGCTGTTCCTGTGTTGCTCGGCGGATGATGCTGCCCACCAGGCAGGCTTGCATTACCCTGTGAGAATCACCCATGCTGACCATCAGAAAGGCTTGCATTACCCCGTGAGAATCACCCATGCTGACCACCAGAAAGGCTTGCATTATTCCGTCAGAATCACCCACGCTGCCCACCAGGCAGGCTCACATCCCTCCTCAGAATCACCCATGCTGTTCACTAGGCAGGCTCGCATTCCCTTTCAGAAACTCCCAAGGTTAGGAAGGAGACAGAGCTCAGGCTCACCTCTCTCCCCAGCCTCAGGCCTGACAAACCAGCCAAGCTGGTGCTTGCAGGAATCCCCTCTTCTCTGCCGGGATGCAGATCTGGGCAGGCCTCTGTGTGGCTGGACATCTCAAGGCTTCTGTGCGAGTCCCTCTGGACACATGTTGGAGTCCATCTGCAGGTTCCCAGCTGGCAGAAATGCTGCCTGGGTCTGTGCCCTGGGGTGTGGAGCCTTTCTCTGGCTCGACTACAGGGACTCTGGGCTGTGCCATCAGGACCTGTTTCCACTCTTTTGATATGTAGCTCTTTGGCAGTTCACGTGGCAGGGCTGGGGCCGGGGATCGAGTGGCCATGCTGCGGAGGACAAGTGAACTTGGCAAATGGTGGGGTTATGAGATTATGAGCTGGGATGGGCAAGGACCTGAGTGCCTCTGAGACTTCCAGACCAGAAGCACGAGCCTCCAGCAGTATTTAAGGAATGGGATTCAGAGCGCCGAAGGCCTGGAGATCATGTATGTCAAGGGGCTCATGGGGAATCAGATTAGGAACAGCAGTCATGGTGGCTGTTTGCATTCATCCACAGCCTGGAGCCATAGCCATGAGAAGGGGGCATAAAGACAAGGGTACGGGGGACCTCAGATGAAGCATCTGGGCTGAGGCGTACAGCTTGCGGGGAGCCAGAGCTCCCAAAGACAGGAGCTTTTATTCCTGATACCTTTCCCAGAGCCAGGAATCAGGCATCCACACAGGAGAGAGGAGATATGTGTGGACATCATGAGGGCTGGACGGGTCTGGACGTAGGAGCATCGGTGGACAGAGGGGACAGTATCAGGAAGGCCTCTGCGGTTTTAAGGGAGACTGAAATCACAGTTTTACCTAAAATTTCATCTTCAAATGTTGGTGCTAATGAAAAAAAACATAATGATAATAAAAGCAGCGATGAGCCAAGCTGCACAAGGATGTTTCTTATGTGGTACCTGGGGACTGTCACCCAAGCCCACTGTGCTCGGGCAGTTGTCAGGGACCCTCTTGAATGTGGCTGGTGCTGCCTCTGAGATAAAATGTACCTCAGGAATTTTTATTTTGCTTCGGGATCATCATGAGAAATCTTTCCAGTGGTCCCTTTTCTGTGAAGAGAAATCTGCGGTTGCCTTGTTTTTCTTGGAGGCCACCGAGGAGGCCCATCTGCAGAACATTAGGAAGAAGTGGCGGGGGCGGGGCACGGGGACACTCCATCCAGCCTGGACAGAACCTTGGATGGAGATGGGAGGATCAGAGCGAGGGTGGCCGTTTGGTTTGGATGGGCCCCCAACCCCCTGGAAACGAAAGGCTGCCTTTCCCAGGGCAGTATGAGGCCACTCCATTGCTCCAGCCAGGCAGTGTGGGACTGGGCAGACAGAGCCTGTGTTTGTTGCTTTTGGCACTATTCATCTTCCTTGGGCTGCCTGCGCATCCTAGACCCTTATGCCAGGATGTTGTTCAGAGCCCTGTAGAATGAGGAGTAAATAGTGCCAGGCAGTCATGAGAGAACCCTGCCATAAGTCCACCCCAAGGCCTGATGGCAAGGTCACACGACTGTGCTCCTTTGTTCTGGGCAGCAATCTGGAAGCTATGCACAACTCTTGCCTTGATCACCAAAGCTGAGCTCAGATTTGTCCTCATCCTTGGATGGGGAAAGAATGTGGGCTCCTCACACACCCTGAAAACATCAAGCCCTGAAGAAACCACTTTGAGTCACTTAGAGAACTCACATCTTAAACCAGCGTTTCCCAAACTATGGTTCACAAACATTTTGGGGTTGAATGACCTATCCACAGGGGTCACCTAAGACTACCAGAAAGCACAGATATATTATGATTGTAACAGTAACAAAATTACAGTTATGAAGTAGCAATGAAAACGGTTTTATGGTTGGGGGTCACCACAACATGAGGAACTGTACTAAAGGGTCGCAGCATTAGGAAGGTGGAGAACCACTGTCTTAAACCCTCAGTGGAGACTAGCGTCTGACTGAGTCTAGTGTTCTTAGAATGTGTGGGTGCCCCATGAGCTACAGCAGGCAGTGGGGGCTCAGCTTGGCTTTGACTTTTTGGGTCTCAGCTCTGGGTTGACCTCAATTTCCTCATTTAGAAAGTTGGGGGAAGGGAGTGTTAGACAGAGGCTGGCTTCACCCATAGCTCGTAGGCTGAAATCCCTGCATCTTCCTTTTCTTCCCTCCCCAAGAAATTTTATTTGACTCATAAACTGTCTTCAAAAGCTGTCTACCTTTCTTTACTTCTTACTTGGTGACTGGCTGTGTAGCTGGGTGGCTCAGCCCTTGTGTCCTCCTCTCCTCTTCTTGCTCCTGAAACCTCCTGTTTATTCTCTCTGCCTGCCAGCCCTGCCTTTCCTTTCTCTGCCCAGCTATTGGCCATTCAGCTCTTTATTAGACCAATCAGGTGTTTTAGGCAGGCAAAGTAACACAGTTTCACAGAGTTAAGCAAATGCAACATAAAAGAATGCAATGTTTCTTTGCATCATTAAAGAAATGTTCCACAGCATAAACAAATGTAACACATCTTAAAAGAATATTCCACAACATCTCTGGGATGAAACCTCCTTGATCGCGGTGGGTGATGTTTTAATGTATTCTTGGATTCAGTTGGCATGTGTTTAATTGTGAATTTCTGCATCTATGTTTATGAGGAAATAGACAGGTTATTTAGAATGGAGAGTAAGTAGAAGATTAGTTTAAGGTTGCTTCTGGAGCTCGGGAGACTAGAAGTTCTGCTCAGCGTCTGCTCAGCATCCTGACAGGGTTTGTGATGCAGCAGAGCTAGCAGGCTGGCTTTGCTCGCTCTCCTCTGTAAAGGCCACCAATGCCATCTTGGCGGCCCCATCTTCCTATAACCATAATTTTCTCCAAGGCCTCAGGTGCAAATACTTTTAGTATGTTCTGTTGAAGACTCTATGACTTTAAGCAGACATGTCTAAACAATGCCTATGTAGCCAGAAACTCTTCTCAGTAAAGTCTGTGCACCCAGAACCTTCTAGTTCTCAGAACACAGTGAGAACGTCTAGCTATGGGCTGGCACAATACCTTATACTCTGTTTTCCTCATGTGGATTAAAAAAAATCTACATGGGGCCAGCATAATGGCTCAGAGGGTAAAAGCACTTGCCAAGAAACCTGACGAACTGAGTTCAATCCCTAGACCTACCTGGAGAAGGAAGAACACAAGTTGTTGTCCGAACCCCACACACATGCCACAGTGCACCTTCCTCTACCCTTTCCCCTTCTCCAACTACACCCCTCCCCCGCTCCCAGCCCTCCAATTCCCACCCTCGACCCAGCAGTGGTGGGAAAGAGAGATTAAAAACAAACCGAAGGGGCAAATAAAGCTAGTATTTAAGAGGTTTCCCCAGCATTCCTTGAGAAGGGAGGACGCTGACAGTTCTCAGCCTTCATGGTATCCTGTGTGGCCTCAGTGGGCCATTCTGAGGAGCTGTTCCTCCAACAGGGGGAACATGTTCTGCTCCAACAGACCTTGTGATGTTTGCTGCATCCCTGGCTTGGAGTCTGGGGTTCCCCAACCACTTATTGCTGTCCTGTTGTCTGTCTTTTAGCCAGTGAGCTACTTCCTCAGGCCTTGTATTTACTGACGATATATAATTAATGCAGCCTGTGGTTGGACATGGTAGCCACTTAAACATGACCCGGTGCTACCTTCTTCAGGATGTCTAGCCAGCATCGTTATTTAGTTCCAGGATATTTTTACCATCTTAAATGGAAGCCTCTTGCCCAGTAGTCACTCCCTAGCTCCTTCACCCCAGGCCCTGGCTACCAGGAAGTCTATGTGCTGGCTTCTGTTCACTCGTTTGGCTGTTCTTATTGGTTCTCTTCCTTCAGGCCCATGCCAGGTCTACCTCATCCCACTCCAATGGTGCCATCTTCCACACTTCTTTGTACCCATAGCTCTGCTGAGCATTTGGCCATGCTCAGAGTGGCATGCCTGTCCAGGTCCCTGTTTCCCTCTCCTGACTTGCCCATGTGGCACATGCTGACTGCCTTGCCTGTGGCGGAGCTGGGATAAAGTAAACTGAGACCCTATGTCGCTCCAGAATGGAGTTACATCTCACACGGCTCCCGAGAGCTCCCAGGGTGCCGGGCAGTCAGACATAGGGGAGACTCTGCTCTCAAACGATCCAACCCATGCTTCTGCCTAAGGGGTAACCTTCTCCAAGTTCCAGGAGTGAGCCCAGTGCTGGCCCTGACATGACTGTTACAGTATCATAGAGATGGCACGTTTACAAGGGATCTAATTCCCCAGGAGCAGCTCCAGCTGGGACATGCAGAATCTATGTGGGGCATGTATCAGAAGTCATCCTCAAGTCCTTATCCCAAACAGGAAGCCTCCCCCATGGACCCCTACATCAGCTGAGCTGTAGCAGACATGCAGATTCTGGGCTCCTATGTGCACTGTACATGTGTGTGCATGTGTGCATGTGGGTAAATGTGTGCATGTGTGTGCATGTGTCACTGAGGCTGGAACCAGGACTGGGGCGGCTTGCACATCTTGGAGAGACTATATTAGGGAAAAGGGGTACCTTTTTCTTCTAAAACAAGTGTGAAAGCAGAGCGGAGAAGCTGAAAAACGAAGACACCCTGAAATGATAGAATCAGCTGGGAAAACAAACAGAAATTTCTCAGAAGCCAGCGCCCGAGTACCTGCAACCCTGCAGCTCAAGACAGCAGTGTTATATTAGATAAACAAGATGAAACCCAAACCAAGCAGCAATATGCTCTCACCAGACACAGAACAAAGCATAAAGGCAAGGCAAGGTTGAAGGTGCAGGAACGAGGCAGAAATATCCAGCAGCCAGAGCCGAGCTGTGGCGTCCTATCAATCCCAGACAACAGACTTGAGACAGGAGACGTGGTGAGGGAGAGACAGGTCAGCGTTTAATGAGAAAAGGTTCATTTCCCCAAGACAACGCAGTCGTTGCAAAGGTATATTCATTTGATAAAACAGCCTCCATGAATCTGAGGTAAACTTTCCTTTCCTGCCTGAGGTGAAGAAAGGTCCAAGCTTATTATCCTTTGGAAGAGAAGTAAGCTCCCCCACTAATTAGTATTAGATTAAATGGGTAAAAAAAAGTTAACAAAGATAAGGAATTTCTGAATAACAGACACAACTCTCATCTTAGCAGACAGAGATGAGTCTTGCATCTGATAAGTGTCTAGTTTCTCTCAAGCAAATGCAGCATTAGGAAAATCTATCGCTTGAGTTCAGCTCTCACGGAGGTTCAATGAATAATTATGAGACAGATATTGTTTCCTGACCACTGTGCCTCAAAAGTAGAAATTAATAAGATTTCCACCCCACCTTTTTCCCAGGACAAACCCCCATTATTTGGAAGTTTAAAGGAGTCCTCTTAAATAGTTTGTGGGTTAACAAAAAACCAGCAAAGGTGCTTGGAAAATACTTTGGAAATCCAGCGATCACAAAAACGCCATATATAAAAAGTTAGATGGGGATTCAGGTAAGAAAAGAAGAAACCTGTAAGTACTAGAAATCAGTCTCCAACTTCCAAGACCTCGGGACTCGGGGGTTAATCCAAAGGGCACAGAAGGCAAATGGTACCCAGGGATGGAGAGATGGCTCAGTGGGTAGAAACACTGGCTGCTCTTCCATGGAACCTGGGTTCAAAAATCCAGCACCAACAGCACAGCTCACAACCATATGTAACTCTGTTCCTAGGGGATCTGACACCCTTCGCTGGCCTCTGTGGACATTGCATGCATGTGCTGCCCAGATATACGTGTGAGCAAAACACATATACACATAAAATAAAATAATAAAGATTTCTTTAAACCCATAAAAAACTCCCCTCTGGCTGGCGTTATTGGTAGGAGGACGCAAGTGAGCACTGACAGATCTTTTGTTGTTCTTTCCAAAAGAAAATGGGAAATACATAATTCTGCAAGAAATTTCAGAATTATGTGTCTGTGTGCAGGCATGGAGGCCAGAGGACAGCTATCCATCTTGGTATTGAGACAGAATCTCTCCCTTGCTTGGGACTCACTAATTCAGCTAGGCTGACTGGCCAGCAAGCCCAGGATTTGCCTGTCCCCCCTTGGGTGCTGAGGCTTACAAATGCGTCCATGCGAGGTGTATTGCGTTCATTCTGGGGCCCTAACTCAAGTCCTTGTGTTTGCTAAGCGAGCACTTTACAGCTGAGCCATCTCTCCAGCCCCGAGACATCTCAGAATTCAAAAACAGTGATGGTGGGCTGTAGGGGATGCTCTGGAGGCTGACTTTGGCCTTCGTCCTCTCTCATGACTCCTGCCTCTTCTGTTTACCTGGGAGTTCACTGGGAATGACATCTGTGGTTCACTCGGAACACCAGACTCTGGGTGGGACTTGCCCAGCTCAGTTTTCAGAAGTGATGTACTTGGGAGCATCCCTGGGACCCTGGGGCTGCCTCTGTGCACAGTGTCTCCACCCTGGGCCGTCTCCTCTCTGGCTAACGCAGACTGGATACATTCCAGGGGAAGAGGCTTGTTTTGACTGACAGTTCTTGCTCAAGGTCAAGGGGCTACTTCTGATGATGCCCTTCTTGCAGGCAGAATCCCGGGGCAGCACATGGCAAGAAGCAGGGAGCACAGGCATGTCCATTCTGGCGTCTAGCCCAGGAATCCACCCTGATGGCGTTATCTAAACCTAATCATCTCCCCAGGCCTCGGCCCAGCACACTGCAGCCAGATTAAATGTCCACCCCCTTACTGCTTCACTATGGTGATTTAGCTGCAGCATGAACTGTGGGGGAACACCCAGACAGAGCAGCCAGTTTCTCCTCAGAGAGCATGATGGACAAGCTTGTGTGAGCATCTTCCTGCCTTACTCTGGGCTGTCTATCTAAGAAGAGAGTTGCTAGAGCTGAGGGTAAGTTCCCGGTTAGCCTCCAAAGTTTTAATTTTAGATTAAAAAATCACTTCAGGTTAGCACTGGCTTTAGTTTTCTTTCTGTTACTGTGAAAATGCAGCTTAGGGAAGAAAGGGGATTTTATTTTAGCACACAATCCCGAGTTACAGTCCAGCATTGTAGGGAAGTCACGGCAGAAACTTCAAACATCCAGTCACACCATATCTACAGTGAGCAGCAGAGAGAAACAAGTACATACATAGTCACAGGCTTGCTTGGTTGGCCGCTTGCTTATTTGTGCTTAGTCTGATTTCTCTAATCATACAGCCTAGGGGATGGTGCCACCCACAGTAGGCTGGGTCTTCCCACATCAGTTAACTTGAGATGATCCCCAAAGACACATCCACACACCAACCTGATGTAGATGATCCCTCACTGAGACCCTCCTCCTGGATGTTGAATCTAGGTTGGTTCAGCTGATAATTAAAGCCAACAATTACAGCATTAATATGTATAAATCATACATGATGATGGGTTCCCATGCAGCAGAATTGATGGAACAAAGGAGACATGATGTGAAGTAAAGCAAACTAAATAAATGTGGAATGGTCGAACTGTTTTCCATAATGCCTCAAAAGTGGTGGCCCTATCAGAGGGCCAAGCCTGGTGGCAATGCACAGGTCACAGACAGTTGCCTGGGAAGACTTGACACTCGTTCCTAACTAGCAGAGACCCATCTCTCTCTGAATGTGGGGTTTCCACTTTTTTCTGAGGACTGGGACTTCTCAAGACCTGACCTACCTGTTTTTTCCAGAACGTGGAGAGATGCTGGAAAAAGCCTGGGTACTGCTTCTTTGGACTGGGGAGTCATTTCTCTATTGGCTGTGTTCTGAAGTGGATCTCCCACTGGATGGAAATGCAACAGGTTCAAATCCTGCCTGGCTGGGATGCCTTTGAACGGTTTCATTTTGGGTGCTGTGTGGATGTGGTTTTCACAGTTAGCCTCTCCCAAGGGCTTGAGGGAGATAAGAAGAACCCACACTTGTAGATAGAGAAGGCTCAGAGATGCCACAGCTAGAAAGTAGAGATGCTGGGATATGAACCTCGGCCTCTCTGACGCAGAAGTTGGGCCCTCTGTATTCCGGCCCTTGCCGAGCTTCTGTGAGGGATGGGTGGGTGAATGATGAGACACTGCCTTTACAGAAACAGGACACTCCACAGTGTCGTCCCTCCTCTCCCTGGTACGAGCAGGGACAGTGAACATCTCAGGGTTTCTCCTGACCAAAGTCCTGCGGGAAGGAGCCATGAGTGATGGCAATATGGAAGGTGTGTGGACTGTGGAAATATGAGAAGTGGCTGTTCACATGATTGAGTTGAGTGTGACGTTTCTCTCCGCAAGCAGGTGCAGTTAGGAGCAGTTGTGCAAGACTTGTCACTTGGCGCTTACTTTCAGTCTTGATGACAACATGACTGACTCTGTGGCCTCCCAGAGTCTTGTACCATGGAACACTGGGCAGCAGAAGACAAGACCCAAGGGCCAGGAAGGTGCTTGCTGTATAGACCTGAGTTTGATCCCCAGAATCCACATAAAAGTAAGAGAACTGTGACTGCAGAGTTGTCATTTGAGATCCACACAGGTCCTGAAACACACATACCCACAAAAATATCTCATGTGTACACATGTGCGCGCGCACACACACACGCACATAGTCACACACACATGGTTAGTTAATTAATAACTTTTAAAGCTAAAGAACTATCTAACGTAGAGATAGTTAGACAACAACAACAACAAAAAGACTGGAGTGGTTTGTTATCTGGTGATTAAAGTATGGGCAGCCGCCTGGTGGAGCCACGAATTATTTCCCAGGCGTGAGGCTGACTGCCTATGGTGCCAAGGAGCAAGCGATCGGGGGAGGAGACCATTCTTTTCTTTCCCTCCGTGAGAGGTTTATTGAGCTGAGTTCACCTAAGCTGCCATTCTGACATTTGAGGCGCGCAATTTATATTTTTCCGACTATAATCCTCTCTTGATAGCTGCAGGGCACTGGTCTCAGACTCCTGAAAATACTAAAATGTGAGTCTCTCCTATAAAACACCGAGGCGTCTGCACAAGCCCCAGGTGCTTCTCTGCACGCCGGATAATCTCTACGGACTCCGAGCACTTAACACTGCACATTGCTGTGCGCACAATTGCTGCACTAGTGAGCGGCTGGGACGGGTTTCAAACCTTTTTTGAAATTTACGTTTTTTTAATTTTATTTGCATTGATGTTTTGCCTGCACAGATGTCTGTGCAAGGGAGTCAGATCTTGGAATTACAGACAGTTGTGAGTGGCCCTGTGGGTGCTGGGAATTGAACCCCGGGTCGTCTGGAAGAGTCATCAGTGCTCTTAACTGATGAGCCGTCTCTCCAGCTCCTCAAATGTTTTTGGTTGATGTACAAATGAGGAATCTGCCTATATAACAACTTTAAAACAATTTCATTGGCCCCCAAAGACACGCTGAATCCTTGAGTCTTCCTCTCCCTCTGTTATTTTTATTTTTGTGTGCCCCATGGCCTCAACACCAGGCAAGAACCTATGGCTCTCAAGCCCAGGCCAGACTTAACCTCTTGATGGCCCCCAGAACAGAAGGGATGTGACCTGTGTTTGTGCCTTAAGACTCTATCTCTTTTAGCCTTTCTGGTCCAATGAGCACACGGGTAGGCAGGCTTCAGTTTCTGCCTACACCACCAAGGAACTCTCACCCTTCCAGCTATGCCACCATGCTGCCATCCATCAGCTTCCCGAGACAGCTCCTCATGCCTCCCTACGCAGGGCTTCTCAAGCCTCTTCATGTCCTCCAGCACTGTGATGGATCAGTAACACCAGCTAGTTTCCATCCCCGCCCTGCACCCCTGCTCAGCAAGCTTCAGAAATAATATCTATCTCTTATTAATCTGATCTGTCAAGGGAAATATGGATGCAGAAAGGCCCAGGCTCTAACACTTTCCAGCATGTGATGTTTTATAACTCACACCCAGTGACCACTGCACTTCACCCCGAATGGCCAATCTCAATGAAGATAAGAGATGCTGTAAAATATATGACTTAACAAAATAGCAAAAAGGCCAGCGTAAAACAATGTGGCCAAAACAAGTTAGGGAAAGAGAGGATTTGTTTGGCCTACACTTCAAGGTTCCAGTCATCACTGAGGGAAGTCTGGACAGGGACTCACTCATAGTCAAGGATACAACAGAAATTGAGGAGGAACACTACCTACTGGTACACTTCAGGCCAGGGCCTCCTACTCAGGGAATGGTGCCATCCACAGTGGGCGTGGCCTTTCTACATCAATTGACAATCAAGATCACCCCTCCCATCATGCCTTTAGGCCACTCTGATTGGGGGGAAATCCCTCAACTGAGATTCCCTTTTCAGATGACTCTGGGCTGTGTCAAATTGACAGTTCAAGCCAATTGAGGCGGCCACCCTGTCCTTTTAGATACGTACCACACATAAATGGCTCGTGGGATTAGACTGAATAACCTCCCACTCAACTGCTATAGGGAAACGCCCTAGCAGGAGTGTGACCTTTTCTTCTAAAACTTGCTTGCTGCGACTGTTTTGCAGAGTATTTAACTGATTCTCTACTTTGGATTTAATAAATGTTTCTTTCCAGTTTGCATGCTTTTTATTTCTTTTTCTTGCATAATTACTCTGGCTATAGCCACTAGTAATATGATTAGTGGCTGTGTAAAAGTGGATTTTTTCCTCTTTTTGAAAAAAACTGCTCAGTTATCACCATCGAACGTGGTGCTTTGGACTTTCCTTGAATGCCCATTGCTGTGTCAAGGCGGTTCCGTCCACACCTAGCTTCCTTCTAATCATGAATAGTGGTGAATGTGCTCAGATTCTTTTTCTGTGTCAATTGAGATGATTATGTAGCATGGTTTCTTCTTTTCTGAGAATGTGGTGTACAATAGGAACTGATTTTTGTGTGTCAAGCCATCCTCGCATTCCACAGATAAATCCCACTTGGTTATAGCATATAATCCCTTCAATATGTTACTAGATTAATTCTGATAGAGTATTTCTGAGAAATTTTTAAATTCTATATTCACAAAGGAGGTTGGTTATAGCTGTCTTTTTTGTTTTGTTTTGTTTTTTGACACAGGGTTCCTTTGTGCAACAATTCTGGCTGGTTGTCCTGGAACTCACTTTATAGACCAGGCTGTCCTTGAACTCACAGAGATTCGCCTGCCTCTGCCTACCAAGTGTTGGGATTAAAGGCATGTGCCACCACCGCCTGGCAGTTGAGCTGTCTTAAGATATCTTTCTCATCAGTCTCTTGTTCAGTTTTTCCCTTTTTCCTTAAGTCAATCTTAATTCGTCCCTAGAAACATCATCCCTTCATCTCGGGTACCTAGTTTGTTTGTATGTGATTGCTCAGTGTATTCTCTGATAGTTCTTTGACCTCTACACGGTTGCTAGTGCTGTCCAGAGTATTTTTCTCGCTTTTGTTTTCGTTCGGCTTTTATCACAGTAAGTTTCATTGACTTTCTCAAAGAACTAACTTTCAGCCTCTTTCTATTCTCTATTTTGTTCATATTTTTTTTTATTTTTCCCTTCCTTTTCCTAGCTCTGGGTTTGGTTTGCTCTTCTAAAGCCTTGTTTTGATGTAGCTCTTTCTTGTTTTTAAATGCGATGGTTTACAGCTGTAAACTCCCCTCTGGGCTCTGACTTTGTACCGTCCCTCCCATGTTTCGGTTACATTGTGGGTTTGTTTTCACAGTTATCTCAATAGACTGTCTAATTCATCTTACAATTCCTTCTTTGTCCTAATCGTTTGGGTACACTGTTTATTGAACTTCCACATATTTTTGAAGTTCCCAGTTTCTCCTCCTATTGTTACTTTACAGTTTTATTCCTCAGAGGGTGGAAAAGATACTTTGTATAGACCCAATACTTTAAACTTGTTTTGTGACCTGACATAAGGTCTATACCAGAGAATGTCTTGTGCTCCTGAAGATGACGTGTCTGCTACTGTGATGACCTAGGGCATTCTAGCTACCTCTTAGGTCTATTTGATTTATGATTCTTTTTTTTAAAGAAATCATTTTCTTTATAAAGTTTTATTTTTATTTTTGTGTTATTTATGCATGTGTGTTTTGCCTGTGTGTATGTCTGTGTGTGCAGTGTGAGTGCCTGGTGCCCATGGTGGCCAGAAGAAGGCACCAGATCTCCTGGTACTGGTGAGGGGTTGTGAGCCACCATGTAGGTACTGGGAATTGAACCCGGGTCCTAGGTAAACAGTCAGCCCTCTTCACTGCTGAGCCTCTCTCCAGGCCTCATTTGTTATTTCCTATTTTCCTAGATTCCCTATTCACAGAGGGAACTCTTGAAAGTTCCTATTCTCCAAGCGTGTCCTAACTCTGCCTTTTCCCCACGCCTGCAGATTTGTTTATCACATTTCTTCCCTTATCTTTTGCACTTTCCCCCAATTGGCCGAAACTATTTTCCTTTAAATTCTTTTTGCCAAACATCAGGGAATTAACTCACTTCAACCCTGGAGAAGCTGCTAGAGAGGGAAACAAATCGGGGCCTCTTGAGAAAACTCATGACTGCAATTCTTTGGGAAGAAGGATTTTTATTATTTTCTCTGGTATTATTGTAACTGTGTTGGTGACATGGGCTACCATATTTATGGACCTCGTGAGCTGGAGAGCAGGGTGTGGTGAGCGGGAATTAACACACACAGCACTTGGTTCCTGAAAGCCAGCGGCTTCCTTATTCATCAGCGTTTCTCGGCTTTTGTACGTTTCTGATTAAATTTTGGCATTCCTCATAAGTTGATTCTGACAGATTTACCAGTTTGTTCTCTGCTTTTATGGAAGGGCAGGGTTCTGTCATTTCCCATTTTGTCATGGTGGCAATATCCTCTCCATTGTCACATATATCTTCACTTATGAGAATTGTAGGTGTAGGAACATAATGCCAGTGAAGTCAAGGATGTTACTCTGACTACAATGGCTGCCACATCTCTAAGCTGATTCTCTATCTTGTATTGGCTTTCTGTTGCTGTTCTAACAAGTTGCTGTAAAGTTAGTGGCTTGTATAATATTATTTACACAGCTTTTGAGGTCGGAAATCTGAAGTGGGTCTCGCTGACCTAGAATCGAGTTGGCAGGACTTTGCTCCTTCTGGAGACACCACGGAAGATCTGTGTCCTTGGCCTTACCAGTGTCTGGAGGCCATCTGCATTCCTTGGTTTATGACACTCTCCTTCCATCTTCAAAGCCAACAACATCAGGCCAACTGTGTCTCCTGTGGTGGCCTCTCCAGGTCTTTCTTCTGTGTCCTTCTTTTACCTCTAGGACCTCCTGCGATTGTATTGGTCCTTCCCGCATAACTTCTGTATCACAAAGTCAATTTTCCTTCCCCATGTAACAATATGAATTCACAGAGTCTAGGGGTTAGGATGTTGGCATCTTCGGAGGACCACGATGCTGCCTATTACATATCACATGCCCAAGGATGTGTTTTATAATCATGACTTCACATAATTTGATATTTGAAGAGTCTGAGAAAGAAGAGCAGGCACCTATAGAATGATACAGTGACCTTTTTATTGACTTTTAAGCTCACATTGTTTCACATGTGATGATTCAGTTACTATCTGGTGTCACTTCCCAATGTACCATTGCTCTCACCCACATTTGTGTTGTTATGATTACATATATTGTATTTCTATAGTCTACAGGCCCAATGATAGATTTATATATGTTTCTTTTATATAATTACTTTCAAAGTCTGTTGAGGAAAGAGAGGATCTACATTTGTGCTATTTTTTACAATCACATTAATATTTTAATTATTATTGATATTGTGTGTACATATATATTCAGATTATTATCTGGGTTGCCTTTTCACAGTCTAAAACTTTCTTTTAATATGTCTTGTAAGTCAGGTCTACTGACAACAAGTTCTGTTAGTTTTGTTAGCATCTGGACAGTCTGTTTCATGTTTGAGTGACAATTTTATTGGACGTTGGATTCCTGGTGGATAGCCTTCACTCTGGGAGGCTATCTCGTGGTCTCTATCTTCTGTTGTTTCTTATGAAAAGTCAGCTGTTAGCTGAATGGGACTCCTTGGTATGTCACAGTCATTCTGCCTTGCTGTCCTGCAAAAATTGTCCTTCGGTGTTTTTCTTTGATGTCTTGGAATCTCTGTATTTATCGTATTTGAAGTTTATTGAGTTTCTTGGCTATGTAGACCAATGTTTTCCTCAAATTTAATAAGTTTTCAGCAACTATGTCTCTTTTTTTCTCTCCTGTCTTTCACACGGATCTTTCTGATTCTTCAGCTTCTCCCCCATTCATCTCCTATCTACGCTCCCTCATCCTCCTTCCTAGCCCTCTCCCATCTGTCCCTTACCCTCCCTGTCATCCCTCTTCCCGCCCCTCTCATCCCTCCTTCTCATCCCTCCTCCCATCCCCCTTCCTGTCCCTCTCGTCCCTCTCATCCCTCTTCCCGTCCCTCCTCCCATCCCTCTTCCCGTCCCTCCTCTCATCCCTCTTCCCGTCCCTCCTCTCATCCCTCTTCTAATCCCCCTTCCTGTCCCTCTCATCCCTCTTTCCACCCCTCTCATCCCTCTTTCCGTACCTCCTTTCATCCCTCTTCCATCCCTCCTCCCATCCCTCTTCCCATCCCTCCTCCCATCCCTCCTC
>NC_022014.1:48019635-48040639 GCF_000317375.1 Microtus ochrogaster | reverse complement strand
TCCCATCCCTCCTCTCATCCCTCTTCCCACCCCTCTCATCCCTCTTTCCGTACCTCTCTCATCCCTCTTCCTATCCCTCCTCCCATCCCTCTTCCTGTCCCTCTTCTCATCCTTCCCTCTTACCATTCATCTGCCAACAGATGGAACTTTCTCTAAGGTGAACTAGTGAGAACTAGAAACAAAAAGAAGGCCCAGACTCCAGCTCAACTGCCAAAGCCTCGCATTCTTCTCACGATTTTTCTTACCAAAATTTAATTGATTTTCTTGAAGAAGTGATGTTTCTTCGTTTGCTGTATTCCCTTAGTGCAATCCTGCAGAGTTTAAATTGTTTCTTTTAATTTGCTTTTCACCCATGGGGCTCCTCCAGTCACCGTTCCAGGAATGGAGCTCTTGGGACCTTGGTGCTTGAAATCCCTTCATAGGACCAAGGCCCTGGGAAGATCAGAGGGCGTGGTATCCATCAGGGTCTAATGAGACACAGTTGTCGGAGACACAGATCCAGTTATACCACAGGGAGAATTGTGCTGGCACATGAACGAGACAGCGGGCAAAGCTGGCCCATTCTACCCCAAGGCCAGTGCCTGGTCTCCCATCCTGGCCAGCTTTAACTGTCAGCTTGACATGGCCTAGAGTCACCTGAGAATGGTGTCTCAACTGAGGAAGTTTCCAGATCAGACTGGCCTGTGGGCATGTCGGTAGGGCATTGTCTTGATTGATCATTGATTTGGGAGGACCCAGCCCATGGTGGGCTGCACTATTTGCTGGGCAGGTCGTCCTGAGCTAGGCACCAGGCTTTGGACATCCACCATGTTTGCTGGGCACCAGCCTTTGGGCATCCTCTATGTTTTCTGGGCAGGTGGTCCTGAGCTAGGTACCAGCCTTTGGGCATTCTCCATGGTTTCTGTTTCACGTTCCTGCTTGAGTTCCTGCCTTGACTTTCCTGAGTGACCTGGAAGTGCAAGTCAAATAAATTCTTTTCTTCCCTAAGTTGCTTTTGGTCATAATATTTGTTACAGTAACAGAATGAATCTAAAGCAGTTCTTCTCTCTTAACTTGGTTCTCTTCTCTATAGACTTCCTTCTCAGATCATAAGTTGCTCCACATTAGGGACTCCAGGAATCCACTGCAAGTTTTACAGGCTGGGAAGGAAGATCATGTTTGTTTCTCTGTTATTCTCATTATCTGGATCTCATGGAATCTCTAACTTTTGTTGTTGCTGTGATAAAATACTCTGACAAAAGCATCTTGGGGGAGAAAGGGTTTTCCCTGGGTCAAGAATGCAGTCCATCGCGGCAGAGGAGTCACGAGTCAGGGACCCGAGGCAGGGACCCGAGGCAGGGACCCGAGGCAGCTGGTCATGGAGCCACAGTCAGGAAGTAGAGGGCAAGGAATGAGCTATGTCTGTTTAGCTCGGGTGTCACTCACAGAGGGTAGGTAATTCCCAAAGACCCATCACCCAGGTGGTTCCAGATCCTGTCAATTAATACTTAACAGCACAAGCACTGATTTGACCATGTGCCCACTCTCCGGACAAGCCACTGTGGCTAGGAATATGGTACTAGCTGTGGACTATGGGCCTTTCCCTGTAGCCTTCTGCGAGGGCAGACCAGATGTGATGGATACACTTATCAAAGTCACATCAGGTGACCAAAAAGGAGGACTCTAATCACCACAATAGCCTCCACTTTTCTCTTAAAGAACACATGTAGAGTGGTGGAAAAATGATTCAGGTAAGCACTGTTTCTGCAGAGGATCTGGGTTTAGTTCCCAGCACCCACGTGGTGGCTCACAACCATTTGTATCTCCAGTTCCAGGGAATCCGATACCCTCTCCTGATCCCCACAGGCACCATGTGGTGCACATATATACATACATACAGAACACTCATACCTATAAATTAATCTTGAAATATACATATAGAAAAGTACACATGCAAATTTGCATATCCAACCATTCCTCCCTTAAAAATGTTTTGATTTATGATTTTTTATGATGACATAAAAAGAAACAATATGCCTGCAGAATCCTCAAGCTAGGGAAATGGCTCATTGGGTCAAGAGTTCTGCATAAGGATAAGTGTGAGGTCCCGAGTTCAGATCCTGGACACATAAATGTGGAGCTGACATAGGAACCTGCCTGGAACCCCAATGCTCTGGATCCCTGGAGCAAATTGGCTACTAGACTAACCAGATAGGCTAGTAAGGGGTTCGAGTGAGAGACCCTCCTTCAGTATGTAAGATGGGGCATGATCAAGGAAGTCAGCCTATAGCCTCTACAGATGCACACATGCACACACATACACACACGCATGCACACATGAGCACACTCAGACATACCATGCACCGGCAAAAAGAGAAAATAATAAATTTGCATTTGGCTTTTGTCCCAGATTAGACAGCAGTGAACCACAGTTCCTAGCAATCACATGATCACAAAGGAAAGAGCCTGGACTCTCAGACTACTGCACTGTGAATCCCGGCAGTGTGGTAGGCTCGCTTATTGTGCTGTGACCTAGAGTGGTTTCAGTGAGGAGGGGCTTGTTGGGCTCCATCGTGGGCAGAGGAGCATCTGCAGTTAGTCTGCGGGGACTCCTAAATCTCTTGGACAGACTCAGAACCTACAACTCAAAACTTCCTAAGGGGCGTCACTTTCGGCTGTGCTCCTCCTGCAGAACTGAGCACTTCCTAAGTCACTGAAGTGAATTCAGACGGCACAAGTCAAAGGAAGCCAGCAGTAAACTTCTCCAAGGAAACCGTGGCCACTGGACGGTCAGAATGGAAGCTGCAGAGTGGCCTTCGACACGGCAATTTTCACATTGTTTTCTGAGCGCTAGATTGATTTTGACTCTCTGGATGACACCAGGGCTGAAAACTCTGACTCACAGAGGCGAAGAATAACAAACCCAACTCGCCAAGCCTTGCTGGACGATGGGAACCATTCTGGGTTGACCTGATGCTACCTCGTTTCCCACAAGGCTGAGGTCGTCTCTGGCAGTGTGTGCCTGTAGAGGCTGGCTGGGCCAGCAGCCGCTCATCCGTGACACATATAAACCCTGTGGAATTTCTAACTCACATGCTGCCCCTTATAGGCAATGACAAGGCCTACCGTGGCATGTGGCTCTGCTTCTAGAATGCTCAAGTTCTGAATGCTAAAAGAAAGCAGACTGAGCAAGCCAGTCAGCAGCACCCTTCCATGGCCTCTGCTTCAGTTCCTGCCCTGACTTCCCTCAGGGATGGGCTTGTTACCTGGAAGTGTAAGATAAAATGAACCCTTTCCTCCCCAAGTTGCTTTTGGTCATGGTGTTTCCTCACAACAACGGAATTCCAACTATGACAGAAACCCAGACTCCTGTCAAGTCTTTGCTTCACACCCTATTACAGTTGGGTTTCCTCTTCTACCTTAAACTAGAGACACCCTCCTTGGTTAATCTAAACTCACTCGGTGAGTTATTCTTTCCATCGTTTTGACCAAATACCTGACAAGAAGTAATGCAAGAGAGAGAAGAAGACACTTGCTTTGGCTTGCGATTTAATGGTGGCAAAGCGCGGCACAGGTGCAGGAGGTAGCCTGTCACATTTTTTCTGCAGTCAGGAGACAGAGAGCAAACAGGAAGTAGGAGCGGGCTATAAACTTTAAGGCCTGACCCCAGCTATCCCCTTCCTCCAGAACAGTCCCACCATGTAAAACCTTTACAGCCTTCCAGTACAGCCCTACTAGCTAGGGACAGGAGTTCAAATAAAAGCCCCCGGAGGGCATTTCACGTGGCTAGGGACAGGGGCTCAAATTGGAGGGCATTTCACACAGAAACCACAAACGTCACTAAGACCGTCTTCTACTTAGGAGAGTTGAACCCTGTGTTCCTCTTCACCTCCTGATGAAACTTCCAGAAGTGGTGGGGAGTTCAGACTCCCAGTGGGACCAGTTTTCTGGTGTCCACAGCAGGGACCAAGACCTCTGCACCAGCATCGTCAAAGGTATCAAGACCTAGAGTGTGAGGCATTCACTCTTCCCTTACGAAATCTACCCCTTGGCATATGCCTCGGGAACTCACCGGGGCATGGAATCATGGTCCTGCCAGGGTGACCACGTCATTCAAGGTTTTTAGAAAAGACTCACCAGCTGACTTTTTCTTTGATGATGCTCTTCCCTCAAACCTTTTGTCTTAACTTGTTTTCTGTTGCTGTAATAGAACTATGCAATACTGGGTTGGCTGTGAACCATGGAAGTCTGTTTGGCTCACAGTTCTGGAGGCTGGGGAGTCTTAGAGCACAGTGCTGGCATCCACCAGCGCCTTGTGAGTGCTTACAGCTGCGTCTGCACCGTAACGTAATGGGGTCTTTGCGTGGGGAGACAGAGCAAGTGTGCCAGCTAAGGTTCTCCTTCTTTTAATGCCACTGTTAGCATTATGGGGATGCTACCCACATCACCTCATCTAATCCTAATGAAGGCCCCACTTCCCAATACCGTTTACATATAATTCAGGTGATTATGTTTTATACCCGTGAACTTCTAGGGACCACGTTCAAATGGCAGCAACCTTTGGCCAGTGGTCCCCATCTTTGCATAGTCTCTCAGTATCATACTCTCTGGCTTAGGACCCGTGTCACCTGGACTTCTGAACCCTTTCATCCCACCTAGGACCTGCCCCATGTTGAAGGCATTGCCTTATAGCCCTGTTGATGTCTTGCTATCCCTTGCCCAGCTGCCTCATCTTAAACACACGTCCATCCTTGTATGTGCTCTGACTTTGTGACATTTGCAGGGAGGGACAAGTTGTAGTCCTGTTGAAAATAAAGCCCTCTGCCAGGCCTGCACCTGCGGGAGGGGACCCCCTCAGCCCTTGAGCTGGTCACAACAGTGGCCCTCAGCCGGCACCCCACCCCATCTCCTGTCAGGTGACTTTTCCTTTCTTCCCTCTGTGCCTGTCTCTACCATCTCCCTGGTCATTCATGCCTTGTGACTTCCGATTACTCCTTGCTTCACAAATGTGGAAGCCATGTGACCAGACTTCTCAAGTTCCTGCCTCCCCTATGACTTCCGGCCAGAAGGTCTCTCTACTCAGGAGCTCTGAGCCACAACCAACCTTTTCGTTGTGTTTGTCAGGGCGCTTCATTACAGCAGCGGGAAAATAACCCACGACACTGTGTGGCTGTGTGATCTGGCCCTCTGCCTCTCTGACCCTGTCGCCTCCTGTCCCTCCCCACTCACCTTATTTCCGACATTCTAGACCCCCTCCTTTCTGCTCAACCCTGCTCAGTTCTTCCTTCTGCCTGGCATCTCTTTCCTAAGAAGCCCTGGAACCCATCTCTCTGCCCTCACCGCCCACGCCTTCTTTATGCACGTGTCCCCTTGGGGTGAGACCCAGCCCAAGCATTCTGGCAACTTCCCAGCCTGCCTTTCCCCAGCCTGTCCTGGCGCCTCCGTTTGCTGTTGCTCTGCTTTTCTGCTTTTCTCTTTCTTCTTTTCCAAACATCTCACGTGTGTTCTGTAACGGAAGTGGTGGGAAGACCTTGAGGTTTATAGTTCAGCCCAACTTCCCAGATGTCGGCCGATCCACTGCCACAGCTGCTTCTGCCACCACGCCTTTCATGCCATGATGGGTCAGAGCCTAAGACTGTGAGTCAAAATAAATTGTTCCCCACTGAAGTTGCTTCTTTTCAAGTATTCGGTCACAGTGATGAGGGAGATAGCTAATTTAGGCTCCCTGGGGAATATTGCAGGTTACCATCCCTGGGGAATATTCAGCTCTCAGTCAACATGTTGTAGGTAGTGATTACTGGGTGCGTGTCTGAGGAGGCCGAACCAGCATTTCAAAAAGACATCTGCACTCTTATCTTCATTGCATCATTCACAATTGCAAAATACAGAGTCAAATAAGATGCTTATCAATGGGGAGGAAGGCCTAAAGGAAATACAGTACACAAACACAGAGGAATGTTATTCCCACAGTAAGAATGAATGAAATCTCGTCACCGTGGCAGCATGGATATAGGGCATTACAGAGAGTAAAATAAACAAGATAGGGAAAAGGAAAGATGGCTTCTGTCACTGTGCGTGTGGCAGCTAAGAAGATTGATTTCAGGTAGCTGGGCATGGTTTCATATGCATGTAACCCCAGCAGTCAGGAGACTAAGCCAGGAGTACTGTGAGCTCAAAGTCGTTCTGAATGACGTAACAAGAAAGGGCCAAGAAATAAAAGGAAAAAGGAAGGGAGGAGGGTGAGTGGAAAAATAAAAAAAATATTAGAGTCTAGGGAAGGGGGAGAGGGGAGAGAGAGGGGGAGGTTGGACAAGAGGTACCAAAATAGACAGGAGTATTCTGTTTTTAAAAAAATATTTATTTATTTTTATTTTATGTGTATGAGTATTTTACCAGTATGAATGTATATGCACCGTATCTGTGCAGGGCCCTCAGAGGTCAATGTATATGCACCATGTGTGTGCAGTGCCCTCAGAGGCCAGAAGAGGGTGTTAGGTCCCCTGGAACTAGACTTTCAATCAATTGTGAGCTACCATGTTGCTTCTGGGAAGTGAACCTGAACTCTCTGGATGTGTTCCTAACTGCTGAGCCATCTTTCCAACCTCCATTGTTCAAGTACATTCTATAGCACAGTTGGGTGACTATAGTTTACAACTTTCATAATCTATTTATTTGTTTTGCTAATAGAGCCCTGATGACTAGCCCAAGACGTTTCCAAATTTATGACACACGCGGCTCAGCCCCCTCAAGTGCTGGTATTATAGGCATGCGGTACCATGTCCAACCGTATTATACGGTCCATAAAGAACTGCAAGTTCACAGGTTCCCAGTCCAGAGAAATGAGGAATGCTCCGGGAGCTGTTGATTTTAATTCTCCAGTTTGACCATTTCCTGTGGTATGCAGGATGAACAGAGAACAGCCCCTTAGCCAGAGACACGGTGTGTCCCATCAGCACACCATGCCCATGACTAGGTACAGCACTTCCATGTCAATTAAAAATAAACAGAACAGAACTCTGCAGTGTTAACTTTGAAAGTAGATGGCGAATGAGTCATAGACTCCCAGCCCGGGAAGCCAGGACTGGGCTCCAAGAGGGATACCAGCTGCTTCACCTGCAGTGGCTTCCAGGGAGCCAGCGTGGCTCCAGTTCCCTTGCGGCTTCCTTCAGGCTTTCGGGGGACTATCTGCACCTTGAGTGGGGGGCCAGCTGCAACACTTCATGCTAGTGAGTCTGTCACACACGGGATTCCATGGTGTCTCCATGCACACAGGCTGAGCATGTTTGCTGTGGGACATTCAAGGCCCTTGTGGGGCGAGGAGGAGGTCACTCCAAGTTCTGGCTAAATATTTGTCCTTTCCTAGCTACAAGGTTGTGAGTGGAGACAGCTATGCTGTCCTTCCCACTTGCTTCGAAGAGGAGGTGCCTGGGCCTCTTAGCTTCGAGGTTGTCGAACACCTGGCACCTGTGCTTTGACAGTTTCAGGGTTGCAGTAAAAATTCAGAGGACACAGATGTTCCGAGCTGCTTCCTTCCCCTTGGCATTTCCCCTACAAAGTCTCTGTGCACGAGCATGGGGGGGGGTGCCCAGAAGCCCCTCATTGGACTTCACCTTCATTAATTCCATCAATATAAAAATCAAACACCGTGATTTTTACAACTGTTTATTTTCCCAAGCTCCAAACAGCAATTGCCCCACGCAGCCTGTGCTTGTGAAGCCATACTAGCGGATCTGGCTTGGCTCACAATTATTAAGACTTCAAAGTAGCGGGAAGGATAATACCTTAGTCAACTTGGGCTCCCGTAACAAAAATCTGGGCAACCAAGATGTGCATCTCATAGTTTTGGAGATTGGGTTTGATATGGAGGCATTGTTTGATGGATGGTGAGTGCAGCTCATGGTTGGTATTTATCTGTGTTCTTATATGGTGGAAGGGACACAAGAGCCTGTTAGGGTTCCCTTCATGCAAGGGGATCCTGTTCATGAGATTCACCCCTAGAATCTAGTCACCTCCAAAGGCATCTGTCATTGGCAGCCAGAGCTCTCCGTGCCGCTCTGAAGCAGCCTGGGACTCTTGATCGTACCCCAGAAAAAATTTCAGGACAAATCAGTAGGACTCACAATGGGAGTTTATTAAGAAAATACCATTTGTGTGTGTGTGTGTGTGTGTGTGTGTGTGTGTGTGTGTGTGTGTTTCGAGACAGGGTTTCTCTGTAGCCTTGAAGCCTATCCTAGAACCTGACTAGCCTTGAACTCTGCCTCCCAAGTGCTGAGATTAAAGGAGTGTGCCACCACTGCCTGGCAAGAAAATACCTTTTAAAAATAATTTAATGATGTGTATATGTGTGTAGGGGAAATATGTACATGAGTGCAAATATCAGAGGCCAGCTGGTAAGTGCTGGGAGCTGAAGGTGTGTCTTCTGCAAGAGCAGCAGGCGTTCTCCATTGCTAAGCCATCTCTCCAACCCTAAGAAAAGGTTGATAATACAGATTTAAGTAGGGGCTGAGAGAGGGGGAATTAAGAAAGGGCTATCTGTACATAACCAAGGGTGGGTGCCTGATAAACATCTGGGGCTTTGGACAGCTGTTTTACGGCAATCTTTAATGGAAGGGAGATTATTCATGAGTTAAGGCGGGGAATTCCAGGAATGGGTCTGAATTTTTCCAGGCTAGGGTTACTCCCCTCTTCTGTCCTCACGTGGGGTTGTTAGATGTGGCACGGTGTCAGATGCATGATGGGAACAGGCGATTCTGCAAGGCTCGTGAGCGGTAGGATGAAGCAAAGGACAGTCTACCTCTTCTGGTTGGCTGGGTCGTTTCCAGCTTGTCTGTGGTGGTCTTGTATCTACTGTTGGAATGGTCACATGGTGTTTTGTGTGTCGCAGCTCTGCGGGTGGTCACATCAGCCTCCAGTCACCAGCAGTTAGCCCGTTTATCTAGTTGTCTTGTCTCAGTCCCTCCCATCCCATCCCACTGAGACCAGGCTTCTGCATATGAACTGGGGAGTCCACAGCAGATACCAAAGACTGAGACTCTTTATCAGAGTTTTCACAGCCAGCTCTCATCCTTGCTAGGATCTCAGGGCTTCAGAGGGGCCCTGAAGTTCGATTTTTCTGGTAGAACTGGCATTAAGTCTCCCTGTGTGCCCTCATGGGAGTGATAGGGGCAATTGGGACTGATGGCCATCTTCCCCTGTCTTTGCATTCTTTGAGAGAAGGGAGCAAGCATGGTCCTGCTGAGAGGTAGCCTGGAGAGGGGGGGGGGGGAAGATCCCCAATTCCAGTACTGAGAGGCAGTTGTCTCTCCTTGTGGCTCCTTGGGTGAGTGCGGTCAGTCCTGCCGCAGGCAGTACAGCTGGAAGCCAGGATGTGACTGGTCTCTGGTCTCGAGGCTAAGCAGAATCTCTCTCTGGGGGCTGGAACCACAGGTGGGGGTGGGCTTGAGCATTTGTTTAACAGCAGCTGAGACAGGAGAGCATCTGAGGCCAGGATGATGGCAGGCATGAGGCTTAAGGACCTCAGAGAAAGGGAGGAGCCAGAGGAGAGGGTAGCCTGGGGAAGGATGGTTGGAGTCATGCTGGTCCAACTGGATCCCTGAGATGGGGCTCAAGAGGTTCATCTGGGGAGGGGACCCAGCAACAGACAGGACCAAATCAGTGAGTGTCAAAACTGGATTATCTCTTTGGTCCAGGAAGAGGTGGTCTTATTCCCATCTCCATCCTCACCTCCTGCCTTTCCCAAGACAAGATGGGGCATGTGAACCCTTTCTCTGGCACTTTGCAGAGGGAGAATGGGAACAAAGCCCCATCAGCTGAGAGTGTCATATTTGGTAGAATATGAGCACACATACAAAGACCTTCATTTAGCACACTCCTGAAAAGTTTCTGTACCCCGATAAGCCTCTCTGCCGACCAAATCAAACTGAATCAAAAAAAGCCCAGGTTTACTGGATACAACACTCCTGGCTGGTTTTCCAGCCCCCCAAGAGAGGAGACAGGAAAACCACGTGTCTATTTTCTGGGGGGGGCAGTTTAAATACCCTGTGGGAGTGGTCTTGAGCATCTCTGGGGAAGGGGTCATCATTTGGCAAACTCTCTGAGATGCGGCAGGGTTTGGAGAGATGGAGGAGGGGGCTTGGGGTGAAGCTTCCACCTGAACAACTCCAGGCCTGCTCTTGGCCAGGGCTCAGGTCCAAAGGTCAGTCTGACCCATGTTCTCCTCTCTGAAGCTCACGGTCTTGGTGACAGAGTGTTGCGTATGATTTATAGTTTCCAGCATCCATCCTTTAGTGGAGGGAAATGAAATCCAGGCGTTGGGAGAATATACAGGAAAACAACTGTGGAGGCAATGAGCCAGGGTTTCAAAGCTTCAATAGGAGTCTCCCAGGAACCTTGGTTCACTTTCTGCTACTATAATTGAATACTACAGATGAGATAATTTATTTAAAAAGAAAAGAACAACTTTATTCCCTGTGGCTCTAGAGTTTATGAAGTTCAGCAACGCAACACTGGCACCTGGTGAGGGCTTTCTTGCTACATCACAATGTGATAGAAGGACTCACGTGGGGGACAGAGTAAGCAGCCAGCTCAGTAGTGCCTCTTCTTATAAGATCACTGATGGCATCGACTCTAATGCCCCACTGCCAGACACTGTCAACATGTAGATTTGTCCCAATACACAGACTTTGGAGACTGCATTCAAATCATAGCATTCATCCAGGAAGGACACTGGATAGAGCAAACCATGTTTCCCAGCACGCACAGGTGTTTGGGTGGGACAGGATAGAACTGAGTATGTCTGCGTTGTTGGTGGGGCAGGGTGGGGAGGTGAGGGGACAGCCCCTCAGGAGGTCATGGATAGGGTAGCTCACGGTGCACCTGCTCTGGCAACCACTGTGGGGGCTTCAATGATGAGGCAAGATCTAGCGAAGTCTTCGGCCTCTGTGTGGAGAGGTCAGAGGCAGGAGACCACACACGGAGGTCTATGTGGAAGCCTAACATCATGGCAGACGGGTGAGGTCCTACACTTCAGAGAATCAAGGCAGAGGATGTTGGATGTTACCAATTCCTTGCGAGTGCAGATGAGATGCCTGCCAGGACTGGGGTGGGGAAAGACACCAGGTTCCATGGTACTTGGTGCCACAGAAGTGTCGTGTAACATGCAGGGGTGATGGCAGACAGCTGGGAGGAGGAGCCCAGGAGGACACGGGGCACTCTGCGTACAGCTCTGCCGCACTCACTTGAAACAGGGCTTCGCACTACACCTGGACCTTGGTTAGCGGCCCCATCCATCCTCCTGTCTCAGCCCACCACAATGCTGGGGCTACAAGCCCATGTGCGAACAAGCCTGTTTTTGTATGTGCGTTTTGGGGGTTCGGACTCAGGTCTTCGTGTGTAAGCGGCAAGCTCCACACTGACCCGTGTCTCCTGGTCTCGTTATTGTTTCAAACATCTGCTGGGGTGTATTCAGACGTGAGAGCGCAAGGTTGCCAGGGGTGGCTTTGTGTGTCTCCCTTCTCCAGGAAGTTAAGAATGTTGTATCCTGCGACTTCAATTAGACCAATAAATCAAAGGCTTTAAAGTATCAGGAACCATAAGAGTGTCGTGAAACTTTAATGAAAGAAACATAAGCATGGCTTTAAGCTTAATAGTGAGAATTGCTGGTTCCTGGCTGTTTTCCACTTTTTAAGTAGCTGATTGTGCTAGCAGAAGCGTCAGAGACACAATACAATAATCAGTATCTATAAAGTGTTTGGGGTCCTTGCCAGTCTGCCAGCTCCACGCAGGCTCGCAGGAGAACTGTCTCCGCAGCACTCAACCGTGCCTGGAGTTTCCCCATTTTCCAAATCAAGGATTGAGAACAATTACAGTAACTTGTCGAGAGTATCAGAATTCACTTGAGAGCCCCTTGAAACACAGGCCAGAACAACGCTTGGGTTCGACAACACTCAGGAAGATGCCCAGAGTTGCCATGATTGGGGATCGGAGATGTTAGTGGGTGTGGAAGTGGGGTCTCCCTCCTCGCGTTCTGTAGCATGCAGATAATCGTAGCTGACGCGCTGCACCTCTGTGAGGATGAATTGGCTGGATACTGGCAACCTGCTTAAGACAATGCCGGCGTCCGTTGAAGAGTGATGTGACCCTTTATTAGGAAGCCCAAATGGTTGCCATGGTAGCAGCCAGACCTGCAAAGTTGTCGTTATACTTGGGTCAGTCCCAACCCTCCCTTGTTTCCCCAGATGAAATGCTGTTTCTTCATTTAACCATAGAGCAAGTGTCATGGGGGCACAGAAGCCTGGGATAAATCTAAAGCTGCCTCTGGAAGCATCAAATCTATTTTAAAGATATGTATGGGTTGTGAATGCTTCATCCAAAATGCTCAAGACCAGACTGTTTCAGATTGCAGATTTTTCTTTTTTTCAGATAAGATATTTGCATTACATGATGAGATATCTCAGGGAAAAGACCAAGGTATACATATGAAATTTATTTATGTTTTATGTACACCTGTATCTATAGCCTGGGATATTTCATAAGATGTTTTTAATGCCCTGCGTTTAATAGCTGTACATCATCAGAGGTCAGGGCTCTAATTTCCTTCTTTCCTTCCTTCCTTCTTTCCTTTTTTCTTTTTTTAAAGATTTCCTATTTATTGATCTAGGTTTGTGTGCATGTGAGTGTTTATGTCTTTGTACAGAGGCCAGGCCAGGACGTTAAGTGCACTTCTCTACCAAGCTCTGTCTTTTTCTTTGAGGCAAGGTCTCTCCCTGAACTTGGGGATCAAGTTTCAGCAATGCTCCTGTCTCTGCCCTCCTCAGAGCTTGGGTGGCATGCATGGGTGGGACACTGACTTGTTTCCTGGATGCTGGGATCTGAGCTCTGGCCCTCAAGATTGCACAGCAAGCACCTGCAACCGCTGATCCATGTCTCCACCCTCAGGGAAGGAGTCATCAGGAACTCAAACCACTTGAGTTTGGATCTTCTGGTGAGGACTGCTCAAACTGTTGACTATTTCATGAGATAAAATTCACACGTTTCCAGAGACACAGACTAGAATAAAGTCCTACTTTTTTTGATAAACAGCAATTTTGTCTTAATTTCTTAAGAAATTGCTAAATTTACAAGTTTGGATCGAAATTGAATACAGACTTGACACGATCAGATACGAATCAACATGACGTGTCTGGAAAGGAATCAGCACCTCGTGCAACAGTTTCCCCTTCAGTTCACTTGCTGAACACTGGTCTGTCCTGCTTCTGGACCCCCAGGGGGCTCAAGTACTTCCAGGACCCAGATAAAAATACAGTATGTGACCCTGGGGTTTTTGACATTCTCCCCTCCCTAGGAGTTCGTGCTCCAACATGATAACCTCAGGGCTCCTTGCCCCTTACCCAAAAGTTTCATTAGTTCATCATTCTGTTAAAAAGTTAGGAGTGCTGGGCGGCGATGGCACATGCTTTTAATCCCAGCTCTTGCGAGGCAGAGGCAGGTGGATTTCAGCGAGTTCAAGGCCAGCCTAGTCTACGAAGTGAGTTCCAGGACAGCTAGGACTGTTACACAGAGCCACAGTATACAGTGAGTTTGGACATGTCAACCATCTGTGGTATTATCAACACTGTCAGGATAATGAACAAATTAGTCACCTATTCTTGTGCCCTAACCCACTTTTTTTATGCTTAAAGCATTTAACATACCTGTCCAATAGCACAAATTTGGGTCATTGTCTCCCCCATCCCTACTTCCTTGCCCTCCCCTCCCCCTCCCCTTCTGCAGAGTGTTGAGAGAGGCCTCAGTCTGTACCCCAGGTCACCCTCAAGTTCACTACATAGCCCCGACTAGCCTTGAACAGCAACCATCCCCATTACAGCCTCCCATGTGCTTGGACTGCCTGTGAACCAACACACTAGACTAAAACATAGGTTTCTTGTTGTTGTCTGACTGCTTGCTGTTTTGTGGTGTGGGGTTGAACTTGGAACCTTAAAAATGTTAGCTTGTGTTTTGCAACTGAGCCACGTCCTCTGCGCTGAGCTGGTTCAGTTGTTAAGAGTGCTAGCTGTTCTAACACAAGACCCCAGTTTATTTTCATTACCCATGTCAGGTTCTTAGCTGCCTGCATCTCCAGCTCCAGGGCATCCAATATCCTCTTCTGGCCTCCATAAGTACCTGCAAACACACACACATGCACACAAATTCACACACACACACACACACACACACACACACATCTTACCTTGGGTAGGGCTTGAGGGAGGACCTCCTGACTTCCAAGTTGTATCCTTCTGGGACTTACTTGTTTTAGAATATGGGGGGTAGTGCAGAGATATCAGTACACAGGCATAGCCTCAGAAGTTCCAAACTGGCTGGATTTGTGTCTTCTTTTCTTGGGGTGCCCCCATTGTATTATAAAGTGAATTAATGTCACTCCAGTACACAAATGGTGTGGTGGGCCTTAAATGAAATTTTTAAAATGCTTTTAATTTATTTTATACATACATGTGTTTTGTCTGCATGTATGTTTGTTTACCACACACATGCCTGGTGTGTGTCCATGGAAGCCAGAAGAGGGTGCCAGGTCCCCTGGTGGAGTTGCAGACAGTTGTGAGTCACCATGTGGGTGCTGGGAATTGAACCCAAGTCCTCTGGAAGAGCAGCCAGTGCTCCTAACTGTGAGCGTCTATGCATCCCCACAGTGGGCATTTTAAGCAGTACATGGAATAAAGGAAGTGTGTACAGACCCCAGTACCTGGCCGTATGTGATGGATGTGTGGCTTCAGCCAGGCCTGTACTCCCTGGCAGGTGGAGGTTCAGGAATGGGAGCTGAGGTCAGAGTTACTGAACCCCTGTTCTCCTCCAAGCCTCATCCTGTGAACCCGCACACACACACTCCTCCTGGGCCGTAATGTATGGTCGATGTATATTGGAAGGCAGCATTCCCCCTGGTTTCAGGAAAAGGCCTGGTGTGTACGAGTCTCTGGCCAGAAGACCATCTTCTCAGTGCAGAACCCACGGAAAGAGCTCAGCCTCAGAGGTCACTGGGTCCCAGATGGCCAAGTTAAATGCTCTGGTGACCCACACTGCAAACCCACCCACGTCTCTGCGAGGTCCGTCTGCCCGCATTGCTGGCCTGCACCCTGTCTATCGTGCTCACCCATTTATCCTATAGCTCTGCCCTCTTTCCTGGCTCACTCTACTACAGGGCTACTTAACCTACTCCTCCCACCTTCAGGCTCCACCCACTGCCATGCCCACCCAGCCACTCATCCTGCCTGGGTTTCTGCACACCCAATCCTCTGCTCCACCCCACAGGGACCTCCTCTCTCTCTAAACCACTTAGTCCTGTGATATATTGCCTCTGGCAAGCCCGGCTCATCGATCCTGACTCTGAGGGATTTGATTACAGTGTTTTCGAACAAAGTCAAAAGTAGACCCCACGAGAGGGCTACGGTGAAGTAATTATGGTGTTTTTGGTGCTGTGCGCCAAGGCCCAGGACAAAGCAAGTAAGAACGTCAAGGGTAAAAGGTCAGAAGACGGAATGAGAAAAAAATGAGAAAGTGTTACCCAGGTATGCCTGGCGCGGACTGGCATGAACTCCCCAGCTGACAGAGAGCTCTGAGCAAGGGAATAGTGGGAAGGAGCCATTTTACACTTAATCACAGTTTCCCACAAGGTACTTAAGGAATGAGGAGTGAACTGAACTTGGACAATTAGTGTAATTAAACATTCATGGTGCCTGCTGTCCATTTCCTGCCTGGGGATATCTTTGGAGCAGAAGCACGACTTTCTTCTTGGAGGTGACTTCAAGAGCAGCGGGTAGAAGGTGGTTTGCTGTGGGGCTGCACCTTTGAGCCCTGAGTTGGGACAGGACCCTGGTGGCAGCCATAGGCTGGCAGAAGACTGGGTGCTGCTGAGTTGGTTGTCATGGAGATGGGTTGGGATCTGGTGCTGCTGACCCATTCCCATATTGGTTCAGTTTCAAGCCACATGAATTTGGATCTCTGGGTGTCATCTGAAGGAGGGCAGGTACCAATCTGAGGGAGGGCAGATACCGTCTGAGGGAGGGTGTTGGGTGTATGCCACTGTAGATGCTAAGGGATGGAGGCTAGCTGATTGATGGTGGCTGGAACAAGTCTATAGGGCATCATCAGGTCCTGGACTTTACTGTTTGGGGACAAGAGGTACCCGAGAGACAAGCAAAGGCTGTTCCCTGTGACTGAAGGTCGTCTGTCATGCCGTGCAGACTCCTTCCATTTCACACCCAGGCTGACCATCAGACTTCCAGAGAACAGAACAAAAGAGGTGTGGTCCCTACCTGGAGCTATGGTGAATGTGCCCTTTTCTCATAGGCTGGCCCAGAGGACAGGAGACCTGGCTGGTGTCTAGACAGGATGCCCAGTGAATAAATCGATACACCGCCTCTTTGGTCACCTGGCTGGCAGTCCATTTGAGTCTACTTGAAGTCGCTTTGATGATCGTCTATGATGACATCTGGGGCTCCCTTACACCACACATGCCCCTTCAGGGTCCCAGACCCTCATCCTGTCCCTGAGTATTTATTCTGTGAGCGTATGCCTGTCCCCTGAGTGCCCACAGAAGCCTCAGGATCAACTTGCCCCCAAACGGCCTCCTTTTCCTCCCCAGGCACAGGAAAGGGCTCCCCAGGGTAGCCAGCTACGCCCTGTATCCTCTCCTCCTGCTCCCCACAGAGATCTGTCTCTCAGCACTGTGGGTACACGAGCTGGTGACCCCCCCCATCCAGTCAGGGCCAGGGCTGTTCAGTCTGCTGCCTGCTCAGAATCTGTCTCCGTCTCTCTCTTCAGTCTCCCTCCATATCCTCAAGGCCTGCTTCCCACAGCGAGCCCATCCCTTCCTCTTTCTCCACTGGTCACAGAGGTGCCCTAAGCACTTTTACTCTTTGGGGGCCTATGCTATGAATCCCCTTTTTACTCAGCCCACCTGGCCTGGGGGAAGTTAGAGAACACCTCACCCCAGGAGCTCCCAGTTTCTCTCCTGGGCTCTTAGAAAAACCTTCTGGTGCCAAATTTGGGTGGCCACGGCCCAGAAACAGTGGAGCTAGGTTGCTAAGTTTCCATGTAGTTTTTGTAGGAACAGAACAAAGAAAGTTATAAATTTTAGGCATTTTAAAACCACACTGGTGGAAACAGGAAGGAGAGAGTGCAGCGGGCTGAGGAATCGCCACCATGGCATCCTTAGCGCTTCTGTTGGCAAATAGTGTTTCTTAGGTTAATGCATTCCAAAGGTTTTTTTTATCTGTTTATCAGGACGTCAGGTCTGACACAAAGGTTGGCAAAGAATGGCTCTCCAGAGAGCTAAAGGCAGCCAGGGAGACGTTGTAATTAGGCTATCAGATCAGCAATGTTCCAAATTCTCCATAGTCGCTGACGTTCTATTAGTCAATCTATGCACGCCGACAGCATCTTTCCAGGAATTCTCCCTCACATGGCTCCCTAACTCTATGGCCTCCAATATCTGAGAGCACACAGTCGGATCAACACTGAGCCACGGGTGTCCCTGTCCATCCTCAGCAGCAGACGCCTCTGTTTCTCACATCCTCCTTTTCTGCTCATGCTCAGAGGCAGGTCTAGGAATGGGTACCAGACCATCACCCTCCTAGGCCTCCAGAGCTGCCTCTGGTTGTCCTGGCTCCCCCAGCCCTGGCAGAGGAATCTCTGGGGTGAGGCTTAGGCTTGGCCACCACGGAGTTTCTTGGCTGTCCCTGCAGACACGTGGCTCATGCACTGCAGCTTTGTAAGAGAATCCATGGCAAGCAAGCCGCTGCAGCTCACTGCTCAGGACGGTGACCTGCTTCTGCCTCTGCCTTCCCCACCTGCTGCCCTGCATTCACTCACTCTGAACTCAGTTCTCTTTCTAAGAAGCCACTACTGTTTTTCCTGTCTTTTCTGTGTCTTTTCAGGGTGATCTAGCTGTGTGTGTGTGAGAGAGAGACAGAGACAGAGAGAGGGGTGGAGGGAGAGAGAGAAAGAGGAAGGGAAATATCCTAAAACTGGGCTCTCTGGCTCGAAGGATTCTGGGTAGTGTGTGCATATGTGATTTCCCACCACAGGACTGTTAGCATACTCCACAGACTGTATCCTGAGCTGTCCTTGAGTTTGCCAGTCAGTGTACCTGGAGGTCCCCATCAGCACTTACAGATCTGCCACCTCCTTCTGCACAGACACTCCTCGTGTGGCGACTTTGACCAGATCATGCCAGATGCTCAATTCTCTTTTCAACTTGACTTTCCGAGTCTACTTTAGAACTCCCATACGTGTATATGACCCATCTTTGTCATTCTCCCCACTCCCTCCAGCTCCCCCAGGCTCCCCCAACACATCTCCCTCCCTTTCTCCCTACCTTCTTCCTTCCCTCCTCCCCTTCCCTCCCTCCCTCCCTCCCTCATGTTCCTCATGTTCTCTTTTCTTTCTTTAACCCACTGAGTCCAAGTAGCACTCATTTGCTCATGGGTGTGGGGCTGCCCCTGGAACATGACTGACTTACCAGCATTAACCTCCCTCCAAAGTGGCTCTCTCTCTTCCCCAGGATTCAGCAACTGCCCCAACTAAGGGCTAGGCCTTGTTACCCCCCCCCCAATCTCTGCAGCAATACTTAAGATGTGTTATTTTTAAGTGTGTGTGTGTGCGTGTGTGCACACACATGTGCACAGATGTCTGCAGAGGCCAGAGGCGTTAGATTCCCCTGCAGCTGGAGTTGCAGCAGTTGCAAACACCATAACAAGGGCTCTGCCACTCCCACTCAGATCTTCTGGGAGAACATGGAGCAGAGCACTCTAAACGGCTGCGCCATCACGTCAGCCCACCGCCAACCCTGCGAACAGCCACAGCCACTGAGTGCTCCTGTGTGACAGCCTCCTCAAGCCCAGCTCTTCTCCCCACCCTGGCTCTGGCTTTTGTTACCCCCAGGAGTGTTTCCTGAGCCACATGGAGGGCAGGACTGACCCAGATGTCACCTCAATGGCTGAGCACTCACTCTTGAGACTCTTTTTTATTTTATTTTGTAGTGCTCACTATTTCAGGTGACACCACCTTGCATACCTTTTACATTTTGCCCGCTCTTTGAAGGTGCAGGAAGGGTGCAGTTCTTCAGCTGGATTTGCCAGCGGAGAAAGATCATCCGTGTGGTGGTGGTAGGCCCTGGCCATTGAACTGAGAGCAACATCCTGGCCTGTGCTTATTTCTGATTTTGAGACAAAGGATTGCTAAGTTGCTGCCCTTGAATTTGCGGTCTTCCTGCCTTTTGAGAAGCTGAATCGACAGCCCTACACCACGAGGGCAGTTTAAAGGTTGGTAGAGATGAGCATATTGACTTTCTAGCTTGCCAGATACATTTATTCCCCCCAGCACATAACCCTGCCCCACACGTTTGGATTCTGGCCATTTTATATGCATAATTCTTCTATAAAGTATGAGGTTGAACATCTTTTCACATGTTTAAAAGCAGCTTTGACAGTCTCTTCTGATAGCTGTCAATTTCATCTCATTTGTTTACTTCCCTTTATGATTGCTGGGCTGTTTCTTATTGATTTGTGGTGGCTTTTTATATACAAAGGCTTGCTTATTTTTTACATATTTAAATACATCTAACTTTGAATGAACCCCTGCCCAAGTGCAGGATCAAACCCAGGCCCCTAAGGGAGGGGAAGTCTGGTGTTCACCAGGGTTTGTTACTGTGTGCGGAACCAGATTGTTTCCTGGCTGCCTGAGAGAGGTTCTGTAATGAATCACATCTACCTTGTGCTGTCTTCCAGGACGGGAGAGAAAGGAAGGTAAAAATGCAGCTTGTAGGCTGTGGTCCCAGAGCGTCTGCTAATGTGTGGCCGAAGGCCAGTGGGCTTACTCTGTTGTGTCAGAACATGGCTCTTGTCTGAGGTTCTCTAGGAGAGTAGAAGGATGCCACTCAAGAAACTGGCACTCAGGGCATGTCATGGAAGCTGCAGGCTGATCTGGCAGGCTCACTTGTAGCACAACTAGTCAAAACTCAGGGACAGTAATTGATGTTCAACTTAAAGACCAGAAAGGCAAAACAGCCAGCCACTGGCTCTTATCTCTATCTCAGTCCGAAACGGCCACCCTGCCTCCTGGAATCTCAGAATGAGACTGAGAGCTGTCTCCTCCCTCCTTATAATCCTCTCTAGTTCTGGGATTAAAGGCTTGCATAGCCTGGTTTCTATGGCAAACTAATGTGGCTACTGGGATTAAAGGTGTGTACCACCACTGTCTGGTCTATAAGGCTGCCTAGTGGGGCTGTTTTACTCTCTGGTCTTCAGGCAGGCTTTATTTATTAAGATACAAATGAAATGCCACTACACTGGCTCTGTCCCATTTCACAAGCAGCGTTCTGTTTCTGCTCCTTCTAAATTAATTACCACTATTTAACAATTACAGACCATGGCCAGAGAGATGGCTCAGTGGGGGAAGTGCCTGCCCTGCAGCATGAGGACCTGGGTTTGGATCTCAATATTAACATAAAAGCTAGGCACAGTGGCTCCTGCCTGAAACCCCCACACTGGGATTTGGGTGAGTGGCAGACAGGAAGATCCCTAGGGTTCACTGGCCACCACACCAGCCTACCTTAGTGAGAGACCATGCCCCAAAACATAAGGTGAAGAGCAATAAAGGAAGATATCTGCCATGGGCAAGTGCACCTGTACACACACACACATGCACGCATGCGCACGCACACACACATGTACACACATACACACATGCACACACACCTCAGCAAAATAAATTTAAAAAAATTCATAGCCAGGAAATGGTGATACACATTTTTAATCCCAGCACTCAGGAGGCAGAAGCAGGTGGATCTCTGAGTTTAAGCCCAGCCTGGACTATAGAGCGAGTTCCAGGACAGTCAGGGTCCTATATAGAGAAACCCTGTTTCAAAAAAACAAATAAAAGCCGGGCGATGGTGGCACACGCCTTTAATCCCAGCACTCGGGAGGCAGAGGCAGGCGGATCTCTGTGAGTTCGAGACCAGCCTGGTCTACAG
>NC_022014.1:47946783-48019535 GCF_000317375.1 Microtus ochrogaster | reverse complement strand
AATAAATAAATAAATAAATAAATAAATAAATAAAAAATCAGAGGTATTGGTAGGTGTGGTGACTGAAGTCTGTAATCCCAACAGTTGAGAGCTAGGGGCAAGAGTTTCAGAAGTTCTGAAGTTTCAACCTTGACTATACAGGAATTCCAAGGCTAGTCCAGACTACATAGGACCCTGTCTCAGAAAATAATAATAATAATAATAATAATAATAATAATAATAATAATAATAATTTAAAAAAATATAAAGAATCAGAGACACCAGGACAAATATAGATTTTTCAACCTTTTACACAAAAAGAAGGTCTAGAAACAGGGGTGGCTCCCTGCCAGTCACTGATGTCCCCCTTGGCTGTAGGCAGCCTGCCCTGGCCCACATATGCATCGCCCTGCCCAGAAACCATGTCCCCACATGACTTTTCCTATGGGAGCAAAATATTTTTCAGGAACAGAAAAATAAAAGATAAGCCAAGAGGGAGGATTGCATATTTTGGGGAAGAGAAGAGAGTGAGATTCTTCCTGGAAATCCAGAGGGTAGGCTCAGCATGTAAACAGTGTATCTGGCTCAGAGAGAGGCTTCTAGAAGTACACTCTCTTGGGGTTACAGAGTCCATGCAGCTGGCTGAGCAAGGACCCCAAGGGTCTGGATTGTATTTGGCTTGGAGTCTGGGGTGAGAAGCATGTGGCACCTGTGGGCTATCGGTGTGTTGGGAGCCATGGTAACCACTCTCACAAGAAAGGAATAGGTCAGTGACAACAGGCATCCACCTTACAGCCACAGCGAGCCTTACTGAATCCACCTGTCTTGCTAAGCCTCACGGCCACCTTCCCTGTAAGCAGTGATTGGGGAAGAGACACACATGCCTCCTTTTGATGTGGGTGACTGACTATTCCTTCAAGAGAGACGGACACCAGAAGCTGCTTCCGTTCCCACAGCATCTTCCCACCCTGCCCAGCCTCTGCTTGCTCAGACATGGTGTAACAATAATGATAGTTTTCCATTGAGCAGACAGGTCATTGTCCCCAGTTTCTTTATTTTCACGAAGCTCCATGGAGCTGCCTGGGGAGCTGAAGAGGGGTCAGAAGTTGCTAAACTCCTCCAGGAATTCGCCTCAGAGGCATGTGTGTGAGCATGTGTGGGGGGGGTATGTGTGGGCTTGTGTGTGAGGGAGGGTGATTCTATATGTTCAAGTATGTGGATGTACATAAGCAAGTGTATCCATGTGCAGGCCAAGCTGAGTGTGTCACTGTGTGCCTGCGTGTGACAGCATGTCGCGAATGCATGTTTGGATGTGGGTATATATGTGAGTGGAATTGTGTCATGTTTGTGTGGATGTGGGGGTATGAATGATCCTGTGTGAGTGGGTATGTAAAAGTGTGTGTGGACATCAGCATGGCAATTGCATGTGACCGTGGGGGTGATGTGTGGTGGTCACATGACCCCCAGAGGACGTTGATGAAGTGGTCTTGCACAGGGCCTGCAATGGACATGTCTTAGTTAAGGTTTTTATTGTTATGAAGAGATATCTTGACCTTGACAACTCTTAACAAAGGAAACATTTAATGGGCGGGAGGAGAGGGGGTTGCTTATAGTTTCAGGGGTTCAGTCCATTATCATCATGGCAGGGAGCATGGTGGCATGCAGGCAGACATAGTGAGTCCTACGTCTTGCAGGCAACAGGAATTCGACTGACTCACTGGGTGGTATTCCGAGCATAGGAAATCTCAAAGCCCACTACCACAGTGGCACACTTCCCACTCCAACAAAGCCACACCTCCTAATAGTGGAATAGTTGCAGAAATACTTTGGGAGTGAACAAAGGGAGATAAAAGAAAATTGTACGTTTGGGGACACCCTGATGGCTTGACTCAGGCCTGAAGCAGGTAGATAGGATCTGCCTCCAACATGAAGCTAGTCCCAGAAGGAAAAGAGTCCCCGCACAGCAGTGGTGCCTAAGTCTTGGACCCTGGGGCGGCTGAG
Source organism: Microtus ochrogaster (assembly GCF_000317375.1). Lineage (NCBI taxonomy): Eukaryota > Metazoa > Chordata > Mammalia > Rodentia > Cricetidae > Microtus > Microtus ochrogaster. The sequence goes on along the minus strand of NC_022014.1, from coordinate 48,017,555 downwards.
GGTAGGAAGCATGGAGTGATGCTGAGTGCCTTCAGGTCTTAGTGCCCCCTTTGCTCTAGTGAACATCACAGCGGGTGCCCTGCCTTGAGAAAGGTACGCCCTATGCAGGACCCATTTACTCACCCGCTCCATCTCCCAGGGAGCTGGCCTCCTGCTGCCTGGCATGGCCACATCAGCTTTTAAACAGGAAAAGAAAACCCAAGCCTTCTCAGACCATGATTTTGGGAGACTCGCCTGAAAGTGCCTGCCCTCTGCAGACTTGGGCTGTCCGGATGGCAAGACCCTGAAAAACTGAGCCTGGCCATCTTCAGCCAGAGGAAGACTGCTCTGATCCTCAGGGCAGTGCCCCACCTCCACTCTCCCCACTCCCGTGCCTCCCTTTTCCTCCTCCTTAGGAAAAGCCCTTCCAGGCTGCCCTGTGGATCAGATTTTCACCACTCAGCTCTGTCTCCAATTTCTGATTTCCTTCCTTCCCTAAACAGGGGTATCAAATTAAGCCTGGTCAACACTGTGGGCCGTGAGCAGGCTCGGTGCACCCAGCAACACGGTAGTTCCTCCGGGGTTGGTGGGAGTGGGGGAGCCCCTGCTCTCCTCCTCCACCGTAGGTCAGGTGTTTCCTTTCTCAGATAGGAAACATTTTGAGAGAAGGGCTGGTGGGAACCACCAGGGTGTGGAAAGGCCCTCAGGTCCTTAGCTACCAAATTCACACATGAAGTCCAATAAGGAAAATTCAACACCTGTGGGACTGAGTGATGGGAAGAAGGACTCAGGATATACCTCAGGGGCCTCTATTGCTAGCAGCCCAGTCTGCACTAGAAAGTCACCCGTGGGGGAGGCGGGCCCTGGGGAAGATGCTCAAAGCCAGGGTCAGATGCCTGCGGCCTATGGAAGATGGGAGAGACCAGGACAGAAAGGAAAGCCTTGGCCTCACGTGGGTTTGCTGCAGTATCAGAAAAGACATGGTTTGTGGGAAGGGTGCTGGTGCCTGACAGTTTCTGGAAGAGGGGGCAGAATTCTACCCCCTTAGTGTCTTTGTCTCTTGGGCTGGTCAGGATGTGGAGAGGGACCAGGAAGAGGGCAAACTACCTGTGGTTTCCATGTGGGAGGCTCCTGGGGTAGACCCAAGGAGTCTGGCTGCTGGGCACTCTGCCACCCATCCCCCATCATTTCAGGAGGCACTTGTATCTCCTGGGATGTCAATCAAGAGGGTGTTTTCAATTGGCAGAGATGCTCCTCCTATGTCCTCAGCATGGCAGAGAGGATGGGGACACTATTAAATCCTTCTTTGAGCAGGTCAGGGACAGAGTGGGCTGGGAAGAACAGTCAACAGCTGACCCTACCCACTGTGAGACCTTTGGGATTTCTCTGTTTCATCCCCCAGTGTTTGTACACACCACACACACACACACACACACACACACACACACACACACACACACACACACTGCATGGTCAGTTGGTAGAGTGCTTGCCTAACATGCACCGGGTCCTGAGTTCACTCCCCGGCACAGCAGGAAGTAGGTGTGGTAACACAGGGTTACAATGTCAGCACTCTGGTGGCAGGGGCAGAAAGTTCAAAAATTCTAGATCATCCTCAGCTATATAGAAAATTTGAGGCTGTCTTGGACTACATGATATAAACTGCCTATGAATGAATGAATGAATGAATTCCAGTGATCCAGTTACCAAGAAGGCAGTTGTGAGGCCTGTCTGAGGGGCGAGTGACACAGCTACTCACGGCTATTCACAAAAGCGTGGGTTTCTGATCCTACTGCACGCACTGGCTTTGTGGGAGCCTAGGCAGTTTGGATGCTCAACTTGCTAGACCTGGATGGAGGTGGGGGTTCCTTGGATTTCCCACAGGACAGGGAACCCCGATTGCTTTTCAGGCTGAGGGGGGGGGGACTTAATTGGGGGAGGGGGAGGGAAATGGGAGGCGGTGGCGGCGAAGAGACAGAAATCTTTAATAAATAAATAAATTAAAAAAAAGCGTGTCCCTCCGTCCCTAGTCTGTGCCAAGGTGCCAACCTTGTTTTTTACTATGGCTAAAAACCAGGTAACTGACTCTTTGTGGCACTGGATCACTGCAGGTGGGCTCTGAGACAATGTCCCAAGCAAAGCCAGGGTGCTGATGCCTGCAGCTGCCTGTTGTCCACTGGGTCTAAAAGCAGTTGCTGCCTCCAGTGGCCTGCCAGTCTCTGAGGGCAGTACCCCAGGCTGCTGCTGGAGGCAGACAGGCACACCCTGCACTGCTGGGCCCCTGTGGTATCTGCTAGGCTTGTTTCTACATCTGTCCAACAGAAGTCCTGTTCACACCCTACAGGGCCGGTATGGACAGCAAACACATGAGCATAGGTTTTCAAAGAACTCTTGTAAAGCCCCCTGACTTGCTGTTCTTTGGTGCTAATAACAGTCTACTCCCAGGTTGAGGAACACAGCTGGCGATGGTCTTTTTGTTGGCAAAGTGCCCAACTGGGACAGGGCATTACATGGCCATATACAGGGGAATCTTTGAGAGACCAAGCCAATGTGGCTTTTGGAGCAGCCTCACTTTGTGGATCCACGTGTGACAAGTATGGATGAATCCATTCATGAGCTGGAAACCTAATCCCACTGAGGAGGCCCCTCGGCCCCACCTCTTAGGGTCTCCAATGTGAGCTTTGGAAGGAATAAACCACATCAGACCTGCACTCTGTGTGCCCAACGTAGGATGTGCCTTTTGTTCGTGCTTCCTGCGTCGCCTTTGTGGTCTTCCCCCCCCCGGGGAAGGAGGGTTAATGTTATGCTTTGGCTGAGGTTCGTGGAATTAGCACCCACCCTGTAGTACCACCCTGTAAACTCCCAGCAGCAACCAGAAAGAGCCACATCAGCCAGTTGCTCTGTTTGCCTAAACTCTGGGCAGGACCAGGAGGGCATGAGACGGGCAGGGATGTGATAAACAACCCATCCTAGGCTAGGGGGCGGGGAACCAGTGGCAAGCTACTGAGACAGTTTACAGTCTGGCACTTGAGTCCTCCTGCATATATTGACCCAAGCTTCTGCCAAAAGACATACAGGAGCAGTCCTGTGTGACATGGGGTCAGAGGAACAAAGGTCGGCGGGTAGGGAGGACTTGGATTTGAAAAGTCCACATGTGGGTTTAGAGTTAACTCCTGCCAGGGACCCAGCTCAGGGCCATGGCAGAGAAACTGGGGCTGGAAGGGGCAAGGTTTCAGAGACTCCAGTAGGATAAGGGAGCCAGCTTTGTGGACCGAAGAGAGGAAGGTCCTGGAGTAGGGCTGTGTAGGCAAGGGTGTCGTGCCCTGAGCTGTGTGGTTCGATGGAGGTCCAGAGTGGGGGGTGGGTGAGGCAGTCAATCTCAGGGTATCCAGGACACGTGAAGTGTGAGGTGTCTTGGGGCCTTGTGGGGCAGTATCCAGAAAGCCACCAGATGTCTCCTGGTGTGGGTTGGGCACAGGGATCATCTACCCTGAGACACACTTCCAGCTTCCGCAGGCTGCAGACTGGGGCTCTGGTCATTCAGGGCTCTGCAACATTAGTCATAAGCACCCCACTTACCAGTTTCTTGCTTCCCCCACATTCAAAATGAGATCCCAGGGAAACTTTAAGGGGGCCTGTGGGTGTCTGTGTTTTGTTCTGAAGTTCACGGCAAATATTTTCATTCAGTTGTCTGCCAGCCTCTCCATTGGCTCCTGCCATCTGGCTACTTTGTGCTGGGGAGGCGCTGAACAGGAAACTCGGGCCCAGTTACCTCCCCAGGGGGTTCTGTCCCACAGAGAGAGAGCTCTGGGTCCTCAAGGCCAAGGCCGGTCCGTAGGACATGCCTTTAGAAGGGACAGTGCTTTACTGGCCTCTCAGCTCCTAGCCTCCCTAGCCCTTGGAGGCCCCAGCAACCTGCTTGCTGAAGGGTGGGGTACAGAGGCCTCCCGGAGGATGGCACAAGGAGAACAGGTAGGGACAAGAGGGTCCTGCCCAATCCAGCTGTGCTTGGTGACAGAGTGGGAGAGGGGTGTTCCCACATTTTAGGTGAGGTCTGGGGACAATAGGCCACCCATCCCTGCTGCAAATCAAACTTGAGAGATGATGTGAGAACAGGGCCTCCAGCACAGTGGCCTGCACACTTCTACAGGGACGTAGCACTATGTCCCCAAGGCACTTATTGTGGGGGGGTGGCCCACTTACTTGGGCTCCAGATGTTAAATACTTAGCAGGTTTTCTCCTCACCCCACACTGGGCTTCTTGAGAAAACAAGAGGTGAAAGTCTTAGGCTAAGGAGACTGTCGCACCTCAGGTCTCCATACTCTGAGGGCGCTTTGGTCAACTATCTGGGGCGTCAAGCTGAGGTCAGGGCACATGATAGTGTCTGTACGGGGGTCACACTGGGACTCTTGTGTTTGCAAGAGGCGGAAAGCCAATTGAATTAATTCAAAGGCCTGCAGAGCTGGAGAGTCGTGAACCTTGTTGGCCGTGCCACCAGCTGTTTGGATCCATTTTCTGTGGCTCTAACAAATGCCTGAGACTCGTTACTCTATAAAGAAAGTTTGTTCGTCTCAAAGCTTTTCTCTGAGGTGGCCCTGTCTCTGTGGCCTTCCTTATAGTCAAGAGCTCTCGAAGGAAAACACTGGCAGAGGATTCATGGCCAGGGATTCAGGGCCTTGGCTCGCTCTTTCCTCACAACGTATTCTCATGGGAGCTAAGTCTCAGTGAGTGATGTTGTCTCTTGTAAGGGCCATGACCCCAGCGATCAAACACCTCCCATAGGGGGTTATAGTCCTATCAACTCTCAGATAACTGTGCAGGGACAAAGCTTCCAGCACATGAACCTGGCTGTACTCATACCACAGCCCAGCCTCCGTGCCTGTCTGTCATGGTCTTTGTTTCATTGCCTGTCACCATGATAAAACACCAAAAACCAGCGATTTAAGGGAGAAAGGGCTTATTTGGCTCACAAGCCCAGGTCCATCATGACAGAGAAGTCACAGCAGCAGGGCCCTGAAGCATCTGGTCATGTCTACAGTCAAGAGCAGAGAACGCTGAACTAATGCGCTAATGCTCAGCCCACTTTCTCCACTCTCATACAGTACAGGGCTCCCTGCCTGGGGAATGGGACCACCCACAGTAGACAGGTCTTCCTATCAGTCAAGAGTAAGTCCCCATGGAAATGCCCACAGGCTAACCTGATCTAGACAGTCCCTCACCGAGTTCCCAGGTGACTCTAGACTGTGTCAGGTTGATGGTTAAAACCAACCAACACAGCGTCTCAGCTCTGCTTCTCGGGGAAGAAGAAGCTGCCCAGCCACCCTGGAGTCACCATCATGGCGGCTTCTCATCCACACCAGCAGGCTTCAGAATAAAGCTAAGTTGGATTTGGCTTTCCAGAAGCATTTAAGGCTTGGAGAGGGAGATAGTTATTGATCAGAACAAAAGTCAAGAATGAACATCTAATACAGTAGAGCTCAGTATGCTACCCCAGCCCCCACAGCTCTGCGAAGGCAACAGCACAAAGGGAAGCTGGGATGCTCCATGGCCCCCACCAAGGAGCATCCAGTGCTCCCGGAGAACATTACCTAAGGACCTTACCATAGGCAGGGAGCCTCTTTTTCGTCCCTGAAGAAGCCTTGGAAGGCGGAGTAGCCCTGGAACCCTCAGGTTCCCATACCATGAAAGAGCAGAGGGCTTCAGTCCTGGCCTCTGAATTGTGCAGCTGAAGCTGTCCTCAAGAACTGGGACCCCTCCCAGCTCCCCCATGCCACCTCGAATCGTAAAGATGACATGGAATGAGCTGCAGCTGTTGGAGCTGCAGAAATTAATTCCGGTTTGGTAATAACATTATGAAGACTGGGCTGAAATAACCGTAATGAGCTCCTTTTAATAAAACTCACCAGTGGGACTCTGTACTGATGGCCCCCGTGGGGTTGAGCCCGCTCTCGGCTTCCAGAGCCTCCTAAGAGCATGCCTGCTGCCAAGCAGGGCCTCTCGCCGTGCCCTGATTATGCATCTAGGTAAACATATTTTATCTTAATGACCATCTTCGGGGGAATCTGCAGTCATAGAGTGATTATGTCTTCAAAGTTAACAACCGGAGGACTGACCTTCCTGCAGATGACCTCGCCTGGCCTGGCGCCTCAGTGTATGTTCAGTGACTCTGACACTGCCCAGGATTTAAGGCCTGACCGTAAGCCCCTGCAAAGTCTGAACCATCAGCAGGCAGAGCTGGGTTGGGCTGGGGAGATGTCTCAGTTGAGAAAGGTCTTACCTGTAAGCATGAGAACCTGGTTCTAGTCCCGAGACTCACATTTAAAAAAAAAGCCAGGCACTAGGTAGAGTGTGCACCCACAAGCCCAGTGTTCTTACAGGGAGGTGGATAGCAGAAATGGGAGACTCCCTAGGAGCTCATGGGCCAGCCTGGGGTGAGCATCAGCCAATGCTACCTAGGTGCAACACGGACCGACACCTGAGGTTGCCCTCTCACCTGCACAATGGTGAGCCTCCCTCTCCTTTTTCTGAGCAGCGTAGTGGTCCCTGTTCTTCCTGAGTCCTAAGGAACAGAGAAATTTGTTCTAATCCACATGGTTGATGCCTTGGGCCAGCAGTGCGGTGTGGTTCCTCTGTACACAAAGCGCCTTAGTGAGCTGTGTTTTCAGCCGCTCACCTTGCTGGGCCAGCAGAGATTTGAGACACCAGCAATGTCTCTCAAGCATGCGATTTTGAAGGAGGGAGGCAGGCAAGAGCCTGCTGAACTCTAGAAAAAGGGTTTAGCTGATTTTCTTCTAGCACTTCCGCTATGTCATTCTGATCCTACCAGGCTGTATTAGTCCATTTCGCCTTACAACAAAATGCTGGAGGCAGCTAACCTTATAAACAAAGGGATTTATGTAGCTCATAGCTTTGACACCCCAAGGGCTTGGCACTGCATGGGCTTTGCTCTCTTCCTCTGCCTCTTAGTCCCTTCAAGGAGACAGCTCTGTGGAAGTGGGGGTCTTGGCAGTAATAGTGTATCTTTGGGATCTCCCTGGGGCAGGATGGTCAGCTGTCTTCAACATCTGAGGCGTGCTGCCAACTGTGGCTCACTTCTCATCTTCACTTGCCGTTTCTGTGTTGAGTTTCCCGTTTCCTGTGTTTTGTATCTTATGTTTTTCTTTTGTTTGGATGGCCCCTCTCAGTAGCTTTTCAGAAGTAGTAATCAGCAGGTAAATGTTCTGAAAACTTGCATGTCTGGAAACTTTACTCCAGTGCCATAGTTCATCAAGAATTTGGGGTGAGACTGCAGTTCAGTTCATTTTCATCAGGATGTTCTCTCTCTCTCTCTCTCTCTCTCTCTCTCTCTCTCTCTCTCTTTGTTTTTTTTTACTCTTTGCTTTTTCTAATGCTGCTTCTGTGACATCTAAGCAATTCTGAATCCATCTCTTTTTTATTTTTTTTATTGATTTTATTGAGCTATACATTTTTCTCTACTTCCCTCCCTGCCTCTCCCCTCCCCTTCAACCCTCTCCCATGGTCCCCATGCTCCCAGTTTACTCAGGAAATCTTGTCTTTTTCTACTTCTTATGTAGATTAGATCTATGAATGTCTCTCTTAGGGTCCTCGTTGTTATCTAGGTTCTCTGGGATTGTGATTTGTGGACTGGTTTTCTTTGCTTTATGTTTAAAAACCACTTATGAGTGAGTACATATGATAATTGTCTTTCTGGGTCTAGGTTACCCCACTCAACATGATGTTTCCTAGCTCCGTCCATTTGCCTGCAAATTTCAAGATGTCATTTTTTCCTGCTGTGTAGTACTCCATTGTGTAAATGTACCACATTTTCCTTATCCATTCTTTGTTTGAGGGACATTTAGGTCGCTTCCAGGTTCTGGCTATGACAAACAGTGCTGCTATGAACATAGTTGAGCACTGAACCCATCACTTTAGGTAGACTTCTGTCACCTGCTTATTCCTGCTAGTTCTGTATGGAATCTTGTAGGTGCTCCTGTCTGCTAAAATTTCATAATCATTTGATGTGTTTTATTCACCTCGGTTGGGCTCTAGATGAATCCTTTTCCACCTGGGAACACCCTCCAGTGAGGGGAATTCTCTAGAACTATCTATTCCCTCCTTTCCAGTTTTCCATGCTCTCTGGGAAGCTTCTGTTATCCATCAAAGCTTCTCAATCTATTATAATTTTTCAGATTGACTTACTGGTTCACTTTGTAGGAAAGCCCACAACTTCATTTTCCAGTCCTTTCACTGAGTTTATCACTTAATTTCATTTTTTTTAAAGTTTCCGGCAGCTCACTTTAATGTTCTCCCTGTTCTTGTTTTAAGTATGTAGCATCTCCTCTCAGCATCCACAGGATGCTAGCTCAAGCTTTCTGTTCCCACTTCCCCGCAGAGTTCATGTCTTCCCTCTGTTGGAAATTGTTGCAGGTTTGTAGAAAGAATCTGGCATGAAGTCACCCTTTAGGTGGGCTTCACTGGGAGAGCTTTGGGCTCAAGACCGAGAGAGCCATGAGGAGCTGCAGTGGGAGAGCATTCGGAGAGATAGTGACAGGACCCTGGAGGAGAAAACAGTCCTTTTCATTCCCCCAAAGGAGCTTCATTAGTAAAAGTCACTGCCCTGTGGAGCATGGAGGTCCCAGAAGTCTTCCCCTTCAATTTGAGAGGACAAAGTGCGTTTCTGACTTTTACAGACTTTTGGGGTAGGTGGACAAACTCCATCACATGACCTATGCTGTCCAGGAGTCACACAGCAGGGAGGCACTAGATAAAAGTAAACTTATAATCAAACGTTGTTCTAGGTTTGGGCCTGGGGGGGACTAGGCTTGCTCATAGCTGCTAGGTCGGGACGGGGAGAGCTGTGCTCTTTGAAAAACCATAAGGTCAGAGTGTGTCTATCAACTTAGTTCATGGGGAGCCATGTGGGGGGTCAGGCTGATGTCAGGGGAGAGAGGCAGGTGGAAGGGCAGTGATCTCACCCCCCTTTCCTCTTACCGTTTTGTTTTGCTTTGTTATGTTTTGTTGCTTCTTGGTCTGTATCTGCAGTGTCAGACACCAGAGATATGGTGGCCCTTGGCTGGCTGCTCATTTGTAAAGGTAGACACTAAACATCATAACTATGATGACCGGAAATGCTGGTGTTAGTACTTGGGCTCCTTTTGTTCCTTGGCTCCTCAGAGTACTCGCACAGTCTCTGGAATGGTGAATATCTGGCCATCAGCATCTTGGGAAAGAATGGACAAGTGGGTCTTCACTGAATCCTCCAGTTTCTAGAATGGTACCCTCACCCTTAGCCACACCAAGTCCTTGCATCCCAGAGATCTCTTATACTTTTTGAAGGAATACTCCAGATCAATGCCAGTCCAGCAGAGGGGCATGGGGGCGGGGATTGGCACTGCCCTTCAACTCATCTGCTCCCCACCCCACCCCTGGATGGTACTTGATGCACCAATTTCCGTGCTCTGGGGGACTGTAGCAGAGAAGAGAAGAACTCCGACTCTTCACCATACTGGCTTGGGGCTCAACTAGAATATATCAAGTTTATTACCACGCAAAGCTCTCCTGCTTCCCAGCCGATGACTGTTCTGATATTGCTCTCTTCTGCTCGCCCTGGGCTTATAGCTTTGGAACTTTAAAAATAAAAGTTCCTGACTGACACGTTCCAGACAGACAGATTCCAGAAAGGATTTAAATGGGCCGTTTATGTTCATGTCTTTATTTTTACCCAGAAGTCTGGGTGTGCCCTTGGACATTTTATCCAGCACATTTCATGATATTAACTTGCTTTATTATAGTGAATGTGATTTTATAGAATATATTCTTAATTTGAAGGCATTTCTTTTCATTAGTCTTTCTCATACATGTCTTCTAAGTAAATTCTGCAATTTGCTGGAGTTTCATGATTCTTTTGCAATTGTGTTACACTTGCAGATTAATTGGGAAGGGACTAATATCCAATCCAACATTGTATCATTTTCCTCTCCACTTATTACAGACTTTTTTTTTCTTTAACTTTGGAATGTTAGATTGTTTTACCTTTTGCTTGTCTTTGTACTTTCATTATTTTTTGTTTCTCAGTATTATGATGGCTGTGTGCTTTAGTTAACAGGTTTCCTTCCCCTAACCCAATTTTCTAGCTGGTGGTTGTTTTGGACAAGTGAGTTATTGATCACTGTGCTCTCCCTTCCTCAGGGATTTTTTTTTTTTTTTTTTTTTTTTGGATTTTCGAGATAGGGTTTCTCCGTAGCTTTTGGTTCCTGTCCTGGAACTAGGTCTTGTAGACCAGGCTGGCCTCGAACTCACAGAGATCCGCCTGCCTCTGCCTCCCAAGTGCTGGGATTGAAGGCGTGTGCCACCACCACCCTGTCCTCTCCCTTCCTGAAAGATTAGATGTGTCTGTTCCTTGGGGGTTGGGAAGGACTTTCCGTGGAAGCATCTAGACTTTCCTTTGGCCGCATTTTCAGCCAATTCTAGTTCTCTCTTTACTCCGTTCTCTACTGCAGCTATTGGGTTTATACCTTCTATTTAGTCTATGCTTATTAGAACTTAAGGTGTGTTTAAGATTTGTTTATGTACATGAGTGCTCTATCTGCTTGTACAACTCTATGCCAGAAGAGGGCGCCAGATCTCATTACAGATGGTTGTGAGCCACCATGTGGGTATTGGGAATTGAACCCAGGCCCTCTGGAAGAGCAGTCAGCGCTCTTAACCTCAGAGCCATCCAGCCCCAGAACTAAAGGTTTTAAGACCTTCCCTATTACAGTATTTCCCAATTTTTGTTTCAACATTAATCGTTACAGGCACAATTTTTTTGGTTTTCTTAGTGTCTCAATGTCTTCCATATATGTGTGAAAAGGGTGTGTTTTATTTTTTGGTGGTTTGAGCACTGGGTTGTTGTATAAGATCAAATCCTGTATGTCTATTGCTAGTGTTTTCTCTAACTCAGGTGCTGTGTTCTAGAGCGAGTGTGTGACTGCTCACGCCTACCTGGCCTTGGCCTCTCCTTGCATCCATTCAGTGCGCTAGGGAGAGCACCAGGTTCCCCTTCACAGCTTCAGACCCTGTTAGCCTCAGCAGCCCATCCCCTTGAATACTCCAGATTTGATTTTAACTCAGGAACAACATTAAGACACCTCACTTGTTTTCGTTGCCAATTACATGATTCACGTTTAATTTCTTCACCCCATTTGTTTCCATCTGTCTTGCCCCCCCCTCTTGGTTTTCCCCCATGTAAGTAATTTATAACTGGCTCTACCTGTCAACACAGTTCTCTCTGGCTCCCATCCACCAATGTCCTCTTCCTGGCTCCACATGCACCAGCCGCCCTTCTGCTGGGTCCTGGGTTCCCACTACATCTCTCTGCCAGGACTTCAAACCCTCCTAGCCCCCAGGATCCCTCTGGGGCATTAGGGAAGCTGAGGCCTCCAAACCCATGGACACTGTCTTCTGGGGGTCTCTATCCAAGGGCAAAGAAGCAGGGGATGCCAAAGCAAATCCACAAAAGATGTTAGAAGTGCCCACGATTGTCACTCCTGCCGGAAGGAAGGTGTTGTCTGGGGGAGGGGCTGGAGAGGGAGAGTCTTAGTAAAGGTCCCTTGAAGAGGTGACATTTCAGCTGGAACCTGGTGGATGGGAGAGATAGGGAGGATCATTCCAGGGGGAGCAGATGGTAGAGTCTTCCCTGTCAGAGACCAGTGTGCTTCTCTATGTCATAAGCCCCTCCCTGACTTACCCACATTGTCCCCAGTATTTAGAGAGGGCTATGGAGGCGACATACGGGGATTGTGCCAGTAGGCTTTGCATTAAGTTTGACAAAATACCAGAGAGAAAAAACTCAGAAGAAGGACAGGATTCGGGGTCACAGTGGTTCGGTGGTTTGGGGCCATGGTCACTTGTCCCTATTGCAACTATGGTAGCTCACATCATGGAATGGAGGAGGTGGCTTCCCATCTCATGGCCACCAAGAAGCAAAGAGAGTCAGGAAGGGGCTGAAATCCCAATAGCCCTATCCAGGGTGCATCCCAGCTGACCTAACTTTCTTTTACTAGGCCCAGTCTCTTGAAGTTCCCACTGTCTCCCAATAGTGACACAGGCTTGAGCCTGAGCCTTGACCATATGAGCCTAGGAGCCATTTAAAAGCCACACTTCCTTGAGAGTAGAGATCAAACCCAGCCCCTCTTCCACAAGCTCTGAGCCCAGTGAGAAGGCAGGCAGCAAGACTTTAGAACTGTCAGCTATAGACTGCCTTCCCTCTGGGTGGTTTGGGGGCTCCTCCAGGGTGTGATCATGAGCTAACATAGAGCAGGAGCAGAAAAGTGAAGAGGCCAGCCCAGCAAAGGCACTGGCATAGACTTGCATGGGGCTCTGCAAACTCTCAGGCATCCTTGCACTACAGGGCTGGCACCAGCCCTACCTCACTCTGACTTTACAGACTAGAGTCCAGGCGTTTTTTTCCTACCAGTTTTGGTTCCCCTAAACTAGCCCTTGTACTGGTGGAGCATGGGATATCCTCCAGGCCATGTTGCTAATATTGGAAAAGTTGGGGCATGATGGTACATGCCTGCAATCCCATCACACAGGAGGCAGAGATAGAAGTACAAAAACATCCGGGTCTACAGAATATGTATAGAACAGCCTGGGATACAGGGTAAGATCCTGTCTGAAAATTCAATAAAAAAAGAAGAAAAAACAATATTGGGAAGCAAACCCACACTTTACTGTGGCATATATTTTGATTGCAGGGTCACACTATTGCTAAAATAATAATCATTTTTCTTTGTGTTGTTGTTGCTATAGACAGGGTTCCATGTATTCCATGCTGGCTTTGAGCACCCTCTGTAACCAAGAATGACTTTGAACTCCTATCCTCCTGAGTGCTAGGAGTATAAGTGTGTACCACCATGACCAATTGATGCAATATTGGGGTGCAAACACAGCTAGGGAGGCATTCTACCAACTGATCTGCATGCCCAGATTCAGAATCACCACTACTCTTTAAGGAAAAAAATCATACTGGATCTAGGCCTTGTTTCAGGTCCCACCTCCTCCTCTCTGGCAATGTGGCCTGATGGACTCAGTCTTTCTGCTCTTTTACTGCCCCCTTGTTGATTGTCTTAATCCATTTGGGGCTACTATAACAAAATACTTGACACTGGGGTATTTATTTTAAAAAGATGTTTATTTTGCTCACCATTCTGGGGAATGAAAAGTTCCCACAACATGGTCTTGGAATCCTGGCAGAAGCACTCCCTGGCTGTGTCACAACAGATCAAGTGGCAAGATGTGGTAGAAGTATATTCCAGAGGAGGAAAAGAAGCCAGGATGGGGGTCTGGTGCCCTCTTCTATAACAACAAGTCCCCCAGGGGAGCAACCTAGTCCCAAGAGCCCTGGCCCACTACCATGTGGTGGGCACTGGCTCTTTAATGAGTCTGGATCCCCTGTGACATAATCACTTCCTCTAGGCCCCACCTCTTAGGAATCTGGCACCTCAATAACTCTTGTGTTGGGGACCATGCTTGCACTCTGAGACCTTGCAGGGACAAGCCAGAGGAGTGTAAGAACAGCCAGGAGCTCCTCTTTTTGTGAGAGCTGAGTGCATTTCCTCCCTGTGAAGGGTTGTGCACAAGTCCTTGTCCTAGAAGCCATCCTGAGGATGCTCGAAGGTGCAGTCCTCGGCCCATGGGCTCAGCACCCTTTGCTGTACAAAAGGTATGTAGGTGGGCTTGGCGGCTGCCCCAGTCTTCCCAGGGTAGGTACTCTGCTTCCCCCATCCTTTCCCCAGCCTGTTGATCTATACTCAACATCTTTCCTTTGCCTTCTAGAAACTCTCAGACCAGGACTCTTAGATATGGTTTCTGCTGTGTCATCCTTATCAAAGCAAAGAGAGGTCCAGATGCCATCTGGAAGGGTCCCCAAGCAAGGGAATGCCAGGAACCAACTATCTTTTGTTCATTCATCTCTAAAAGTTAGGCTCCTGTGATAGACACCCAGGCAAGGGGAGAGTCAGCCAACCAGGCCATGGGTGCTGGGGCTCCTGTTCTCTCTCTAGCATCTGTCAGCCTCCCACCCCCTTGGGGGACCAGTGGTTTCTCCTTGTATGTGTTTGCGCTTACGTGTGCATGTGTTGCTGGGAGAGGGAGCTGCCACAGAGAAAAGATAAACTGGAGGCAGCAGTATCTTCCTGTCTCAGCAGGAGAAGGACAGCATTGACAGTTCATTGCCCAGCATACACTAGTACTGACGGATGGGATATATCGTCATGTGAGCAATGGGCCAAGGACCAAGTGGAATGAAGGCCTTTAGGTCATGCTGGCAATCCACCTTGTCTGGGTAGGCCCTGAAGGCCAGGGCTGCTGTCAGAGGGATCACTGGAAGGTTGGTCCAGGACCTTTTGGGAGCTTGTTATTGGTCAGAGCTCCCTGAGAAAGAAAGGCATGTCAGGACCAGAGTTTAGCCAGTGTTAAGGTCATAACCACTATGAAGAAAATGGGGCTGTCTTCATAATTGATGAGGTAGAATATCTGCTTGGATGATGACTCCCATAGGGATACGGAAGAGCAGGAGGGCAGCCAGGCCAAGGTTCATCTAGTCCAAGGGCTGAGGGCGGCCAACCCCACTGCCTTGGTGCACCTGTTACATCCTGAGGAGCTGGAGCAGACCTGAGGTGGGTTTCAAGGAACTGGACTGCTTGGAGTGGCTGACCCATCTCTCTGCTCCTGGGCTTTGGGACCTCTCTACCAAGGGCTGGGTTGTGGAGAAGGTGTTCTAAAAGATAATGTCCAAGAAGTCAGTCCTGCTGATAGCTAACCTTGGTTGTCCTCGTCTTACCCTGGGAAGAGAGAATCACAATTGTGGATTACCTCTATCAGGTTGGCATGTCTATGGGCATGTCTGTAGGACATTCCCTTGACAGCTAGTTGATGGAGGAAATCCTAGCCCTCTCCTAGGCTGTGTAAGGAAGGAAGCCAATAAGCAGAGATCCTCCATGGTCCTTCCTCCAGGACCCTATCTTGATTTCTGATGAGAGCCCAAAACCTCTAAGCCAAATAAACCCTTCCCTGACCAAGTTGGTTTTGGTTAGTCTTTTATCACAGCAGCAGGAGAGCAAACGGGGGACCCCTCCCCACAAAAATCATTAGGATAAGAATAATATCAGCAACCATCATTATCATGCCTGAGCTGAAATTGGCATCTCCAAAGCATTGTTATCAAGCCCCCTTGCTTCGGATGGGCCTGGAGCACATGGTTTGGCTGAACAGCTGTGCCAGGTTGGCAGCACAGCTGCCTTGGAGAAGTCATCAGGCTGGCAGGTGGCTTCCCTGATGACCTGGGCCCCTATGTGCCTTCTCTCAGTACACCCAGGTGACCCAGGGATGGCCCCAACTCTTAGTTTCTCAAGAGAAACTGGGTGTTCTTGGTGTTTTTTAACGTGAAACCTTCCAAGTTTCAAATGCTGTCAACCAAATTAGGTACTGTCTAAAAAAATACCTGTGGCCCCAAGGAGTACCTCTTCAGTCTGCTATTCCCCTGGGGCTGCCTGTGTGTGACCCTGAGCAAGACAGTGGCAGAAGGTGGTGTCTAACTCCTTCCCCAGGGGAGGATTTTTTCTGTGGAAATTACCATCTTTGCTTCCCAAGGTGGCTCTGAAGGTGAGCTGTCCCTGCTCGCTGAAAATGCAAAGAAATAAATGCATGAAAATAGAGCCGCAATCCCTCAAGCCTTGTGTCAGGTTTAAGTCCCAGGCGGCTCCTCTGGAAGCATCAGGATGGCCCTGAATCATCTCCAGGCAGCTGAGCGGAGCAGCACTTAGCTCTGCATGGGGCCCTTCCTGCAGGATTGACCCATTCCCCATGCCTAGAGTAGCCCTGGGCAGGATCGACTGTTTGTGCATGTGTGCATGGGTGCATTGCATGCATGCATGACCATAAGGCTATGTACTATAGATGTTCATTTGTGTGTTTGAACATATACAGTGTTTGTACCTGCAGGTTTATATACATATGTTATACGTAGAGAAAGTGTGTGTGTGTGTGTGTGTGTGTGTGTGTGTGTGTGTTATTATCAGTTTGTAGTATTAAAGATAAACTTGAGGGCATGAACCGTCTGTCTGGTTGTCTGCCACATAAGGATTCCTCATCTGTAAAACAGAGACTGAAGATACACACTGTGTGACTGCGTGAAGAAGTTTCCTGGGTGAAGAGGGTGGGGTAAGAACACAACTATAAGCCAAGCTGTCTTGTATCTTCAGGAATGGCTACCCTCTGATGTTTGGTCTCGCCAGTGTGAACCAGAGGGAAATCAAGGCAGACAGCATAGCTGGAGGGTCAGTGGGCATGGCATCACGGGCTCTGGTCCTGTTGGTGCAGACCCTCACCCTTAGACTCTACTTCTCAGCATAATCGGTGCATAGCCAGGTCCTGGCCATCTGGGGGCAGTTGGTCGATTCTCTCCCAAGACACACTGTGGGAGGTGTGATGCGAGGGACTTACATGGGTCTCTGAGCAATCCCATCAGCACTGGGGGTGGGAGCAGAGTTCTCCCGGTGGAGAAGGGGTCAGGCATTGAAGTCCTGACCCAGGATATGCATATGGTCCATTCCTTGAAAGATTGGAAGCTAGTTCTGGAAGGAGAGCTAGGAGTGAGGAGACACCGTGTGACACATACAGTCTGTGCTGAGCCTCAGTTTCCCCAGTTTTGTTTGCATTTTTCACTCTTGCCCCCTCTGGACTTCCATCTGTTCTGTGAATGGGCACAGTGCTTTGGTTCAGGGCGCTGTGAGTTTTAAATGATGCAGTGGTCACTCGGATGCCACCCGTAAGCCTGGCTGGTGCCCGAGTTGTACCCAGATGGGTTCTATCTTTCTGTGATGCCCCTGGGGAGAGGGTGCTGGGCTGCTACCAAAGAAGGTGTCCTCTCCTTCCAGGAGCCTCCCGGGGCAGCCTGGAGAGCCTCAGCCGAGCCCTGGGCGTCCTGGAGGAGCACATCACCAGCTCCCGGCGGAGGGTGCGCAGGCACGCCACCGACGATGACTACAACATCGAGGTCCTGCTGGGCGTGGATGACTCAGTGGTCCAGTTCCACGGGACGGAGCACGTGCAGAAGTACCTGCTGACACTCATGAACATTGTGAGTCAAGGCTGGGGGGCGGGGGTAAGGGACTAGGTGTGGAACCAGTCTCTGGGAGGCAGGACTTGAGTAGGCAGGGAAATCAGGCTTGGGTGGGGATTAGGCACTGTCTGGGTGGGTCTCTGGGTGGGCCCATTAGAGAGTAGGGTGTGGCAAACTGGGCTGGAAGATGTCACTTGGGAAGTGGGTCTCAGGATGCCTGTGGGAGATTATCTTGATTATTAAGGGGGAAGACTCCACCATTATGGGCATTACTCCCCCTGGTAAGTGGAGAGAAGGAGCCGAGCAGCAGCATCCATCTCTCTGCATCCTGACTGTGGGTGTCATGTGACCAGCTGAGCTCTGCCATGCATCCATCCCTCTCTGCTTCCTTTTTGTTGGTGGTGTGACCAGCTTCCCCAAGCTTCTGCCTTGATTTCCCCCACTGTGACTGACTGTGCTCTTGAATAAACGCTTTATTACTTCAGTGACTTTTTGTCAGAGTCTATTATCACAGTGGGAAAAAGAAACTAAGACAGAATGGCCCTGGAGGGCTGGGCTGGACGCTAGGGTTGGGCCTTAAGGGGCAGAGCGGAGCTCACAGTCTGAGATCTTCTCTGTTCTGGATGGTGGGCTCTCCAAAGCCCTGCTAGGAGACGAGCAGTTGGAGGAAGGACTCGGCTGTGACCATGGCTGTGCCTCTCAAGTGGAGCATGAGAAGGGGCTGCTTTGTGGGAGGATGGTAGGCTTAACAGAGCACTACAGTGAGCAAGGTGGGTGGACAGACATGCAGAAATGGGCTCTGCTCCTGGGAGCTAAGGTGGCAGCACCTAGGTTTGCCTCTGGAGGACCCTGGTGAGAGTATGTGGGTGAGCTGAGCCCCGGGAAGAGATTGCCATCCGAGTCGGCTCACTCCTTTAAGTTGTCCTGGTTACATCCTTGGCTCCCTGAACGTCTACCTTTCCTTGCAAAAGTCTTTGCATTTGTACATTTTATTTTAGAAAATGTTAATCTCATATTAATTTTTGAAAAGTACCTTTAATTTAATAACAGCACAACCATAATCATGGAAAATGAACAAACCCCTAAGATATGGCTGCAATAATAATAGTAGCAACAACAATAAATAAAACCGTAATGGTTGCGATTAATGATCTGCCGATGTGTGGCTGTGTGCCAGGCCCAGGCTAGCCACTTTCAGTGCAATAGCTTAGGAAACACTCACACTAAGCCTGTAAGCCCGGTAGATATGCAGACCTCACCAGCCTCCAGAATACGTGTTCTTCCCCTAGTTCCACTGCTGCCCAGCTCATAGGGAAAGGTGGGTCTTGGAGTTAAAAAGACTAGGTGTGTCCATGGGAATGAGGTTCCAGTCCTCTGAGCCTTGGTGTTCCCATCATTAAAATGGGTCAGTTCCCTTGCACCCCGTAGGGTAGTTTAAATGGCATAATGGAAGTGAATGAGCTTTTTCTGTCTTTAAGTAAGGTAACAGTAGTTTCACTCTCCAGATAAAATGTAGCTTTGCTCGTGCAGCAGTGGCAACAGCACAGAGAGCATCATTCCTAAGGAGTCTACAGGTGGCCCTGCCTGAATGTGGGGCTCTCAGCAGGACTTCTTCCTGGGTCAGATGCATGAAAATCCTCCTTTTCCCTGGTGGAGGGCTCCTGTGTCACAGAGCTCTCTGGAAGACATTGAAAACTTTCCCCAAGTTTTGACCACAGGCATTCATTCATTCATTCATTCATTCATTCCTGCACATCCCTGCGACACCACTGTAGCTCCATTTTGAATAAGACTAACAAGATGGTTTAGTTTCTAGAAAAAAACCCAGAAACATAAGTATGTTTTAAATGAATCCCATCTCATCATCACAACAACAAGAAGAGAATTTCAGGCGATCAACCTGAGGTGTTGAGAAAGGCTGTCTGGGTCACATCTGTTTGCCTTGTCACACAGATGTGCACTTGTGCACACAGCAAGTGTTTATTGGCCAAGTGCTTGTCCTTGTGGGTGGGGTGGTGAGTCTGTCAGAAGACAAGGGTGAGGCACTCGTGGGGCTCCGTGAGGCTCTGGGGTGTGAGGTGGCTCACCCCTCACCCACTCTCCTTCTGCTTCAAGAGTTCCTTGTGGACGGGGAAGATAAGGTTCTGCCCATGCTAGGAGCAGAGATTGCACTAACAGCTGGTGCCCTGTCGTTAGAGCTGGGAAAGGTACTGGTGGATACTCTGGTGGCCTTGGAGAGGAGGAACAATGAAGACACACATACAAAGGGACAACCTTCCAGAACGTTGCTGCGTGACAGAACTTTCTGTAGCTGTCCTTCTGGCCTTTGAAATATTGCAGACACCGGCCAGGCTGAATCTTGAGCTCTTGAAATCTGTCTAGGGAGAGGAAAGAACTGACCAGTTTTTTTTTAACCCAATAGAATTTAAGGTTTAATTAAAAGCATTTTGTTGTGATAAAATATAAGCCAGGCCTGGGGCTGGGAAGATGACTCAGTGGGTATAGTGCCTGCCACATAAACACTAGGACCTGAGTTTCAGTTCCCAGCACAGATGTAAAAAGTTGGGCGCAGTGGTAAACACCCACAGTCCCAGTTTAGCTGGACCAGTGAGCTCCAGGTTCAGGGAGAGATGATCTCAAAAAGTAAGACAGAAGGCAGAAGTCATAGAGCAGGGTACCTGACTTCCTCCTCTGACCTTTCCACTCACACAAGGGCCTGCCCCCCCCCCCACACACACAAGTGTGTGCACGTAACCGCACATGCCCACAGAGTTGCACACCCTCAAAACTAAATGAGTGATTTAGGAAGATGCTCGACAGCTGACCTCCATGTGCACACAAGTGTGCATTTGCTCACGCACACTCCAAATAAGGGAGGGGGTGGGCACAGAATGACGCACCTGCTGGCACAAGCCTGTAGTCCCAGCTACCTGGGAAGCTGAGGCAGGAGGATTTCAAGTTCAAGACCAGATCTGGCAGCTTAATGAACTTTTGTTCACAAAAAGGAAAAGAGAGCTAGGAATACAGAGATGTGTGGTGGAGAGCTTGCCAAGCATGTGACAGTCCTAGAGCCAGGCACAGGCCATTGTCACCATTTTAAAGTGCACAGCTTGTGACATTAAGGACATTCCCATGGAAGCACAAAGGTCACACTATCCACACACGGGACTCTTTTCAACTTTTAAAGCTGAACCTCCAGCCATTAAACACTCATTTCTCACCTGATCCCCTGGAACCTGACTATGATTCTTCTGATTTTAATCTCTGAATCTGACCGCTCCAGACCTCAGTATCGGTGAGATTGTAGGATATTTGTCCTTTGGGAACCAGCTTATTTAATTGACTGTGATAGTTACATTGTAACGTGTTGGAATACCGTGTGTGTGCATCTGTCTGTCTATGGTGTGTATTATTTTGCCTTGTTTTTGATACAGGTCTTGCTAGGAGTCTCAGGCTAACCTTGAACTTGTAATTCTCCTGCCTCCAACCTGCTGAGTGCTGGGATCCCAAGTACGCATCTCCATGCCCAACCTTCCCTCCCTTCCTGAGGCTCATCAGAGCCATAGTATACCTAGACAGGTTTTGCTCATCCATTGATGGGCACCTGGGCAGCCTCCGCCTCCCGGAATAAGGCTGCTGGGGAGCTTGGGTTACAGATTCCTGTTCACCACTCTGTTTTGCATTCCTTTGGCTGCAGACCCAGGAGTAGAAAGGCTGAATCATGTGGTAATTCTATGTTTAACTTTTAAGAAACCACCACGCTGCTTTCCACAGCCGCTGGATCATCTTATGTTCCCACCAACAATGCATGAGAGTTCCCAGTTCTCCACAGCCCACGGCACTTGTCATCTTGATGGCAGCCTTGCTAATGGGGCCATGACTTGTAATTAATCTGACGTTTAAGTTGCCTGTGTGGCCAGTGGCAACTGCCCTGAGCACTGCATGGTGGGAAAGCCTGCTGTGCGCTCCTCTGAACTTGAAGCTGACCACCATTTACTAAGGAAGCTTGGGCAGCTCTGGGTGTGTGGACCTCAAGCCACAACCCCTAAAGCCTGGCCGGTAGCTTGTTATGATCCCCTTGTTAAATCTACAGCTGGTCCTGGATGTAGTTTGGTTGAGGGAGTGCCTGTCTAGATGTGGCATTGGGTGAGGTCCAGCCGCACTCTGGATCAGGTGACCATCGACAGTAATAGCAGGTTGGTAGAGATGACTCTGTCACTGAAGGGCAGCCTGGACAGCAAGCTGCCCCCTGAGCTGCGTGTTGTATGAAAGACCTTTCTCGGGATGTGCAACACGTGTCCATGTTGATTCATCCCCAAGGGGAACTACACCAAAGTCCGAGTTGGGGAACCAGTGAGTTTTTATCAGGGTTACTAACTAGTGTGTGGGTGAGAGGTCACTTATAGGAGTGGACATGACTCAGATCAGCAGCTGTACCCCCCCAAAAGGCTCCACCTCCCAATGGGCTCTGTAACTTCCTCAAGCACATGTGCCTGGGGCGACATCACATTCAGCTCACAACAGAAAGTGAGAATTTGTGGGTCTCTCTCCACTCCCTGCTTCATCTCAGACCCCTGGTGGGTGAGGGTTGGGGGTATCTGCCGAGCACTTCACGGGACCCTCTTACCCACGGATACCACCTACCAACTCATTCCCTGCCAGCCAGATCCATTTCCCCCGATTCCCTCCCTAAATTCAGAAAAGTAATTTTTTTCAGTTCATTAAAACATCCTATATTTAACACAGATAATATATTATTTATGCCATAAGATTAGAATGAGCTCATATAGATCTCTCCATCTTTTCTCCCAGGAGCTCCTCTCCACGACTTCATTTTAATGAGTGTGGAGTTGCCATGGGGAGCGTGTGCTTTTTATGTAACTTATTATTTATATGACACACCCGTGGGATAAAACTTGCTTCCTCTTTAGAGGTCAGCGACACAACCTACTATTTTGCATCCACATCGCCGAATCTGTCCCTCATCCTTAAGCATGTCCTTAGACCGGTCTCCTAAAGGTGAAATCTTCCAACAGGTGAAGTACATGTTAATGTCCTCCCTACCAGAATATTCGGTCATGGCCTCGTCCTCTGTGCCTGCTCCACTGAGGAATGACCCATGATCCTGCCTCATTCTTTGTCGTGGTTGCTGATAGCTACAGTGGCGACATATTAATACTTTCTGTTGCAAGCTATAGGTAGTCTGTTTATTTTATTGGTTTGTTTGTTTTTTCAAGACAGGGTTTCTCTGTGTAGCTTTGGCTGTCCTGGAATTTACTCTGTAGATCAGGCTGGACTCGAACTCCCAGAGATCCACCTGCCTCTGCCTTCAGAGTGCTGGGATTAAAGGCATGTGCCACCACCGCCTGACTTGTTTGTATTTATTTTTATTTCATTTATTTATACTCTGTGTGTGTGTGTGTGTGTGTGTGTGTGTGTGTGTGTGTGTGTGAGACAGCACATAGATGGAGGTGTACCAGGAACCCAACTCAAGTCGTCAGGCTGTGTAGCAATCGCCTTGACCACTGGTCAAATTCTCCCTTGCTTCCATCTGCCCTCTGACCCCCAACCCCTCAGCTGGAACAGCCTTCCCTGAAGGCCACCGTGGTGACCTCACACTTAAGCTGAGTTTTACCTGTTTGCTGCTTATACCCTAGACTTCTCAACACCACCTATCCCTCCAGCTGATCTAACTTCTTCCAAGGTCGTCTGAGGTCACTGCGAGGGTTCTTTTTGAAGGAATAGCTGAACTGACTTTGATCTCCATTTGAAAATATCTTAGTAGATTTCTGGGCAAGAGCAGTCTCTCTGAGCTGTGTGAGCCACTCTTCCACTTCAGGCAAACCCATTCCTTAGGCTTGTAGAGAGCATGGGGTCCCATGGGGCTCCCTGCACTTTTACAGCTGAGGCTGTACCCTTTGATTCCTCCCAGAAGGATGAAGGGCCTCAGCACAGTGTGTTCTAAAACAACTGAGTTCAATGAACAATCTTTCTTGGTGCCAAGACTTGGATATGTTTCCTCTTTTCTTTTCTAATTTAATCCAGAAATTGGCCTTGACTTGCCGAAGTCTTGCCAGGGTTTGTAAACAATCAGCTGCTCACCAACTTTCAAGAATGCTGGGGCCGGCACAGCGGCTGTGCAGGAATGTTTTGTGCTAGGTTCAGGGGGAGGAAGTCTTGTGAACTGCAAAGCAGCCTGCAGAAGGCATCAGCCCCCCCCCCCACGCACACACCCCACCCCTACCCGTTCACATGTCTGACTCTGCTTCCTGCAACAAAGAGACACTGAAACCTGGGGCTGGTGTAGGAACTGGCTGGAGCAAAGAGGAGGAAGGATGGAGGCCCAAAGCTCCCTTCCTCATCTGGGTGTGTTGCCTGGACCCCGGGAGAAGGTTTGGGATAGTTTCTGGCCCTTCTGTTCCTCATGCTTGTCCCGCTAGGCCTGAGATCAAGACACTGTGTGTTTGTTAAAGCAGTCTCATTTATCAGGATAACATGGGGGCGCTGCATACAGAACCCAGAAGAGAATCATATGACCAGGTGCAGCTTGGTGCCAGGCAGCAGTGGGCGGAAGAGGTTGGGGCCTAGAAGACATTGGGAGAAACCACATCCCCTGACAATGGCTTCCTCAGTTCTGCTCACTTGAGACTGTGCAGGAATGGCCTGCCCAGCCCTTGCCAGGTCTGGTTTTCTGAGATGAAGGCTGGAATCTCTCAGGGAGATCTTGTCATTTGTCAACGTGGGCTACAAATTGCAATCAGTACTCGTACTGTCGGCAATTGAAGCAGGCCACTGTCGCTGTAGTCCCTCTGTGCCACACATGTGGGGATAGTTCAGCTCCAAGGGCTACTGTGGCATTTATTGCTCTAGGTGTCTAACGCTTAGACAGATGTGAGGTAAGCAGAGGCCCATGGGGGCCATGAACCATTGTGTCCTGCACTTCCTAACATCGTGCCTCATTACGGACACTGGGGTACCGAGATGGCCAAATCTACCCCTGCGCCTGGAAGCTCACAGTAGGAGTGAAGTTTAGGGGCAGAATGAAGACTAGAATTGCACCAGCGGTACTGGGGGAACCTGGATCAAGGAAAACTCCTCAAAGACATCTTCAGCTTCTAATGCAGGGCAGTCTGGATGGTGGCGAAGCACAGGCCAGGGCTCGGGGGCCTCTCTCTCCTCTTGCACAGTTTGGACCCGGCTGAGAGGCATAAAGCTCTGGGGAGAGGCAGGGGATGGAGTTGATTTGGTGTCTAGAAATATCTCCATTGGGAAATTTGGGGCTCCCCCACGTTGTTATTTAAAAGAGGAGGAAAGAGTGCACGTTGATAGAGGTTTAGCCCTGGGCAACCCCGTGCAAGGTGCCTCTGCCAGGAGGCTCAGAGAGTCTGGGCAGTGGGACCAAGGCACAGCAGTGGAGTCACGTGCCTGTGGGAAGGTGACGTGGGCTATTCCTGCTCCTCCCTGACTGTTCTGATCTGAAGGGGGTGGGGAGATTCCTTAGAAGTCTCAGAAGAAGTGCCAGACCTGTTCTAGCCTTGGCTCTATGTCTCCCAACCGTGCTGGCTGTCCGTTGTTATCATACCATCCGCCTTTCCTTTCCACTGCAAGCCATCTTGTCTGTGCACATCTCTCCTGGGGCTTGCCAGGGGAAGCTTTGTCTGTTGTTTATTTCTGTTCTGATATTGTCACACACACACACACACACACACACACACACACACACACACACACACACACACCACACACACACTCTTTCATGATCTGAGCACTGAGGAGATAGGATCCTGATGAGGTTCTAAGTTAGAGGAGGGTCAGTGTGGGCCAGTGTTGTCCTGCCTTCATGGAGCTCACATTCCACAGAGTTGGGCTGATGCAGAAGCCAGTGGTGACAGTGCTGGGTGGGAACACCGGGGTGGGGCACCACGAACTGTCCCCACTTTTCCCTCTTCTCTGTCTGGTCCCTGTTGTTCTTCCTGCATCCCGGCAGCCACTCCCCATCTGCCTCCCTCCTCTGATGCCTCCTGACAGCTGATGAGGGAGCCTAGTTGCTGCCTGGCCTTGTCTCCCAGGGGGAGCTGACAGTTGTCAAAGCAGGAGTCAGAGTCCCTGTCGGCGGACACGGAGGGCCAAGCATCATCTCTCCCTGGTGACAGCTTGAAGTGGCTGTTGAGATGTTGAGCTTGTCCTGTGCAGGCTCCAGCAAAGGGGTGACAGCTGAGGCAGACAAAAGAGGTGACAGTTTCCCTCACTGGGCTCCCGTCTAGGCAGATGTGGACTGTCACTTTGCCCAAGTCTCTCCATGGTGTGTCCCCTGCCCCTGTACCAAATTATACTCAGACATCCCTGAGGCCCTTCTTCCATGGGTGATGTGTCTTAGAACTAGGGATTGTCATCTCAGGTACCCCAAGTTTCATAGCAGGTTCCCAGAACATCGTCTACCTGACTGTGCACACTCAACCCTGACAAAGGGTTGGTGCATAGTAGGTGTTCCCTAAATGCCTTTTTAAAATTCTTCCTTTAAAATTTTCAGGACGAGGTCTTACGTAGCCTCGTCTGGCTTTGAGCTTGCTGTGTAGCTGAGGATGACCTTGAATTCCTGATCTTCCTGGTGCCAGGAGCCCCGTGCTGTGCAGAGGACAACTGCTTCCTTCGGTGTTCAAATCTGGCTGCGTTCAGGGTATTAGAAAGCAATTGCGAGGAACATGTCCTCAGCAGCATACTCTTGCCATGAGCTTGAGTGTAGAAAGCTTAGCGTTGCTGTGTTCTCTGAATGTCTCAGGGTCCGTCTGCTGGGGTCCCGGGACACCTTGCAAAGTGCTGATTTAAGACCCTTCGTTGCAGGTGCTTGTCTCTCCTGGGTCCGTGTGTGATCCAGCTTCATGCCATGCCTGCATAACAGTGGACGGGCTCATCCAAGTCCTCTCTGTTTCTTGGTGCTCCGTGGGAGGACTGGGTGGGAAAGGGGACCCCACGTGCCTTCCATTCTGCGGCCTCTCCAAGGTCAATGCCAGGCCATCCCCACCCCTTCTCAGATACCCCAAGTAGAAGCTTCTGGTGGCACATACCATCTTTCTAGGGCTGGGACAGCCAGAGTGCCTACTTTAGATCTCGCTGGTTTACTCAAGACATGGGTCAGGCCCTGTGTCTCACCTTCTCCATAGGTACCGACCAGACTCTTCTCTTATGATGTGGCTCCATCACTGTGGGAAGCAGAGCCCAGAGGCCTCCACATCGGTCTGTCTCTGATGCTAAGGTTGGAGTGGGGGCAGAGCAGAGGAGTGCACCCCCAGCCCTGCTCTCACTTCCCACCTCTCCTCCAACATCTCCCTATCTCCTTCATCTCCAAGAGTGTTTTCTACTCCTGGAACTTCCTTGAGGCCACTGGCTCCCTGGGCTCATGGTGTCATTTCTCCCATCTCTTTCCATGGGTCACAATCTGATCAGGCAGCGGGAGAATCTGGTTTACTGGGAAATGAAAAATACATTGCTTTCTGATTACACAGTAGTGCCCTAATGGAGCCCAGTGGCAGAGCTCAAGTCACTGGGGACAAATTGTACCACACAGTCTCCGAGACACGCAAGAGTGTGGGAAGGGGGATGCTAGCGGTCTGACTAGGGGTAGTATACGGTCTTGGCACTTAGGGAATGAGACTGCATCCTGAAAC
This sequence comes from Microtus ochrogaster, assembly GCF_000317375.1. NCBI lineage: Eukaryota > Metazoa > Chordata > Mammalia > Rodentia > Cricetidae > Microtus > Microtus ochrogaster. The sequence continues at coordinate 47,990,807 of NC_022014.1, read as the reverse complement.
AGGACACCATGCTGAACTCCAGTCTATGTGCTCAGGGAGGCCAGCCAGCCACCCCCAACATAACACTCCGGAGACTTGACGTCCTGAGGTCATTGCCAGCAAGAATCAAAATCCCTGTCATCTCTGCCTTTCTCCCCATTGAGCTGAGAGTAGCTGAGAGGCCTCTGAAGGCCCCAGGCCCTCTGCCGTGTCCTTCTGTGTCCTGTGGCCTCAGCAGCCGCCATCCTTCCCTGTCTGGCAGCATTACTTCTGGTATTTGCCAGGTCAGTCCCTGGAAGATCAGGCTCACAAGGATGTGTGGATGGCTGTGACCATAGGATATCAGGCCCCTGCTCCAGCGCCTGGTCACACTCAGAGAATCGTAAGCAAGTGCTGGTGTTTGCGGAGACGCCTCCTGGTGTTACCAGGGAAACCATGGCTCCTTTGTGTTCTTAGTCTCATTAATGAAAGAATTTAAAAACAGATTCTGTGGGCGCTCAGGATAGTTTTGTTTGTTTGTCTGTTGGTTTTGTTTTCTGAGACAGGGTTTCTCTGTGTAGTCCTAGCTGGCCTGGAACTCACTCCATAGACCAGACTAGTCTTGAACTCACAGAGATCCTCCTGCCTCTGCCTCTAGAGTGCTAGAATTAAATGTGTGTGCCACCACTGCCAAGCTTTTAAGGCTAGTTTTATGAGCTCTGGAGAACAACAGCCAGCAGGCTGTGACTTTTGGCAGCCACTGGGAGGGAGGACATGGAAAAGAAGAGGGAAAACCATACCCCTGGCATTAGGGTGGCATGTTTAGCAAGGGAGGTCAGGTATCAGGTACGTGACAACAGACAACCATATGGTGGAGGCAGAGATGGGGCTTAGTGTTATAGAGAAAGAAATCGCCAAGTGCCGGAGAGAAAACGCTTAGGCTTTGGACAAAGAAAGAGGAAAGGGGAAAAAGCCATACTTTTCTGAATTAGGGCTGTGAGGAGGGCAGAGTGAGCAAGGCTCAATAGCCATGTCTCAGGAAGTGACTACCGGGGATGGGGTTTCTGGGAAGGACGGGTACTTTATCTGACTAAAGGGATAGAAATTCCTCTCGTTTCTTTAGCTTGAATCAGCCTGCCTTAGGGATGGTCTCTTAGCCAAGTGATTGACAGGTCCACTTGGATTAACTCTCAGAGCAAGAGACACTAGTATGAGATGTTCCATTCTCTGGAGCAGATTGAAGTGTTGTGTCTCCCCCAGAGATATTCATTCTTCTCACCAGGACTTAAGGCGTGGCAAAGTAGGTGTTTACTTTTCTAGTGTTAGCAGGAAAATGGGAGGCAGGGTCCAAAGGCTGAAGCCAAGAGGGACCAAAATCTGGGACACAAAGCAAAAGTTCCCATTACCTGACCCTCTTGTATTGGATAGCTTCACTAATACAGTACTATGCACTGGGGATTTTTCTAGAATTTTTATGCTTTAATATTTTTTTTTTTTTGCTATTAGTCTTTATAACAAACCATTTGGGGAAAATGAGGCCCAGAGTAAGTGAGCTACACAGCAGGATTGTGGTAGATTTCTCCTGAGGTCAGATGCAGTTGGAAGCAAGGACTTCAGACCCACCTGCTCACCCCGGAAATCCAGGGGAAGGGTTGGACAGCATCACAACCACGTGGAAGAGTTTCTATGGGAACTGTGTTTTGTTCGTGGCTCCACCCTAGTGATCCCTTCGGCTGAGCATTATTCATGGAGTGCACACTAGGTTCTGGGCGTTGACAAACTTCCTAAGGGTGAGGTAGCAGCTTGGGCCCCATCCTAGATCCCTTGCCCAATGAGTTAGTTATCCCCTGTCCCTGGAGGGTACGGACTTCTACAGGAGAGGAGGCAGGAAGAGACCATGGAGGAGTCTGAGGGTTTATCTTGGTCATCATGTTCAGGTACTTGGAGTTAAAGGAGGGGTTTACACACCTCTGGTCCCGCCCTGCCCATTTGCCAAACCCATTTATGCTCCAGGAGATACAAATACAAGCTGGGCAATGGTGATGCTCGCCTTTAATCCCAGTCCTCAGGAGGCAGAGGCAGGCTGGTCTCTGCGAATTCAAGGCCAGACTGGTCTACAAAGGCTAGTTCCAGGACAGCCAGGGCTGTTACATAGAGAAAAAAAATACAAATACAAATATTCCTCCTGTGAGGCCAGCAGACTGCTCCCCCAGCTTCCAGTGGGTGTGTCACCTCCATCTCCAACTTCTGACTATTCAGTCGTGAGGCCTCCAAATTCTAGTGGGTGCATTGTCTTGTCTCCCCCAAATTCCCTCTATCCCAAGCCTCTATCCTGGCAGCCTAAACCTGGCCTCTTCTTTATTTACATCAGGGGTTTACACAGAAGCCACCCAGGGGTGCGCCCTCCCGCCACCCTCTGGGGACTCCCTGAGATTACTTTGATCTCTAGGTTATCCAGGTGCCATTAGACATTGCTCACAGCCCGAAACTCAGCTCCACAGAGGCATGGGGATCCCAGCAACAGGTCTGCTCAGAACATGCCTACCAAGCAGCAGGGTCATCAGCCCCCCTCCATAAGGAACCCCATTCTGTACCCCAGACCTCTTCCTCAAGGGAGTTCTCCTCTGCCCAGCCTCACTCAGGCCATCCTCCAGGGCTCACTGTCCTTCCAGGAAAGCTTTGCCACCAGTCTGGCAAACTTTGACATTGCCATGCAGAACCAGGTCCTTCCCCGTCTACTCCAGAGCAGAAACTTGGCTGCCTCTTTGCATAAACAAAAAGCACATCACAAAGCATTTCCCCCAGAACGCCAGCGCCTGGCCTCCAGCTCACAGAGAGGGCTGGAGCTTTGGCTCTTTCCCCACAGGGCTTAAAGGCTCCAAGATCAATTTCTTAAAGACAGGGCTCAAGGACACTGTCCCAGTCCCCACCACCACCACAGCTGAAGTCGGGCAAAAGTGTGCTGTCTCTCCTAGCACACAGTCTCTAAAGAAGGAGGGCAGAGGAGGGCCAGCTGTAGTTGGGGGGGGGGAGGTTAGGCAGTCAGCTGATCCACATCCTCCATCCATCCATCCATCCATCCATCCATCCATCCATCCATCCATCCTCAACTCTACTTAACACCTACTATGGGCTGGAATCACTGTAGAGTACTTTTCACTATGCTAGGGAAGGTGAGGTTAGCACAAAGGCCCTGAGGTAGCGCTAGGCTCCCTGTGCAAGGAGGAGCTTAGAAGAGGCAACGGTAGGGCTCTGTCTTCCTGCCCTTGATACCACCTAGAAGTCCCTCCTGCTGGTGGGAGGACCTTGAGGTGGGAGGAGTTTAAATGCGTAACCACCATCCTCTGAGTGCCCTGCCCAACACTTTTATTCTTTAAATTCTCTTAAGGTATCTAAAGATTCAGGGCTGGAGAGGGGCTGTGAGAATTTCAGGCACACGCCTTTCCCCAGGCAGGGTGTGTGTATGTGTGTTCCAGCCAAAGGGACATTGACAGGCAGGGGTGTGTGTGTGTGTGTGTGTGTGTGTGTGTGTGTGTGTGTGTTCCAGCAAAAGGGACATTGACAGACAGGGGGACCCAGAGCCGGGAGGTGGCCTTGCCATCAATTCCAGAGCACGTGGCTTCTCATATCCATCCCTTCCCTCCACTCTGACCCTGAGCCCTATATTCCCACGTCTCTACTCCTTCCGTCTACTTTCCATAAAGCATCCAGAGAAATCGTGGTTAAAAACATAATGTCATTCTCCCATCCAGGCCCCTGACTGCTCTTTGAATAGATTTGGAATCCTCACCTGTTGCTGTGGCCTCCGTGCCCCTCTCCAGAGTCCTCTTCAGAAACCCTTCCCTGTCCCTTCTGGGCAAGAACTTACCTCACGCCGGGCGGTGGTGGCGCACGCCTTTAATCCCAGCACTCGGGAGGCAGAGGCAGGCGGATCTCTGTGAGTTCGAGACCAGCCTGGTCTACAGAGCTAGTTCCAGGACAGGCTCCAAAACCACAGAGAAACCCTGTCTCGAAAAACCAAAAAAAAAAAAAAAAAAAAAAAAAAAAACCCCTGTCTCGAAAAAACCATAAAAAAAAAAGAACTTACCTCACCCTTACCACTCTGACACAGGACGTTTGCACACGGCTGCAGCTCTGCCAGGAGCACGACGCTGATTTGCTGAACCAGTCACAGCTCTTCTGGCCCACCATATCCTTATGGGACCCCCTGAGTTGCCCTCTGGGCAGATTCCACATAAACACAGCCTCTCAGACAGGATATAAAGTGCCCCTCACAGGCTGTGGCATTATTTGGGGAGGGTGTAGATCACTGAGGACAGGATTTTGAACATTCTACCTGGTGTCCAGTTTGTTCTCTCTGCTTCCTGTCTATGTGCTGTGAGCTGTTCCACAAAGCCTTTTCCACCCTGGTTGACTGAATGAACCTTCTAGAACTATGAGCCAAGTTGTCTCTGTCGGGTGTTTTGGTCAGTGTCAATCAAAGTGACAGATACGCATGTATTTCCTCCCAGACACTCATCGCAGTCACGACTGTGGAGAAGGCTTGCCAGCTTCCGAGCGAGCTTAGTGGCTTTGGAGTGTCACTCTCTGCCTCCTCTCAGGAAGGTTGTTTCATGCGTGTTCTCCTGACACACAGGGAGACCAGCCACTCTCTGTTGGGTCTCCTGGATACCTGCCTTGGATCAGTGGTGGAGGAGAAGCCAGGCCAGAGTTGCTGAGTGACTCAGCCCACAGTGGGGTCAACTCATGTTGAGATGTCCCACTGAGAACCCAAAAAGGGCCTGTTACTCAGCCACAAATTTACATGCACGGTGGGGTCAACACTGACATACTAAGATCTAAACATGGGGTAGGCATGGCTTTCCTCTTTCCCAAGTACCCCGTCCTAGGACAGAAGAACCCATGCCATCTGTCTCTTGAGAAGTAGGCTTATATATTCCTGTATAAGAGCTTTGGAAGAACGATCAGCCAGGTCAAGGTTAAGCCCTTCGTCAGTCAGATTTTCTTCGCTGTGACTAAACACCTGAGGGTTTCAACTTAGAAAGAGGAAAAGTTTCTTTGGGCTCATGGGTTCAGAAGTGTCAGAACATGGTCACTTAGCCTTTCCACTGGGGGCCTGGAGAGAGGCAGAAGATCGTGATGGGGCGTGTGTGACAGACACAGCCACTCATGTTGACGCTACACCAGTACAGGAGGCTCTGAGGGCCATTCACAACATGAACCACCACAAGCCCTGACTCTTTCACTGGGGCAAGTGTAGCAAAGCACCAGGGAGAGTGTGAGTGAGTTTGTCTCAGGCAGCTCTGGAGACTGACAACTCCAAAATGAAGATACCCAGCCAATCCAGTCACCACTGAGTTGTGTCCTCACCTGAAGGAGTGAAGGGGAAGATGAAGGAGGAGAGGGAGGGATAGGAAGAGGAAGAGGAGGAGGAAAGAAAGGTAGCTCTCTGCTGCCTTTTCCACAAAGTCACTAATACTATCTCAAGGACACTAACTCTTTTTTTTTTTTTTTGGTTTTTTCAAGACAGGGTTTCTCTGTGGCTTTGGAGCCTGTCCTGGAACTAGCTCTGTAGACCAGGCTGGTCTCGAACTCAAAGAGATCTGCCTGCCTCTGCCTCCCGAGTGCTGGGATTAAAGGCGTGCACCACCACCGCCCGGCAAGGACACTAACTCTTGACTTCATCTAAATGATTACTTCTGAAGGTCCCCCTCAAACATCTATCAGGAATTAAAATCTCATCCTATGAATGGGGGGGGGATGATGTTGATGCCCCTCTGTGTGCTCTGAATGTGTTTATTACCATTCATTAATAAAGAAGCTGCTTTGGCCTATGGCAGAGCAGAATATAACTATGCTGGAAATCCAAACAAAGATACAGGGAGAAAGAAGGCAGAGTCAAGGAAAATGCCATCAGTTGCTAGAGTTTAAGCAAGATGTGAGGTAACAAGCCATGAGTCATGTGATAAAATACAAAATAGTAGAAATAGGTTCATTTAAAAGTAGGAGCTAGTTAGTAATAAGCCTGAGCCACTGGCCAAACTTTTATAATTAATATAAGCCTCTAGGTGTTTATTCAGGAACTGGCAGGTAAATGAGAAACCCCCAGGTGCAGGGTGATGCATAATTGGTTTCTATAGTACACTTCTTACTCCCACATTATGTATGGTACAGCACACATCTATCCCATGATTTCTGTCCTTGAGATGGAGGACTTGTGCCTGGGTTCACCCTTGCTGCAACAGCCATGCTACAGGCCTGTCTTTCCCTCCTCAGCCTGCATCCCTGGGCTCCCTCTGAAACATGGCAGTGCCCCAGCTAACTGACAGTCAACTGGGCAGTGCCCAGATAAACTAACAACCATCCTGCTCTTGTGACATGGGGCTCAGGTGACCCCTGGTATCTGCTGTTCATGGCTGAGAGCTGGCCTCCCTGTCCCTGTCCCTCTCATAAGCACAAGCCATCAGGTGTCCGAATGCGCTCTGGTTTTCAGTTTTTGTCCAGGAGGGCTGCTCTGTATTTGCCCTGTCCCCGCCCCTACCTTCAGAGGAGACCCTAAAGACTAAGGCTGCAAGGTTGCTTCCCCTCCCCCTCTGCTGCAGCAGGACCTGCCAGGGCTTCCAGCCACACATCCCAAGCATGATTCTCAGCAGAAGTCTGACCAGAATGGCCTGGCCTTGCTCATCGTAGATAAAGCAATTAAAATAAAGAAAACCCCTTTCTTCCTTAAGTAGAAGATCTGGCCTTTAGAGCCATTGCCTCAGCACAGCCTGAGAAAGAAAATCTAGCCTGGACCTCAAAGCTGAGGCAGCAGTGACTGTGGTTTAGGGGGATCCACCCCCTCTCCAGACCTCATGCAGAATAGTGGGGCATTACCATTTGCCAACTATGAAAAATACAGTTTTGGTTTCCATAAACACCATTCCATCGTGCGTGTGGAAATCAGATCCTCACAGGAGCTCTGTGAGACACACTTCTCCTCTGAGGTTGCGAAGGAGACAGTGGGCAGTGGGCAGGGTGGCACGGCCCTTGGGCTCTGCTTTCTGAGCTGCAGGGGCTAAGGTGGGTACTCAGGTATTTCGTAGACGGCCCTCAGGGGCCAGTGCCATGCTGCCCAGACAAACAGTACATTCAGGGGACTCGAGACAAGTGCACAGCACAGAGCCGAGATGCTATGTCACCCACGTTCCCTCACTTCTGTCCGTGTCACTCCTTCCCCAAAGGAGAGAGAGGAGGACAAGAGAACAGAAGCCTACTTAAGTCAGATTGCCTGTCTGTGCAGAAGTTCCTGGCAGAGGCTGTGTGTTGAGATCAAAGGTGGCATTGGTTGGGGACCAGTGAGCTTGTTAGCTCTGTGCTCTGATTGGTGCCATCTTTATCCGCAGCTGTGGTGACAACAGCAGCCACTGGGCCATGTGTCTCACAAGCCCTGTGTCTGCCTCCATCCCATCCATCACCATGATGATTTGATTTTCCTTATTCTGCTCAGATTCCCGAGGCATCTTCCCGCTGTTTAGAGAGAGAGCAATTACAGTTGCTCCAGTAAGAACATCTGAAAATTGGGGTGCACGCTAGTGCAGTTTAGCCATGTCTGCTTGCCCATGGAGGGCCTCATGGGCAGTCTCTGGGCCCAGCCTGCCTACAGACAGCATGTGACCACCGGTTTTCATCTTTCAACAAGTGTTTGCTGGCCACTAGATGCTCTGCTCTAGGGCTGGGGGAGGGGCATACAAGGAGTGAAAACACAGTCTGAGGCAAAGCTGAGGCAGTGGTGTATGTAGCAGGCTTTCTCGGACCACCAGTTCCCAGATCATGACCCGGAAGCTTATTAGTTATGAATGCTCGGTGTTTTCGTATGCTTGTCCCACTAGCTCTTATTACTTAATTTAACCTGTTTCTCTTCATCTGTGTTTTGCCTCGAGGCTTTTTACCTTTCTTTCCTTCTGTATGTCCTACTTCTGTCCTTCCTCTATGTCTGGCTGACTGGCTGACCCCTACCTGGCTAGCTAGCCCCTGGCTGCTCCCTGGCTGGCTGCCCCCGCCCTCAGGTCTGTGAAAGCCAGGCTTACACCCCTGCGCCTGGCCGAGAGCCGCATTCAACTGGGAGCTGCATTTAACTGCGCCAGTTCTAGGTAGTTGGTACTGGTACTGTGGCAGGTGTTTTTATTAGCTCGTTGTTTCTACTTAATGTGCCGGCTACTCAAGTGCTCGCTGTATGGCAGAACCTCTTAAAGGAGCCATATCCTTTTGGTTTTCTTTTTTTTTTTTTTTTGAAACAGCAACACATCTTTACCTAGTTAAACAAATGTTCTAGTGCACATCACAGTGGAACTTACGATGGGGGTACCAGTTCTCCACAGGAGCAGGTCTGACCCTGAGGGGCCCTTCCAGGATGGGGTGAAGGAACATCATTTGCTCAGCCAGTGAAGAAAGGGGCAATGAGCGCTGTTCCAGAAAGTTCTGCATGTGACCTCATGGTAACAGCCCTGAGCCTGAGGTTAACCTAGCATGTGTTTCTAGATGTTGATAGCCGTGCTATAGATCATGCGTGTTTGTCTTCCTGCCCTTTTATATTGTGGGCATCTGGAGATGCCTAAAGATACCTGATAAGGATAATGTTTTTTTATTTATTCTACACATTGCTCACATGTGTGGAGGTACACATGCCTGGGTGCCACGGAAGCCAGAGGAAGACACTGGGAGTTCCCCTCCTACTCTTCACGCTGTTCCCTTGAGATAGGGATTTCTCTCTGAACCTGGAGCTAGGCTGGCAGCTGTGAGTCATAGGGATCCTCCTGTCTGCAAACACCGCCCCCCTTCCAGCACTGGGGTTAACAAGTACAGGCAAGACCATTTTTCACATGGGCATTTGGGGTTTGAACTCAGGTCCTCCCACTAAGCTATCTGCCCAGCCCCCAGAATAGTGTTTTAAGTGTAAAAAGAAGAATAAACAAAAACAAAACAGTCCTCAAAATGTGAAAAAAAGACCATGACAGGCATGATGTAGAACAAGGCAGGCAGAGTGAGAGACTCAGTGATAACTGCTCCCTGTTAGCAGGATAAAGGTAGAACAAGTCCTGGGTCCAAAGTGGTCCACCTTTCCAAGTGCAGCATCTTTCGGCATCCGAAAGGCTCAGTTTCAGAACACCTACCTTTTAGGTGTTCAAGTCCCCGGAGTAATGTGTGGCGTTTGTGTTTAACCTCCACCCACACTCCCATGTGCATCGAGTGAGCTCCACATCACTTATAGCACCCTATAAGGCACAAATGCCTTGTAACTGCTTATTGTATTGTTCAGGGGGAAATGACAAGGGGGGAAAAAGTCTGTATATTATCTGTACATTTTTCCCCAAATACTTTTGATCTTGGGTTGGTGGAATCCTTGGACAGAGTTTGTAGGATGCAAAGTGTGGATTGTAGCAGTGTGCACAGGTGACATTTCACAGAGCAACACCAACCAGGAATGGCTTACACTCTGACAGTTGTCATTCCTTCTGGAGGGAACGCCATGCTCCAGGGAGTGAATTCTCTGGTCCAGGTTCAGCTCCGAGTTGAGGACTATGGGCCCAGAAGTAGGATGTCTGAGAAGGCCACTGCAGAAATCCAGGCAGGTGGTAGGAGCTGCTAAGGCCAGGGAGGGCCACAGAGGGACAGATCAAGAGGCAGTTTAGAGTTGATGGAATGTCAGAGGTAAGTATGCAGAGAGGAAGAGACAGGCAGGGCCCCTGGGTTCCTTCCTGGGGGCTTAGGGACAAGATGCCTGGCGTACAGCCAGAGCAGGTCTTTGGCCCTTGGTTCCTGCTGATATCTCCCTGGCTGTCTTTCAGGTCAATGAAATCTACCATGACGAGTCCCTGGGGGCCCACATCAATGTTGTGCTGGTGAGGATCATCCTTCTGAGCCACGAGAAGGTGAGTCCTCCTGTCCGTCCTATACCCTCCTCTCTCTGGGCCACGAGAAGGTGAGTCCTCCTGTCTGATACCCCTCCTCTCTCTGGGATGAATGGGCCCTGAAGATAAGGTTTGGCCCTTCTTTAATATTGCTCGCTCTCAGCCAGGTGGTGGCACACACCTTTAATCCCAGCACTCAGGAGGCAGAGGCAGGCAGATCGCTGTGAGTTAGAGGCCAGCCTGATCTCCAAAGCTACACAGAGAAACAAAAACCTGTCACAAAAACCGTATGTGCTCTCCCATACCACCTTGCCCTTCCCTGGGCACCCTATGATCCTATAACAAGCAAGAAACTGTGAGCTTCAACCCCCCACAGGCTCCCTGTACTCTCCACCAATGGCCTGTGAGTCTTTGCTTTAAATCACAAATTATTCAGTGGTTATTCAGTGTAGTAAGGCCAACAGACCAGTAGGCCCTACCACTGCAGAGAGACCAGAATTCTGTCTTTGAGGGGATCCCGGTTCCATATTACCAGAAACACACTCAAATGATTTGCTGTATCTCTCCATGTTGCTGCCATCAGAGTTCTCAGGGATTCTTGGCTCGAGGGCCCTCCATCCATCTCTCCTCATCAGACCTCCTACCTTTAGCTCTAACAGGTCTCTCTGCTCTTGAATGCCGAGCTCTTGCCCCCTGCAGTCCTGGAGGGTGGCAGTTACTCTTCTTACCCTGACAAAATGCCATTTAGGAAAGGATTTATTTCAGCTCACACACGGCGTTCCGGAGAAGTCGTTAGGCCGAAGGGAGCGATGGGCTGAGAGCTGGCTGGGAGGATGTTTAGTACTGAGCTCACGGTCTGTAAAGCTGCATGTTCAGAGTCATAGCGGTGGCAGGGACAGAACGAGAGTGGAGTTATGATGTCATTTGTCCTTGTCGTCAGAAGGCTGTGTCTCTGTGCTATTGGAGAACGCTTTAAAATGGTGCAAGTGTTTAAGCCATGACGAAAATGTTGGCGAATTTTCTATAACTATAAACTAAAGCCTTTCCCACAGTTTTTTCCAGTGAAGCGCCCCGAGTCTGATCATAAGTGAGAATAGAATACTTACAAACTTAAAAAAAAAACTGGACCACTTCAAAAAAGCTTTGTTTTGTGGTCGACAGGTTCTCGCATAGCCCAGGCTAGCCTTAAATTCACTATGTAGCCAAGGATGACCTTGCACTTCTGATCTGTCAGCTTACATCTCTCAAGTGTTCAGGTTGCAGGTGTGTGCTAGCCCCCATTTTTATGTGGTGCTAGGGACTGAATCCAGGATTTTGAGCATGCTAAGCAAGCCCTCTACCAATTGAGATATAACCCCAGCCCTTGAAAACACTTTTTAAAATTGACTGGGAAGAATATTAGAATGGCAGTTGCCGATGACTTGGTTTGGTAAGGGACTTGTGCAGCCATGGATTTGGGTGTCCAGGGTGGGAGGAAGGGCTGAAACAAAGCCCTCTCATCCAGGTTGCTGTGTGACAGCTGTGTTGAAACCTACGTCACACTTCTCCTGAGGGCTGTCAACTCTACCAGGAAGATGTGGGGAGATTCTGCTATGCTGTGTGCACCCCTAACAGTCTTGTATTGATTAGTTTTTTGTCACCTTGACACAATCCAGGATGATCTGGAAAGAGGGAACCTCAGCCAAGGAAAGGTCTTTATAAGATTGGCCTACAGGCAAGTGTATAGGGCATTTCTTTGGATACATGATCGCTACAGGAGGGTCCAGCCTGCCACCCCTGTACAGGATGTCCCAGACAGTATAAGAAGTCAAGCTTAACAAGTCACGAAGAGTTAAGTCATTAAGCAGTGTTCCTCCTTGGCCTCCGCTTAAGTTCCTGTCTCCAGGTCCCTTCCTAAGTACCTGCCCTGACGTCCCTCAGTGATCGACTGTGACCAGCCCTACTTCCCCAGCCTGGGTCACTCCAGCTCTTCCATTCTGGCCCATTTCCTCTACTGTCTGGCTAAGTTCAGGCCTTTGGCAGAAAGGATGGCAATGAGATTCCCTCTGTTTAGTTGGGAAAGCGGACCCATACTCCTTCGTAGACATGCTGCCTTTGACAGCCATGGCGCAGAGTCGCACTGAGCACAGACACGGAAAGAGGCTGATTTCAAAATACACGAACATGCGTTGTGTCATGTTCTCCTTGCCTAATATGTCTTGAAATGAGTGAGACATCAGCAAACATCTCTCACTCAAGCCAGAAATGGTGAGGTTCTTGATGTATCCCCGCTTTTGCTTTTCAAATGAAATCGACTTTAATTTTGTACGCATTTATTTTTTTTTACCTTTTTGAAAGTTTATTTTTGAGATTATAATCAAATCATTTCCTCCTTCCTTTGTCTCCCTCCAAACATTTCCATATATCCCTCCTTGCTGTCTTTCAAACTCATTGGCTCCTTTTCATTAAGTGTTAGATGCATATATGTAGATACATATATATTCCTAACTATAGACTGCTCAGTCTGAATGATGATACACACATTATATATAATGTGTGTGTGTGTGTGTGTTATGAGGCTGACCATTTAGCTAAGCACTTGGTGTGCTCTTCCCGGGGAAGACATTTCTCCTGCTCTCAGCATCCTGCAGTTGCCTGGAGCTCTTTGCGTGGGCTGAGGCTCAGCATCTCTGTTGGTCCTCAACACTGCTTAGCTCGTGTTTGCACAGCCGTGTTGGTGAGACTTCATGGGCGCTCCTGAAATTACCAGGAGACACAGTCTCGTGGCAAATTTCTGATCCTCTGGCTCTTGCCATCTTTTAGCCCCCTCTTCTGTGATGTTCCCTGAGTCTTAGGTGTGGAGTTTCACAGACATGCCCATGGGGACGGGGTTCTACAACTCTGCTTTTTGATTGGGTGTGAGTTTTTTCATAATGTTCTCCATTCTCCCCTGTTTTTATGGCACATATTATCTGTTCAGAAAGGGGGGAAAGCCTTCCACAGGTTGATCTGGGCAACAGGGACAGTTTTCAGTCCCTGTGTGGTCCCCACCATACTACTTAAGAGGAAAAGTTTAAAAACTGCAAGTTTCGTTGTTGAACTGTACCGAAAAGCCATAAATCTTCTCAGGCCTCAAGAGCGTCTGTCTGTCTCCTAGTGTGGATGCTGAATACGGGTAAGCCTTCCAGCTCTGTGCTGGAAGGAGAGAGGTTAGCAGAGTGGAGAAAAGAATGCCAGGATGGAGGTAGCAGATGCCGATGCTGACATGAGGCTAAAGAGATGGTTCGGGGTTAAGATCACTTGGCAACTATGAGGACCAGAGTTTAGACATCAAATTAGCACATAATAAGCTGAATGTGTGTGCAAATGCTTGAACCCCCAACTCCAAGGGGATGGAGACAGGAAGGCTGCTGGGGTTTTCTGGCAATCTTATAGAGCGAGGAAGAGAGGAGGGAAGGAGAGAGAGAGCGATACAGAGAGAGATGGAGACAGAGAGAGATATGAGATAGAGAGACAGAGAGATATAAAATAGATATAGAGACAGGGAGGGAGGGGAGAGAGAGAGAAAGAGAGAGAGAGAGAGAGAGAGAGAGAGAGAGAGAGAGAGAGAGAGAGACTGACTTTACTTTAATGGACTAGACAGATAATAAGATAGGAAGACACTAGCATCCCCATCTGGCCTACATATGTACAGAGGCACACATACACACATATGTACATACACATTCTCTTACACACACATAAATAAACAAACAAATGTAAAAATCCAGATCAGGGCTAAGGATGTAGCTTGTTTGGTAGAGTGCTTGCCTGATGTGCCCTGGGCTTAGTCTCCAGCTGTGTATGCACAGGGGTGGAGATGGGGTTTGGCATACACCCATAATCATAAACAATGAGTTAGATTGGAGGCTGGAGGATCAGGAGTTTACAGTCATCCTTGGCTACGTAGTGAGTTCAAGACCAGCCTGGGATACATGAGCCCCTGTCTCAAAAATAAATAAATGAAAGCCAGACCATGGCACAGGGCTCCGTACGTCTCTGCCATGGAGTTTGGCTTTCTTAGAGGGACCTGATCCAGTTTGCATCTCTAACAGGGTCCCTGCCCTGGGGACACTGTTGTCATTAAGGGGAAGATGTGTAGATTTGAACACGGCCTCAATGGTGGAGAAAGGAAGGCAGATAAAAAGCGTGTTGGGAGGCCACATTGAGAGCCCCTGGGTGCTAGGTGGGCGCAGGTAGAGATACACTCAGCCAGGTAGATGATGTTGGACTGCTGCGGTTCACGCATTGTCGCCTGAAGTCCCAATACCAAAATGTTGGTCCTCAGGTGGCACTACCTGAGGCTGTGGGACCGATGGGATGTAGGCGGCCTTTTGGTCATTGGAGTTTGCTCTCTAAAGGGGGTGCAGGGTGCTGCCTGCTGTCTGCCTCTGCTCCCAGTAGAGATGTGGCCACTGGTTCCCGCCTTGGTGTGCCATCCTCATCAGAGAACATATCAGCAAGGCTCTTGGCGGTTGAACCTCCCAAAGCAATGAACTAAGCTAACCTTTTCTGTTTACAAAGCATGTCATCACAGTATGGAAAGGCTGATTGAGATACCCAAGACAGAAAACACAAGGTGAGCTGTGGCTGTAAGGAGAAGCTCGTGAGTTCAGCTGAGCGGTGCCGGGTGCTTGGTGGCCCAGTCGCGGTGGCCAGGATGGACTAGCATATGGGCCTGGAATCCTAGGAAAACCTGGAGTGTAGAGATGGAGACGAGAATTGTTTGCACAGGGGAGTGGTCCATGCGTGGTGGCAGCTGAGAAAGACCCTAGGTGAAGTGAAGGCAGATGGGCAGAGCGTGGGTGACTGGGGCATGGAACATGGGAGGGTCTCTTGTTCTTAACGTTTGGAGAGAGTCCTGAGAGATGATAGGTAGACTGCCAACGTTTTATTTAAAGGCGGGAAAAGAAGCAAGTTTCCCTGGTGATGTTCTGTACAGCTGGATGACAATAGATACTTACGCAGGTAGTGAGCATGGATGGTGCTCCTAGAGCAACGGGAAACAGGTGCTCACCGTGGCAGCACGGCCCAGGGATTTTGGAGCATGGCTGCAAAGCTCTATGCAATACATTGGTACCTGCCGTTATTCAGACCTGTTTCGCTGTGGGATCCTTTCCTCCAGACAGTGACATTCCACAGAACTTGTTTTGAAAAATGCCACCTAGGAGGCAGTGGCAGTAAAACCAGCAACAAGTGGGCCCATCTATGCAAACACGAGGACCTGGATTTGGATCCCTAGCATTTGTCTATAAGCAATCTGGTCATGGTGGGCTGTATCTATAACCCCAGCATGGGGTAGCAGATACAGGAGAATCCCTGGATATCAGTGGCCAGCGAAGCTGGATCAAGGATATCCAGGGCCAGGAATGGACCCGGACTCAAAAATAAGGTGGAGAGAATTGAGGAAGAAGCCCAACATTGACCTCCTGCCTCCCTATGTATATCACACACACATACACACACACACACACACACACACATTCACTACACACACTCACCACACACAAACACCACAACACATTCTCACATACACACTCAAGTGTAAATAATCAAGATACATGTTTATTGATACATAAGTGGTTCTCTTACTGTGATTCTAAATTTTTTCTTAGATTTAAATGATGAGAAACTAATATCTGCAAAGAGCAGACAAAGTTAGTTTTTTTTTTTTCCTGTTAAAGCCCAAGAGAATCAATGGTAAAATCCATGGAGTGAAACTTTAATGATAAAGACAGACAGTCTGATCACTCAGTGGGCACAGATCCCGAGGAATGTGTAAGCAGACACTTTGCCATTGTGCTGACCTCACAGTGGACTAAATTAAGATAGCTGTGATGTCACTAGGTGATATCAGCACAGGGAACCACCATCATACAGGCTGTCTGACTTTGATTGAAATTCCACCTGCAAACATTGTGACCCGACAACGCCTGTGGAGGAGAGCTAATTTAGAGAGCAAAGTTCCTGGCAGCCAGGCTGGAGAGATGGCTGAAAGGTTAAAAGTTCTTACTACTGCAGAGGACTAGGTTCGGTTCCCAGGGTCTACAGAATGACTGACAGCTGAGCGAGACTCCAGTTCCAGGGACGTCTTCTCCCTTGTCTGGCCTCTGTGGGTCCTTGCATGAACATGGCATGTGCATGGTGCACATTTGCCCACGGACACTCACACACGTGGATGTGATTTCAGGAGTTTCAGACCATAGCTGCTCAACCTGTGACTTTGGAACCTTTCACGACGCAACAGCGTGAGGACTGTGGAGCAAGCGATGGGAATTCGCCCCCAGGATAAAGCTGTGGAGAAGCTGGGAGCAAAGAGAGAAGCTGATGCCACCACATCCTTTCCTAGGGCATGGCCCCCGCTGACCTAACTTCCTCCCATGAGGCTCCTCCTCCAGACAGTTCTGCCACTCCAAGGATACCTCAACTTTAACAGACCCCTTGGGGAACAGTGTTGAGCTAAACAGCAAGAGGCTTGGTGCTTGGCTGCGGACAAACAGCCCCAGGCTGCAGGAGCAGAAGCGGCATCTGCAAGGGAAGGCTGTGTACCCTCTGGACCACAGGCCACACAGGACAGGGTTGCTCCATTTCTGGGCAGCTGGCAGGGCCCACAGAGCCCGACCAAGCAGGAATCTAGCCTCTAGCCCTGCTTGATCGCACACCAATAACTCCTGCAGATGAATTATTAGGGAAGGCAAATGTGGCTGAGCCCAAGATATTAAAAAAAAAAATCCCTGTTTTCTTTTTAGTGATTAAACGCCATAAATTTCCAGAGAATCTCACTCCCTCCGGTTACTTATGAGAGTTTCTCTTTCTGCATTTATGTTGTGCAGGCGGCGTCTGCGGTCACAGGTCACAGACTGTCCTGTGTCGCTCTGGGGGCGAGTTCTGTGTTGGGGTTTCCAAAGGGCGCCGTGGCTGTAGCAGATGAACTCTGAATTCAGGAGCTCTGGCCTCCCGGTGCATTCTGGGATGTGCAGGAATATCCCAGAGAGCAACACAGCTGCTCCTTGTCTCGTGACACACAAGATGCCCAGCACAAAGTTAACACCATGAGGTGGGTCAGACCTTGGATAGAGTGGCCAGGAAGAGACCAGAGGGTCATGAGACTCAGCGTCTGTTGCCCCTACCCTCACCCTAATCCAGTAATGGGGAAAACAAAGCTGGGCTGCTAGATGGGACCCTAGGGATGGATATGGTTCACAGTAACAGATGAACTCTGGGAAGCCACTCTGCATGGGACCTCTGGGTTCCTGCTAGGGAGTAGGATTTGGATTCACTATGGAAACAAGTTTCTGGGATTCTCTAGATTTGGTTAAGTGCAGTTGGAAGGTGGGTGATGCCATTACGTAGCCTGGGGTCCTGGACTGAAAGCAGCTGGAATTTCTGGATTGTGGATGTCACGTGACCAGCTGCCCTACATTCCTGCCATGACCATGCATCTTTGACCTGAAAGCCAAAATCGACCCCTCCTCCTTTAAGTTGCCTTTGCCAGGCATTTTGTCCCAGCAATGGGACAGGTCACTAATAAAAAGGCTTCCTCTCTTGGAAGAATTTAAGCCCCACAAAAGCAAGGTGGCTGCAGCCAGGAGGTCCTAGGCTGTGTCTACCACAGTCAGAATACACTCTGGGGTGTGAATCCATCACCTGGTCTTTGGCAGAAAGTGGTTCGGGCCCACGGTTCCTACTATTCATCCCTAATCGTACTGGAAATGTGCCACGTTCCTTCTCCTGGTCCCTTCCCACCTAGTCCCAGGTCCCACTAGGCTCCAGTAGGGGTAAAATTGGCAATGCGAACGCGAGTGGCGTGTTGTTTATCTCCAGCGTATGGGAGGCCTCCGAGTTATCTCAAGTTTTTCCTAAAACAACATTTTTCTCCATTTCTTTGAAAAAAATCAGGAGAAAAGAGATTATCATATTTTACACAATATGCCACCAGCCAGGGAGCAGAGCATCAGCCGCACTCGTGGGTTGCATAGCAACTGGCTTTTCAATTGATTTTTTGAGAAGGAACCAAAGCTACTCAAGTGTTCTCATTTTAAATATTTCCTTGGATGATGGAAATCAAAGGGAATGGAGGTGAGAGACTTGGGGACATTCCGAGGACATAAGGTGTCTTGTGAAGGCCAACACAAAAGCATGGGGTGCTTGTTGGACTTGGTCAGCATTCGAGGTGAAAGGTCAGACATGCCTTGTCTGTCAGGAGAAGGCGGAAGAGACACCCTGTGAGGATGGACTCCACAGCAAGCCTTGGGTCAGCGGCACCACTGTGTTCTTGCCATGTGTCCCAAGATATCACCTGTGCCGTCACAGTGGGGCCAGGATGAGAAGTGGAGGCTTCTTCCAGACAGCCTTGCATCGGGGACCTGGAGGGTCATGCACAGTCTATATTTTAGCCTGGCAAAGGCCCTCTGGTATCCCAGTGGGGCAAGGCATAATGGCCAGTCCCTAGTCATCCTTGGTATACCTCTTCACCCAGATGCCTTTGGTCTATAGTAGATGAGAAGGTATTAGGTCTAGACACTGCCACTGGGGGGTGTCTGAGTCCATTCGAGCCACTATAACAAATACACCTTAGAATGGATACTTAATAGGCAACAGAAGTTTGTGCCTCATAGTTCTGAAGGCCAAGAATTGCAAGTTCAGAATGGCAGTAGATCGGGAATCCTCACACACAGCCTCATCCTATCGGGAGCCTGGCACAGCCCGCTGGCTCAGGAATTCTGTTGCCATCCTGGTAGATATCCCCCCCACCCATGATAAGGGTAACACCCATAATCACTGTCAACCATCCATATGACAATGGGGATGTGGCTTCAGAGGGTCACACACCACAGCCACTTTGTCTCTAGAGGATGAGCCAGATGCTACCATGCTAGTGGGATGAAGGGCACAGACCTTGGATGAGCTGTCCCATGCACCCCCCATGACATTCCCCTCTGGCCAACGCTGCCAACCAGGGGCGACTCTGCCACTCCGTCCCCCACTCACGGACTCAAGGTGATGTTTAGAAACTCTTTGGCTGTTATAACTTGGGAGATGCTCCACAGAACACCCTTTCCCTACACACAGAGAGACAGAGACAGAGACAGACAGAGACAGAGAGAAAGGGGGGCTAACAGGCCCCAACATCAGCAATACCGAGATTGAGGCGTGAACACTCTTTAACGCAAACCTCACCCCTGTGCGTGCTTCCTGTTCCCTGCCTGTTTGGGAGGGCTAGCCTGAGGCTTCCTGGGGCTAGAACATTCTGGGATGTTCTAGCTGAAGGCATATTGGAGCCTGAAGCACTAGCGCTACTGAGTGGGCCACGCGGTCACTGCCAGCGTGGACAAGGAGCACGAGGACTTGTGGGTATGGACTGTGTCTTGGTTTCTTTCCATGGCTGTGCTAAAATACTCTGACCAAGGCAACTTAAGGGGAAGGGTTTTGTTCCAGGTTATGGTAGCAGGAAAGGTACAGTAGCCAGCATCTGAAGTAGCTGGTCATGTCACATCAACAGTCAAAAGTGAAGAGCAACCAACGCTTCGCTCTGTTCAGGTCCCGTCTCCATAAATATTCCAGTCTGGAAATGGCGCCACCAAGGTGGGTGTGTCTTCCCACCTCAGTGGACGACAGTCACCCACAGGCATGCTCACAGGTGGCTCTCCCAGGTGATCACAGACTGACAGATGGACATTAACCCTGACTATTGCCAACGATATGCCCTGCCCACACTGTCACAGGTCACACCCCTGAGCTGTAGGCTGAGTGCTCAGGTTGGGCCCAACCGCTTTGTGTCCAGGTAGCCTAGAGGAGTCGAATTATCCAAGAACACAGAGCACCGCCTGTGCTTTCACATCTCCAGTTCCAGGATACCTGTCCACGGCCCCGGGATTGGGCATGTGACCTGTGTGCTCACAGACGTGTGGCGGCACCCAGCCTGCAGAGCCTCACTGTTGCCAAGCGCCTAGCCTGGCCTCCAGGCGGCAGATCCCATTTTCCTGTCTCCTTGACTGAAGGAGGGAAGCACATAAATATTTCAGGGCTTTCCGCCGCAAACAGCCCAAGTGTCAGAGGGCAGCGGTTGAAATACAACTTTCTGCATAAGTCTTAATTGGTTTGCTTAGGGTGAGGCCCCAGAGGCTGTGTGGGGGGCATAGAGGGTTACCACTGCCCAACAGGCAAGTGAGCAGGTCGGATCTGCAGCCCAGCCAAGAGGAACAGGCCGCGCTCCCTCGTTAGCCTGCCCGCCTCGTGCAGGATCTTGACACTCCATTCTTGTGGCAGCAGCGCCACCTGGTGGTTGCCTCTGGAGCCTGTCCTTCCTTTGCCTTCTGTCTAGAGGTGGAATTACCTGGAGGGCAGAACTTCTGTCTGAGTTCCGCCTCCCGCTTCCTGTGGGATTGGGAGTCAGTGGCTTTAATGGTATGAGAGACAGTTTCTCATCTGGGAGTTAGGATAATAACAGTGCCTATGTCTGAGACACTTCTGAAATTTAAATGAGATACATGCAGAGACTTAGCCTCAAAGAACCAGAAGGCCATGAGCACACAGGGAGAATTGGTTGTTGCCATCAGCACAGGGGTTCATTCCTACTGGTGACCCCTTTCTAGGAGTTCCAGCCCTCTTCATCTAGACACATCTATCGTTCCCACGGCCTCTAGGCTTTGTATTTCCCTCCCTGCCCCAGTGTCACTCTTCAGTGTATGTATATTTATTTTTGTTCATTCATTCATTCACTCATTCATTCATTCCTTTTGTGATAAGCATGTATGTATGCCCAGTGAACAATACAGGGCTAGCCTTAGCCCTTTATAGCAAGGAAACAGGGATTTTGGGTAGTAAAGCCCACACATACTAGGAGGGTGATCACTTAAGGTTCCTGTGGGACATTCATTGAGCCTCGTTGGAGACCCCCTCTTCTTCCATGCTTGGAGGACTAGACTCATCGATGGTAAGGGGAGGGTCTGCTCCCCCACTAGGACTTCTATACCCTGGGTCATGGGCCCAGTTTCCACACCCCCACACTGCAGGCACAGTGGTCCTGGCCCATCCGGGGTCTCCACACTGGGGTCAGAGTTACGGAACCGTTGTCACTGTGAAGAGCCGTGCCCCAGGACGCAAGCCCTCACTCCATCGGGAGACAGACCCTCCAGCTACCACTCAGCCTTGGGGAATGGCTATACCACAGTCCACTCCCAGGTAGCACCACGTGCCACCCCCTGCTCCAGTCCTCAGGCACCTGCCCTTCTCACTGCGAGAGCACCACGGGCCTACAGAGTCAGGTTCCCACACACTGAGGATTGTCTCCTGCTCGCTTGTTCCAACCCCAGCACACCTGCGAACAGGTACACAAAGATTTTCCTAGAAAAGAAAAAAAACGGATGCAAAGATGAGTAGGAGTCGGGTGCTGGGCGCTTCCAGAGCAGAGAGGAAGACAGATGGCCAAGGCCAGCAAGACAAACAGCTCTCCCAGCCTTTGTGACTTCCGCCGGAGGTCCCGACGTAAGAAGCAGGATTCGCTCTCCACTCGGAATACCTGCCATCTGTGATGTGAAAATATTAAATGGAAAATTCCAGAAACAAAAAGTTCCCAACGTTTAAATTGCTCGCTGTTCAGGGCGACCTTGTTGAAATTAGGAGCTGTCTCACCTCGTCCTGCCAGGACACGGAATCATTACCTCGCCCGGGTGCAGAGGTAGATAGATACCCACGATGCAGATGGGGTGGAGAGAAGCCATAAGGTGCCTGCAAGGGTCAAAGTTTATCATAAGTACGCATATAGAGGAAGACACAGTGTATGCAGGATCAACACTCTGGAGTTTCCAGCACCCACTGGGTACCCAGGGTTTTCTAGCAGGGTCCCTGCAGCTGACCCAGAGGCAATTGGACAGCCTCTGGGTACCTTGCCCTGCCCATAGCCAACTCGTGTCTCCCAGGCCTGCCCCAGTTGTCCCAGATATCGCTGCCTCAAGAAGAGCTCTTTTTAAAAAATTTAAAACTTAGGTGTTTGTGTGTAGAGGTAGGTAGGGGTTGGTACAGGAGTGAGAGTTGGGGTTCCCACAGGGACCAGAGGGTCCCTTGGAGCTAGAGCTACAGATGGTTGTAAGCTCAGGTTTTCTGCAAGGGTAGTACACGCTGTTGACCACAGATCCACCTCTCCAGAGTCCTGAGAGGAATTCTTAAGGACACGTGGGACAAGGCAGCTGACTGGGGGAGTGGGATGAAGGAAAGGGGCCAAGAAAGCAGAAAGTTCTTTTGCTTCTAAGGCTTTCCAGCCCCTTAAGCCGCTGTTCTATTAGCTTACCTTGGCCTGGAGGAAGAGCATCTGACCCATTATGTGTTGGATTCTTACCCCGGGAAGCAGGGAGGAGGTTGCACCAGGTAAGCACACTGTACAGGAAAGAACATCTCCATGATAGACTGTCCCCCAGCACTATGACCAGATCCCACACCCTCCCTGCTAAGCCATCAGGCACTTCCCACACACCCTCCCCTTGTCTCCACTGTCATCCTTTGCCAAAACCAGAAATCACCTTTCTCTTTGCCTCATTGCCCCCGCCCCATGGCCCTAACAGCTCCTGTCTTCCTACACACCCAGATGTTGAACCCTCTGACAGTACAATGGCCACACTTTCTGACTTTCCCTCCCTGACTCCCATCTTCTCTGGCAAGAACCAGCTCTTTCTTTTTTTAATCATTTATTTATTTATTATGTATACAATGTTCTGTCTGCATGTATGCCTGCCCGCCAGAAGAGGGCACCAGGTCTCATAGATGGTTGTGAGCCACCATGTGGTTGCTGGGAATTGAACTCAGGACCTCTGGAAGAGCAGCCAGTGCTCTTAACCTCTGAGCCATCTCTCCAGCCCAAGAACCAGCTCTTTCTAGAATGCACATGGGTCTGGTCCTTGCCACTGGATGCAATATTGATGCCTTAGCACAGACTTAGCCTTTGGGCAGGGCCCTCTGTGACCCCCCAAATTCTCCAGACCCTATAAGAACAGGAAAACTGTCCCTTGGGTCCTTGATGCCCGCTCGAGATAGGCCAAACCTTGGAAAGGTTGGGAGAAAATACAGTTGGTTCTCCACACCCCCAGCTCCGCTTCTGCCAATTCTACCAACTACAGATGGAGGATAATCAGGAGGAAGCATGGCATCTGTATTGAACATATGCAGGCTTTTATCTTGTTGTTATTCCCTAAACAATCAGTCTAACAACCAGCACTCCGCACTTACACTGTGGTACATGGTACAAGTCATTTAGAGTGGATTTAAAGGATACAGAAGGAGGCGTGAGGTTCTATGCAAATGCCGCATCCTTTTATAGAAGCGACTCGAGCGTTTACCAATGTGGTATTGGCTGGAGTACTAAAATCACTCCCCCAGCAGACGTCAAGGGATGGCCATGTATGTACTTCCCACTCCTTGTCGCTTGGGGTGCCTGCCTGCACAGCAAGGCTCACAGACTACAAACATAGTTGCTGTTTTCTGAAGTCCTGCCTTCCTGGGGTCCCCCTCTGTAGTGCAACTCCTGTCTGGGACAATGCTCCCCAAATCTGTCTCTTTACCCTGCCCTATAGAGATCTTTCTTGGGATTCCAAAGCTAGGAAGTGGGTCCTAGACCCCTGGAGCTCTATCCCCATAGCATGAACCCCTTGGGGCTGGGGAACGCTGGTAGCAGTCTGCCTTCTTGGAACAGACAGAGAACAAAACAAGACGAGAACAAAAACACAAATCAATATTTCAATAAATTATCCTGCCGCGGCAGTGAAATCACCTTGTCTGCCAACAGAGGCTCAGGATGGGAGTCCAGCATTGGGGGAAGGATGCATTCAGCCAGTGTCCAGTCTGCAATGTGGTGGGGGTGTTCTGGCCACTGCAGGGTCGGGGCCCTGTCTGCAAGGTGGGAAGGGGATCCTTCCATGGGAGGAGCTGCTGTATTCAGAAGTTCTTAAGTGAGTGACTTGGGGAGAGGGGTGGGGGTTTGTTCTATCCGCTACCAGCCATTATCATTCAAGCTAACCCAACTATTGGGTTGGGAGGTGCTTGGGAATTGAACCCAGGTTTTTGTGATCTGGGCTGGCACTTTACCCACTGAGCGTGTAAATTTTACATTCATGATAGAGACATCTGGTCTGGCAAGCCTGGGCCTCTCTTCTTAAATGCCAGCCATGGGCCAGTGTTCAGTGGACATGGCCCCTGAAGATACCCAAGTTTTCAAGTTCTTCCCAGAACCTCTTGGCGGTGGGGGAAGAGGTTCTGTCTGCATAGTATTGACCAATTTGCTCTTACCCTGCGTCAACCTGGCTCCTGCCTCGCGTCCTGGTCCCCTCCTGCTTGCTGCTCCTAATACCTGAGTGTGTATTTCTGGCTGGACTCTCCAGTCTCTTCAAAGACTTGGCCGGAGATCTCTTCCCACATCGGTGTAGGGCATGCCGGTCAGCTGGCTGCTGTCTTTCACCTGCCAGCCAGTGCCCTTGCCTGGAATGCTCATGCTTCCTATCAAAGGCGGAGTGCATTGCTCTGAGTTCTTTTGGATGCAGTTGACAGTAACACACCTCAGAATTGCTTGACTCCTATGAGGCAAGTGGGAAAGGCAGCCTGACAGTCCCTAGGACTACGGTGTGGTAGCCTCCCCTGTCCGTAGGCCAGACCGAGATTGGTTAATAGACCAAAGCTTTGTGTTCAACATGCGTGTGTTCTTATGTTGTCTCTTCAGTCATTAGTACTAGAGGAAGCAAGCTGCCAATTGTGAGCTGTCTGTAGAAGGGCTGGGGGGGGGGCATGATGAGGAGCCTTCCCCCCCATCCAACAGTCTAGGGCTAATGGGGTCCTGCTTCTAACTGAGGAGTGAGCTTGGTAGAGGGATGGCTTGGCTCCAGGGGAGACTTGAGACAAGTCTGCAGGCCCACTTCACGTTTGACAGTGTGGAAACTCGTGCAGGCGAGGGTGACCAGGAACCTTCTCTTCCGTTCAGAAGAGGGGGGCTGAATGGGAGTGGGCTCAGCAGGAAGCTGAGTGGTCCTGGACCAGATCCCCAGTGGCTAAACTCAGTCAGCACAACTCCCTGTTCAACCCCGAGTAATCTGCCAGATGCCAACCCCATCCTTCTGTCTGTCTCCACCCACTGTAGTCCATGAGCCTCATTGAGATTGGGAACCCCTCTCAGAGTCTGGAGAATGTCTGCCGCTGGGCCTACCTCCAGCAGAAGCCGGACACCGACCACGACGAGTACCACGATCATGCCATCTTCCTCACACGGCAGGACTTCGGGCCCTCGGGCATGCAAGGTTAGTTGGGTGCCCACAGATGCTGGAGAAGAAGCTGGGGCCTGCAAGGGGCTAGCCTAGAGAAAAGGGGCAGGACATAGAGGGGGTGTGGCTACCTTAACTGCCTGAGTGTCTGGGTTGGCCGTATCAACTTTCTGGCTCTAGAAAACCATCAGAGCCTGTATCGTGGCCCTGACCCCCATCTCACCCCCCAAAAAACAAAACAAACAAACAAAACAACTGCACCCCAAGGAACAGAGGAAGGTCAGGAATGGCTGGATAACCCTGATAGGGCCTGACAGCCTGAAGATGAGACGGTGTCCAGAGTCCGGGCTTCAGGGTTGTTTCTTCCCCCTGGCTACTGAGATAGGTTACCAAGTGATTCTTTACGCAAGGGCTCAAACTACATAAAACCAAACAGATATAAAAGAAAAGTAATTGTCCAAACTACGTGGTTGAAGGTGTCAATAGACACCTATTAATAAGTGATAGAAGAACAGATAAGAAAAGGAGTGAAGACATAAAAGCTTTGGGCTGAGATGGCTCAGCTGGTAGAGGCACTTGCTGCCAAGCCAGAGGGCGCGAGTTCAATCCCTGGGATCCATATGGTGGGAGGAGAGAAGAAACTCCTGCAAGTTGTCCTCTGACCTCCACAAAGGCTTTGTGGCCCTCCTGCACATGCGCCTGTGTGTGTGTCTATGTGTGTGCACGCACACACACACACATACACAAATGCACACACGCACGCACGCACACACACACACACACATACACAAATGCACACACCAGCGTAATTTTTAAAGCTTGTTTATAAAGCCAACATAATTGATACTTATGCCTATTATTAGGTTGGAGGTTGAAATAAATCATATATACACATGATTTATGTGTATTATGTGTATTAAGCAAAGGAAAACCCACGAAAGCCAGCAGCGTAGAAGGATGGAAATGGTAACAGGGGAAGCTCAGCAAGAAGCAGAGTCATTCCACAGGGTGAGGAAGAGAGAGCAGGCAGGAAGCTGCCTAGGTGACAGACAAGGCGCAGCAGAGACCTGTGCCAGTGGCATTGTGGATTGTGTCAGGCAAAGCGGCCACCAAGCTCTGTGGATGGGCAGGGGGCCTGCTGTCAGTGCGGGTGTCTTCTGAGTTCCACCAGCAGGGGGCAGTCAATTCTGCAGGACTGCTCTGGGGATGGATCCTCTCTGGGGCTGTCTGGGAATAAGACTCCAGGCCTGGAGGCTGGAGCCGCCTTCTGTCTCTTCCCAGGCTATGCTCCTGTCACGGGGATGTGCCACCCGGTCCGCAGCTGCACCCTGAACCATGAGGACGGCTTCTCCTCGGCATTTGTGGTGGCTCACGAGACTGGCCATGTGTAAGTGGCCTGAGCATCCTTGTACGGAGAAATCGGATCCTCTGCTCTGGGCTGACCACTTTCCCCTGTGCCTGAGAGGGGCAGTCATGTAGGAAAGCCACTTAGCCTTGTCTTCCTGTAATTCTGGCCAGAGGTCAGCTTCGGCTTTCTGCTGACAGAACAAATCAAATCAAAGACAAAAAGCACCAGGAGGCAGAGTGAGCTCTGGGCCATAAGGGAGCCAAGGGCCTTGTGCTGTTATCCCATTCAAGTCCTGGGGTCGCCAAAGCTCTGAGGGAGGATAGCCCAGGGTCAAAAAGCCAGGACTCTGTCCAAATATGCATGTTCCAGGTATCAGTAAAGACCCTGAATCTTGGAGCCAGGTAAGTATTAATGGGTTTTGCAGAGCTGATGGGTGTATCCAGGAGTACCCAGAATGCTCTAGGATATAGATAGCCCTGCCCTCACTGTGCATCCAGGAAACGGTGGCCTTCCTTGGGGACAGGGAGAGGAGCCTGCCTGTTGGTGTCCTCGTCACAGGGTGGCTCTGGCTCCACAACTCTAGTCAAAGTGGGTCAGAGTAGAGACGCTCAGAGATGCCCGCTGTGGTTGTTAGAAATGCCTTCCTGGTTGAGGTACGGGGGATACTGCTCGTCAGTGCAGCCAGGCGAGGGTCCAGCCAGGCTGCCTTGCTCCCCACACAGGCTGGGCATGGAGCATGATGGGCAAGGCAACCGCTGCGGTGACGAGGTACGGCTGGGCAGCATCATGGCACCCTTGGTCCAGGCTGCCTTCCATCGATTCCACTGGTCCCGCTGCAGCCAGCAGGAGCTCGGCCGCTACCTGCAGTGAGTACCGCCCTGGGTCCCCGAGGGTGGCCCCTCTTTGGGTTCAATTCTAATAGGGTCCAACCCGAACCCTCAGGCCTTGAGGCCTCTAGCCTGACACGCAAGGGATGGGTGAGAGAGCCTGGTGCTGAGAAAGGACCCCACTTTTTTGGGGGGGTGGGGTGGTTCCCACTCTGACACTGAATAGGCCAGAAGCTGCCCTAGCCAGCTCTCGAAATCTCAAACTTGTGGAGGAGGCAAACTGAGACATCACAGCTAAAGACCAGGGTGATAAAGTCTTGCCCACCATAGTGACTCCCGAAAGGACCTCAGCTTCCACACTGAAGGTTGTGCGGCACCCACGTGTCCCCTTACAGTTCCTATGACTGCCTGCGTGACGATCCCTTCGCCCACGACTGGCCGGCTTTGCCTCAGCTCCCAGGGCTGCACTATTCCATGAACGAGCAGTGTCGATTCGACTTTGGCCTGGGCTACATGATGTGCACTGCGGTGAGTGCAGGGACACAGCAAGTGTCCCCAGGGTCCTGCGGCGACGGCACTTAAGGCACCATCTGCTTCTGCCCAGGGCCGTAGGGATGCCCACTTGATTTTCACAGAAGATATTCTGCCTCCTGTCTGCCTGTCAAATCTCCACCAGGCGGGCAGCCTCCCAGGTTAGAGAGTTGGGGGCCCAGCGATACCCAGACACTGTCATCTCCACACTGCATGCACGTGGTCCTCATGGCCCCAGAATCACATGGGCGCTTGCAGCACCCACCCACATAGGCATGCTCACAGGCCAGTTCAGGTTATAGTATGGGGCTGAGGGGGTGGCATTCTAGGTGGCCTGCTAAAGGGGGGGGTAGCCTGATAAACTAAGGGCATTCTCTTCCAGTTCCGGACCTTTGACCCCTGCAAACAGCTGTGGTGCAGTCACCCCGACAACCCTTACTTTTGCAAGACAAAGAAGGGTCCCCCACTGGACGGGACTATGTGTGCACCTGGCAAGGTGAGTCAGAGCTACACAGCCCTGAATGTCACTGTGTGGGTGAATTCCTCTTGTCCCTTGTGATAAGGACATGGATCTGTTTAGCGAGGGCCATGACTTAAGGAACTCCTCTCAGCCCCACCTCCCCACACCACCACACTGGGAATTAAGGCTTTAGTTGGCACATGAATTTGAGTGGACACAAATATCAAGTCCACAGTGTCCCTCCTGGCCTGTGAGTTCTACCTTCCTCCACCAGCTGATGGGAGCGTGTCTGTGAGTTCCTCTCTTCCCCCACCGTGTCTAAGCGAAGGAAGCTTTGCAGGGAGAGCTGGAGTAAGCACAGCCCAGGAAAGAGATGCCGGGATCACCTGGTCGCGACTGCTGGCCATGTGTCTGCTTGCCCAACTTGACAGCGTTACATGGGGTCCTTGCCACGTACTCAGAGCTCTGAGAGGGAGACTCCAGAGAATGGCAGCCCCTGCAGGCTTCAGGTCAGGGCTCTCCTTCTGCACGTGGATACCATGGATCAAACTTAGGTTATCAGGCATAGTGGCAAGTGCTTTTACTTGCTGAACCATCTTGCTGGCTCCGCAATCATACTCTGAAGCCCCACACAGACGCGAGTACACCCATGTCGTCACCCTCATACTCACATGTGCCATGTGTGTGTTTTTCCACATACATGCAGATACACGCAATATGCACATGCTCACATATGCACATATACAAGTAGAAAAAATGATGGTTTTCCAGTTTTGGTCATTTGTATTGTGCTGTTAATTATCTTTATTTTGAGTGATGTTTTCTTATTCTAGTCAACAAAGCATTTGTTGGATTCTGATGTTCTGAAGTACTAATCTACTGTTTTACATTTTGGAATCTTCTTAACCTTCTCATAGGGTTTTATAAGCTTCTTCCCTGGGAAGGATGAGACGATGGAATTTAGTGTTTTTTCCGCTCCAGTGTTCTGCTTCCTATGTTCTTGGTCTTCCTCCTCCATAGCCTGAGTCTACATAGATATGTATCTATGTCTCCAGATCTCTGGCTTGTTGTTCCTGCTACATCGTCATCCAGGCATGGGGGGGGGGCAGCATTTATCCTGAGAACATGATACACCGCAGGCACAGGTGGTTCAGAGCAGGCTGGACAAGGCCCTGAAGGGTGGGCCTGGACATCCCATTCTTCTTTTGCTCGGCCTGTTTGACTTGAGTGCTTTGATCTTTAGGGACAGGAAGATCAGACTCTATGAGCCCCTCTTCCACCCTCAGATCAGATACTATAGCCCCGAGACCCAGGCCTTCAGAGATGGTCCAGGGCAGCCATCACAGACACTGCCCCACTGACGGGCAAAGACCTCTTCAGCCACTCTGGTGTAGGCGATGGGTCAAGGGCGTGCCATCTTGTCTTTGTAATTACTTTTGTTGTTTTTAATTTGGGGCACGAGGCTTGTGTTACAGAGGTCAGAATACAACATGGGGGTCGTCATTTTTCTTCTTCTACCATGTGGGTCCCAGGGATGGAACTCAGGTCAGTGAGCAGCAAGGGTCTTTACCCAATGAACCGTCTCATCAGCCCACCTTCCTCTCGCTTAGCATTGCTTTAAAGGTCACTGCATCTGGCTGACACCTGACATCCTCAAACGAGATGGCAACTGGGGCGCCTGGACTCCATTCGGCTCCTGCTCACGCACGTGTGGCACAGGTGTAAAGTTCAGGACCCGCCAGTGTGACAACCCACAGTGAGTTGACGTGACGTTGCTGAGGGTCCCAGGGCCTGATTCTGTAGGGCCTTGGACATTGCTCTGCTACCTACCAAGTTCAGGGAGAGTACAAGGCAAACCTCACCATGTTTATTTTTCCCCTGGAGGAAGCTGGGGTGCTGAGGGAGGGCTCCTTCCCTGGCTCAGAGCCCGTCACACACTAGAAACATCAATTCTTGGTCTTTACCCTGCGGCCCACAATCCACTCTAGACACAGCTTTCCTCTGCCATTCTTGGCCTAGGGAGTGGAGGATAGAAAGTGGGACAGAGATGGGGAGCTGGGGGTGCCACAAAGGAAGTTCTCATGGGTCACAGGATGCCAGCAGCCTAGACAGTGGCAGCTGGAGCCAAGCAGCGATTTTGTGGTCCGATGAGAGGCAGTGTTAGGGGCTGCCACTCATGCCCCAGTACCCAGGCTTCTCCCTTCAGCCCGTCCCTCCTTCCCTGCCAGCTCTGTGACTGCTCACACCCATGGTGGGGTCATTTGTCTATCTTGTGTTGGACTATCTGGGGATTTAATTTTGCTTTACCTGAAAATATTGTCACTCTAGAATGTCACATAAAATCATAAACTAATTGCCAGCCCCTAAGCAGGCCAGGTTCAGGCTGGCCCAAAAGTCCCTGGACATATCCAATCTGTCTGGTCTCACTGAGGTAACTAGTTAGGGTTCTTATTGCTGCGACAAAACACCATGGCCAAAAAGCAAGTTGGGGAGGAAAGGGCTTATTTGACTTACACTTCCACATTGCTGTTCACCACTGAAGGAAGTCAGGACAGGAGCTCAAGCAGGGCAGGAACCTGGAGGCAGGAGCTGATGCAGAGGCCATACAGTGGTGCTGCTTACTGGCTTGCTTCCCTGGCTTGCTAGGTTTGTTTTCTTATAGAACCCAGGACCGCCAGCCCAGGCATGGCACCACCCACCAAGGGCTGGGCCCTCCCTCATGGATCACTCATTAGGAAAATACGCTACAGCTGGATCTCATGGAGGCATTTCCTCAACTGAGGCGCCTTCCTCTCTGGTGACTCTAGCTTGTGTCAAGTTGACACAAAGCCAGTCAGTACAAACTCCGATTCTGTGTTCCCTGAGGCAGCTGCACTCTTTCTGTCAGCCCCAAACACTGTCTCCCAGGGAGCCAAAAAGATCAGCAGTCACTGCTGTGGGGAGAAGGGTCACATCTTCATCAAGGTCAAGAAGAGCTGACCTGTGTCTGGCCGCCCTGTCTGTACATAGAAGCCTTCTGGAGCCCAGGCTGTCCTCGCGCACAGAGCCTGGTGGGAAGGTGGAACACTGTGGCCCCTTCAGCTGAGCTGAGGGATTTTCTCTTGCTTTGGGAAGAGAGCTAGAGCCCAGCAGAGAGCTAGAAGCACAAAAGGACCTGGTGGGGTGGAACTGTTGTCCGCACAGTGGGGAAGTTCCTAAAGCTCCTGTCTTCTAAGGTGGACGGACCCAGCCCTATACCAGCTGTCCCGTAGGGCCTCATGCATGTGCAGTTTCACAGTTTCAGGATTGTGCTGGATGTTTTCTGCTGCACGACAGCTCCAGCTCTGTGTGCCCAGGACCTAGGAGGTCGTATGGGAGGCTCAAACAGCCCTGGTTATCTTTGGATTTGTAGCCCAGTGGGGCAGGCAGAATCCTAACATGCAGTCACAGATCTGTGCTCATGAACAGTCCTGGGCTTCAATGCCAGGGTGAAGGTGGCATGCTCAGGAAAGAGGCTGCCTTCTCAAGAGAGCACAGATGGGTATGGTTACTGCCGGTTCCTTCTAGTCTTGATGTTCCAAGGCCTGCATGACTGGGGAGGTACCTGGGTCCCAGTAGGGCTGTGTCTGTTTACTCCGCAAAGGTGCCCCTTCCATACCTGAGACTCAGGGTTTCCCTAAAAAGTGCCATCCATGGGCAGGTCTTTTTCTAGAGGCCCCAAGAAGGGGAATCTTTGATTTCTCTCGCAGCCCAGCCAACGGGGGCCGCACCTGCTCTGGCCTGGCCTACGACTTCCAGCTCTGCAACCCCCAGGACTGCCCCAACGCCCTGGCTGACTTCCGGGAAGAGCAGTGCCGCCAGTGGGACCTGTACTTTGAGCACGGCGATGCCCAGCACCACTGGCTGCCCCATGAGCACCGGGATGGTGAGCTTCCTGGGGAGATGAGAGGGGGACTCAGCACAGGACCCCAGGTGGATCAGGCAGGGACATGCATTGTTTTATATACCATTGATCCTGCACGGGGCAAAGCTGTGGTGGCACTTGGTCTGGCTAGTGTGGCTGCAGGGTCCTACTCTTGAACTAGGGCTCTGGGCTGGAGGTGTGGCTTCCATCTCAGGAGAACCAGAACACTGGACATGTAGAGGCTGCTGGGTTGGAAGCTCAGAGGGTACAGCTCCTACAGTGACCATCCAGGGAACAAGGCTAGAATTGCACGCTGCCACAAGTGTGGGGTGGAGCAGAGGCTGACCCTGCAAAGCGATCAGGTGACTTCTGATAAGTAGTTTCCTTTCTGCGGCTGTGACAAAATACCTCAACAAACACAGCTTAGAAAGGAAGGGTTTGTTCAAGTTGACAGTCCCAGGTTGTGGTCCATCGTACTGGAGACGTCAAGGCTACAGGCTCCTGATGCATTCACAGTCGAGAGCAGAGAGAGAATAGATGTCCGAAGGCAGACATGAGCTCAGCTCCTTCTCCCTTTTATAAAACCCAGGGAATGGCGCTACTCACTTTTAGACTAGGTCTTCCCACGTTAGTTAAAGCGAAGAAGGCAATCCCCTGCACACATGGCCACAGGCCAACCTAGTCTAGACCATAACTCACTGGCATCTTCCCCAGGAAATTCAGTGCTGTGTCAAGCTGGTAATTGAAATCAACCACCACACCACCCTCTCTTACATTACTTTCCATTGCGTGTGACAGAAACTGTGAACCAAACAGGTGAAGCATTAAATGGCATTTATTTTGTGTCTTACAGAACTGAAATATTAGTAACTTTAGGCAGAGGAGTGCTTGGTAATTGCACCTCCATTTTAGTGTCCCCCATAGGGTACCCAGCTCCATGAATGTTCAAGTTCCTGTATACAGGAGTGGAGTGTCTGTGCATACTACCTAGCATGCCAGAGATGCTATGAAAATGGTTGTCATTTAGTTACTTTTCTATTGCTATGATAAAACACCATGATCAAGGTAATTTAAAAAAAAAGCATTTGACTTGGCTTATGGTTTCAGAGGGCTAGAGTTCATGATGGTGGCTCGAAAGAACAGCTGAGAACTCACATCTTGATCTATAACAATGATGCAGAGAGTGAACAAGCCCTGGGGATCCCATGAGCCTTTTGAAACCTAAAGCCCCACCTGCAGTGGCACCTCTCCCAGCAAGGCACACTTCCCACTCCTTCCCCACACCTCCTAATCCTTCCCAAACAGTTCCACCAACTGAGGCCCAAGTATTCAAACAGATGAGCCCTTCCCATTCCAACCACCTCAGTTAATGTGTATGAGTTACAGAATAACAAAGAAATGTGCATACAAGATTGGTACAGATGCAATCCTTTCTCAGGTAATTCCAGTCAGTTATGGGTTGAGCCCACACATGGAGGGCGTGGTGACAAAAGGCTAGTTCTGCTTCACCTGAGACCTTCTCCCTTCCATGTGTATGGGGTACCAATTGGAGTCACCCGCTGTGCCTTTCATGTGCTGATGCAGGGTTGAGGGGTGACAGAGCTGATGGGGCTGGAGGATACCCAACCTGGTGACCCAAGTGTATCAATTGCTTCTGGTAAATTCATGCAGAACAAGAAAAGTACCAGGGGCTGGAGGTTGACTACAAGAGGGTCTGGCTGCATTTGGGACTGGCTGCATTTGGGACTGGCTGCATTTGGGACTGGCTGCATTTGGTTGATTGAAAATGACTCTTTCCTCTTTTTTAATCAGCATCATTCATTAAACAAAACAATGGGTTTCACTGTGACACTTGAATACATGTCTGTCGGGGCTGGAGAGATGGCTCAGTGGTTAGGAGCACTGATTGCTCTTCCACAGGACCTGGGTTCAATTCCAGCACCCACATGGTAGCTCACAACTGTCTGTAACTTAACTTCCAGGGGACCTGACCCCCATGGCAAAACACCAATGGACATAAAATAAAAAACAACATAAAAAATTTAGAAAAAAAAGAATACATGTCTGTCATATTTTGATCATGTTGGCCCTCCGTTATCTTCTCACCACACTAAACACGAGAGAAAATGTAATACTTGTTTTTCTGAAGCAGGGTTAATTTGTTTAATATGATAAATCTCAAGTTATACCCATCTTCCTCAAGACAATGTAATTGTCTTGTTCCCCACGTCCGAATAAAGCTCCATGTGTACACACCACATTTCCCTGGTCCACTCCTCTGTCCATAGATTCCTAAGCTGCTTCCAGACCTTGGCTCTTGTGAACAGTTCACATGTGCCGGTATCTCTAATGGTGTGCTGACCTAGACTCCTTTGGATGTGTTCCCAGGATTGGTGCAGCACAGCACATAGGGATCATAGGTTTAGTTTTCTGAGGTACGACCACACTGATTTCCACGGAGGCTGCATGCATTTACATCCCCGCCCACAGTGGGGGAGGGCTCTGAAGAAGGCTCTTGAAATGGAGACTGGACAAAGAGCACTTTGCCTCTGCAGAGTCGAAGATCTCTATCAGGCAGGGCTGTAAAGATGGAGGATGTGGGGTATATACACATCCTGGCTGGATCTCTTGGGCAATCTCTTCCTAAGGCTTGCTAGCACCAGAGTCAAAGTCTCAGAAGCCAAAAAGGTAGGAAGGAGGCTGCTATCACTTGTCCCTCTGTGTGTGTGTGTCCTCCCAGAACACAGATGTCAGGGACTGGGAGTGGGGCAGATGTGCTCTAAGAACACTGGGCCTTTTCTTTCTGGTGTGATGCTCTTTTGAGAAGGCTCCAGCCTCACACCCTGCTTCTTTCCTTCCAGCCAAGGAGAGATGCCACCTCTATTGCGAATCCAAAGAGACAGGGGAGGTGGTGTCCATGAAGCGCATGGTGCATGATGGGACACGCTGCTCCTACAAGGACGCCTTTAGCCTCTGTGTGCGTGGGGACTGCAGGGTGAGTGCCATGAGGCAGTGTGGACCAACGCTCAGGGGTGCCACCTCCTGGAATCCACTCTTGATCTGCTCAGGATCCACTGCCTAGGGAATGGTGCTGCCTATGGTAGGACTGGGCTTTCCTACGTTGATTAACAAACAAGACAGTCTTCCATGACACGCTTTCTGGTTTTGGCACACATGGAGGACAAGTCCAGTAGAGTGTGGGATCTGGGCTCAGACTAAGCTCTCCATGCTTACAAGGCAAGCCTCAGCATCTCTGGGCATCTTCAGGGAGTGAGCAGGATGTAGAAACAATGTCAAGAACACCTTTCACTAGGTTCTGACTCTTGACGATTCCACCACCTCGTTGTTGCTCCATTTGGAACAAAGCAGCCTAAGCTTTGGGTGAAACCCCTCAGGGCCACCTTGGGGGTGTGCTAGGTGGGTAAGGGCAGTGTGGGCTAAGGGCAGAGGGGTTGCAATAGGATAGGCTCTGTGCTCTGCACAAACTGAGGCAGGGAGAGGACACATGGCTCATCATGGCCACATGGGGTCTGCCTCTCTCCAAAGTCCTCATCCCCCATGTCAGGAGCTGCTAAGAAGAGGTATACAGATCCTGTTGTGGGAGGGATCAGGTACTATGGGGGATGGGGAGACTCAGGCAAGGACGCGGTCTTAAAGGTCCCCTGCCCTCTTTTGCCCTGCAGAAGGTGGGCTGTGATGGGGTAATTGGCTCCCGCAAGCAGGAGGACAAGTGTGGCGTGTGTGGAGGTGACAACACCCACTGTAAAGTGGTGAAGGGCACGTTCACGCGGTCACCCAGGAAGCAAGGTGAGGAGCCCATCTTCTGCCCTAGGGTGGAAGGTCAATAGCGCCTTGTGGGGCTAGGCTCCCCAAATGCCCCCACCCCTAGGGGCTCTGTATAAATCCATGACTATTTGGGGCTTGGGACTGTGAGGGTTAGGGGGAAAGAACCCGACTGGGGATCTTGAGTCTGAGCCACAATAGATATGGAGGATGGGGAACAGGGCCTGGGTTACAGATGGACCTCAGAAGCTTGAGGTCAAGGGCCCCCAAAGGTCAGTCCCCCTCAGTCCTCCCTCCAGGATGCCCAGCTGTGTGTTATTGGCTCCCTCCCTCTCTCCTGCCCGCAAATGGCTACCATCAGGACGTCCCTGAATCTAGCACATGGGGGAACACCCACAAGCCTCATCCAAAACACAGCAGCCCGGTACTGATGCTGGGCTTCCATATGACCCAGCTCTATGGGTTGGCCCACAGCAGCTAACTGCATCTGTGGCCTGTCAGTCTGACTCTGACATGGAGCAACACCTCTTTAGTTTTCTTATGAAAGGCCACAGAGCAAACATGTAGGCTCTGGTAAGGTGCCGTGAGCCAGGAATGGTCTCGCAGGTCAGATGCTCAGCACTGGCTGGCCTTGCGCCCCCACACATGGGATTCTAACATAGTTTGCGGATGGAGGGGCTGAGGTGCAGATAGGCCATGTGGCTTGCCTGGGGCCTCCCTCCTACATAGGTCATCTTAGACTCCCAGCATGGCTGGCAGCTAGATTCCCACCTGGGTGTTCAGTGGAGGAGATTTCTAGTTGACCCCTCTCCTACCAAGTGCAGTTGGGAGTGTCTATGGTGGAGCTGCCTCGGAGGGGAGGCCTCTCCTGGGGCGTGTGCCTTGAAGTGGCTTCCTGTCTTCTCACCTGGCTTCCTTTCTACCCCTAAAGAGTACATCAAGATGTTTGAGATCCCCGCTGGAGCCAGACACCTGCTCATCCAGGAGGCCGACACCACCAGCCACCATCTGTGTGAGTCAGAGCCCAAATGTCTCAACACCTGTGAAACCTTGTTCTTCCATGATGGGCAGAGTAGCAAAGGTCAGAGCAGAGTACCCAGGCTCAAAGGCTTGGGTTGTGTGGCCAGATCCTGAGATCAACAGCCCCTGATGAACAGACTTGCCTCAGCCCTAGTCCACCTGGCCAGTCCACTTCCTGGGCTTTCATACATGCATCTTCTTGGGGAGGTCAGAGTTTGAGATCAGAGGGCTCCTCTGGCAGCAGCTGCAGCCCTGTGTCACAGACAGGCCATGCTCCTTCAGTTTGCAGAAGCGTGGAAGACCACCCTGTCCAGGGGGCACTGGACCCATGCAGAAGTTAGCCTGGTCTTGGTAGAGCAATCAAGAGCAGGGTGTGACTCCCAAAGCAAACTGGGCTACTATTGGCAAGGACAGACCACCCAGCTATCGGGGGGGTCAGCTGGGGAAAACCGTATGACCCCCTCCCCACTAGCAGCAGCACGCTGGAGAGCCTTGTGTGTTCCCTTTTTACCATTCTCAGCTGTCAAGAACCTGGAGACAGGCAAGTTCATCTTAAATGAAGAGAATCACTTGGACCCCAATTCTAGAACCTTCATCGCCATGGGTGTGGAGTGGGAATACAGGAATGACGATGAGAGGGAAACGCTGCAGACCATGGGCCCGCTCCACGGAACCATCACTGTCCTGGTGAGTGCCGTGCCAGCCCGTGGGTGCGCATGGCCCCAGGAAAAGATGGGAGCTCGAGGATGCCCACGCTCCCGCTGGGTTCTTCAGGCTTTGCTCTAACCAGCCTCTTTTGCTCCAAGTCAGCCACGAGTGGGCATGGGCGCGCACCCCAGGGCTCTGGTTCCTGCACCCACTCTTACTGACTGTGGGTAGTCTCCTCGCCAGAGGTTTTCATTTTTTCTATTTGAATGACATT
Source organism: Microtus ochrogaster (assembly GCF_000317375.1). NCBI lineage: Eukaryota > Metazoa > Chordata > Mammalia > Rodentia > Cricetidae > Microtus > Microtus ochrogaster. Next base: position 47,952,928 of record NC_022014.1, on the reverse strand, counting down.
CACAGCTGGTATACATCAGATACATTAATCTCTGCTGTTGTACTGAAATTCTCACACCCAAGAGATCAGAAACCAGTGACCAGTCACTCTGGACTTTGTGTCCAAACAGTACTGGATTCTAGGTCCCCTTTGTGCAGGGTCACAAGGCTGCTCCTGGTAATGCAGAGTCCTGAGGGGGCTGGATTTCCAAGTCACTTTAAATTTTTCAGTACTGATTAATTGCTTAAGTCATGTAGTTTGTTTATCAAAACAAGCAAACAACACACTGAGCCAGGCATGCATGGTGTCATGCATCTGCAATCCCAGCACTCAGGAGACAAAGCAAGAAGATTAAAGCAAGCTCCAGGCTAACCGGTCTATACAGAAAGTTCCAGGTTAACTGGGCAACTTAGCAAGACTCTGTCTCAAAAATGAGTGTGAGCTGGGAGTGGGGGGGGGGCTAGAGATATGACTCAGAAGGTAAGAAGACTAGAACTCGTACCCCAGCACCCACAGCAGGCAGTTCACAAATGCCTGTAACTCTAGCTCCTAGAGATTTGTCGCCCCCTTCAGGTCTCTATGGACACTGAATGAGTGCACGCAGGGTTTTTCTGTAACTTTGGAGCCTGTCCTGGAACTCAGTCTGTAGACCAGGCTGGCCTTGAACTCAGAGACACACACCTGCCTCTGCCTCCCAAGGGCTGGGACTAAAGGAGTGCACCACCACCGCCTGGCTAATTTAAATTTTTTTTAATGTTGTGACGCGCAGACTGTGAGATCCTAGCTCTATATAGATTCTCTTTAGTTGCTGTCATGCAAAAGTGCTTTGGCTACACCTAAACTACAGCCAGGACTCGCTGCCACCATCAGGATCACTAGACAGTTGCACCATCCCACTAGCCAGGGAAAAGGTCCAAATTTTAAACTCCAAGTGCCGTTGTAAAGTTGAAAAACCTTTCAAGATGACCATACGTCAGGGACTGTCTGTCTCCCCTGGTTGTCAGTCTGCCTGATGCCTCTGAGTTGGCTATAGTGGAAGGATGAAAAGCTGGGCAGTCAGACTCATGACCATGTTGGGGTGGGCCCAGGTTATCCCCGAAGGAGACTCTCGGATCTCACTGACGTACAAATACATGATCCATGAGGACTCGCTCAATGTTGACGACAACAACGTCCTGGAAGATGACTCTGTGCGCCATGAGTGGGCTCTGAAAAAGTGGTCTCCCTGCTCCAAGCCCTGCGGTGGAGGTGAGGGGGGTTCTCACTGCTGGGGCTCTCGGGCTTGATTGGAGGTGGGCACCCCTGGGTTGAGACTCACTGTGAGCCTAGAGGAGGCTGGGGCTGCTTGAATGGGCTTTCGAATGAAGGTGCCTGGGCCAACAGCGCCCTCCTGACGACAGCTCTGAGGCTAGGGAGTTTGTCCTGACAAATATGAGAAGGATGTGGGAGAGCAACACAGCAGTGACCTCCATTGGAGAGATCAAAGGCTTAGCCTAGGCTGGGAAAGGTCCGTGAGTTGGGAAGGGCAGGTGCTAGAGACATCAGGTAAAATGATGGCCTGTAGGGTGTAGGTCACATCACAGACAGCATCAGAAGGCGGAGAGCGAGGCAGCTTGGTGGGAAGCTGATGTGTGTGTGAATCAAGCAGCAGTACTAGCAAGATTCCAGAAGCACTGGGGACACTTCTGGGGAGCTAGTCTATTCAGAAAAACCCCACAAACCTGATCAGTCTAGAGTTGGGAACTGGGAGAGATAAAGAGAAAGAGGTCTCTTCTGACCTCAAAGAATTTGACAAGTGGCAGGGGAATCTCATCCGGAGCAATGATGCTCTCAGCTTTCTGGTCTGCCTCGATGGTGCGCCAACTCCCCACCCCACCTGGATCTCACCAGCAGGCCCTTCTGATTCAGGCTGCAGTTGTCAAGGCTCTCTCTGCACCATCATCCTGTTGACCTTTGGGAATCCACTCTTAAGTCCCAGATTCTAATGAATCAGGGCTGGAGATACAGATATGTGGTTAACATACTTGCCTTGCAAGGATGAGTAGCAGAGTTCAGATTCCAGAAACTGTGTACAAGTGGGATGGGCATGGAAGCTCTCCTATAATTCCAGCCTTGGAAGGCAAGAGATTAGGGAATCCCCAGGGCAAGCTGGTTATTGATACTAACCACAGTGGCAAGCTCTAGATTTGATTGTCAGGTCCTGTGTCAATCAATGAAATGGAAGAGGAATCAGGGATGATCGCAAACATCATCTGCGGGCCTCTACAGAATGCACACACGCACACACACACACACACACACACACACACACTCACACATACATATGAAAAACTAAAATAAAGGCATGAGCCAGACCCTCCCCTATCCTGTGTTGTGACACCTCCAGTAGCTCCCTCCTTTTGTGAGACCAAAGCCAAAATTCTCCTTGTGGCCTCTGAGGACCTCGCAAGCATCTGGGCACACTCATGTTCTATGCCTTACCTCCCCATCTTGGCCATACCAATCTTGGGTGTAGTATTTGATTTCCGTCATTGTAATGAACCCCCGAGATAATCAACTTATAAAAAAGAAAACTGTATTTCCACTCACAATTTTGGAGGCTTTGTCCCATGGTTAGTGGGTCTCATTGCTCTGAGCTGTGTCCAGGCAGCAGATCATAGCAGGAACAGATAGACAGCAGAAGGATCAGCTTTCCACCTTACCTGCCTAGCCTAGCAGGTAAGAGAGGGAAGAAAGCGCTGGGTTCCCAGTCTCCGCTTTGGAGAGCACATCCTCAGTGATCTCTTAGGCCCCACCCCCTTCAGATAGCCCTGCAGGATGGAGACCAGGCCTTTCACATCCTTGCCTGATCCACAGCAACTGCTTGTCCTGAACACACATTGCTTCTCTGGGGGAAATCTGTGCCATCTCACTGTCCCCTCCACCCCTTTTCACGGGTCAGCACCCCTTAATCCTCTGCTGCCTGGCTGTGCTTAGATTCTCTTGTAGACTCACTAGATACTATGGAAATTCAGGTTCTGTTATTCTCTGTCCTGGGGTGGGGTGCTGTGCATTGGAGGAGGCTGAGCGGTACTCCCAGCCTCTAGCCACTAGATATCCCAGATATTTCCCATTAATCTTGGAGAAGAACAGTACCCACATGGAGAAAGACTGTAGGAGTCAGTGACAACAAGGAGCCACGCAGACCAGGTGCCCTGTGTTGGTTGATCAGACCCCAAGATAGAGCAAATGGCTAAGTGATAGAGGGGAACCATCAAGAGAGCCTGCATTCTTGCCCTCCCTTTGATGGGGTCAAAGGTGAGTTCCTACAGAGATCTCACCAAGGCTCCTGCCTCGCTCTCTAAGTCATTGTAAGGGCAAGGAGGAATAGAGGAATGGTGGCCCAAGCCTGTCGTCTTAGCCCTTGGAGGACTGAAGCAGAGGGATTACAAGTTTGAGCGAAATCGGGACAAAGAATGAGTTCAATGCTAGCCTGGACTATAGAAAGAAGAGAGCAGAGGCAAGAGGAGAATGCGGCCAATGGGGGTCCCACTGCCCCATTGAGCCCCTTCAAGCTCTCTATCTCCAGGGTCCCAGTTCACCAAGTATGGCTGCCGCAGGAGGCTGGACAGCAAGATGGTGCACCGAGCCTTCTGCAGTGCCCTGGCCAAGCCCAAAGCCATCCGCCGAGCTTGCAACCCTCAGGAGTGCTCCCAGCCTGTGTGAGTACTGGAGAGGGCCACAGCCCGGGGGTACACTGTGGGGGAGGGGTGAGTGAAACTGGTCCTACTGGAAGCCCTGGGCCTGGTATCTCTTGGTGTGTTAGGATTTTTACCCACCACGCCATGGTTTAAAGGTGCAGGCCCACTTCTGACTCACTAAATGGAAGCTCCATGTGCATCTTATAAAAGACAAAAACTGTTAACACTTAGGTGGGGAAACTGAGGCCCAGCGGTCCTGGGCTGGCTTTCAATGCTGCCCTAGATGTTTCTAAGCAACAGTGCTGATTCTCAGACCCTCGGACTGGCAGGATGTATTTCTGGGCCCAGGTCAGGGAAGGTGGCTGGAGAGAGGAGAAGTAGGGACAGGGGCTCAGGGAGGGTTCATAATGCCCTCAGACGATGAGACCGTGGTCAGGATAAGGACCCTGAGGGAACAGACAGGTGGCAGAACCCTTTAGGCCACTGATCCCGTGAGAACCTGTTGGATTCTGATGATTCTGACAGGCAGGGGCGTGTCTGAGGCTTAGCTTCCTCTCCTCGTAAGCCTGCACATATGGCAGGCGCTTTCGTGAACGGAGGGAGAGCCTCAGTTCCCAGAGGGAATGGGCTGACATCTCTGCTCTTACTGCCCACCCGGGCCACAGCCAGACTGCTTCCCTGACCACGTGCCATTCCACCCGGCAGGTGGGTCACCGGTGAGTGGGAGCCTTGCAGTCAGAGCTGTGGGCGAACCGGCATGCAGGTGCGCTCCGTACGCTGTATTCAACCCTTGCACAACAACACCACCCGCTCTGTGCACACCAAACACTGCAACGACCACCGTCCTGAGAGCCGTAGGGCCTGCAACCGTGAGCTCTGCCCTGGGCGGTGGCGGGCTGGGTCCTGGTCCCAGGTAAGCTGTTCTCTTGGCCCCATGTCCTTGACCCCAAACTGAGCTTGGGAACGTCTGAGCTAGACAGCCATTCCATTGATATAACTCCTGTCCTCCAGGCCACAGCTCAGGTTTGAGGGCACCAGTGAGAGCCATAGCATGGAAGTCCAGGTCTTCCATCAGGGAACCAGCTACATAGTGATGGATTGGTGGACCTCAGATCCCAGAAGAACAGGGAGCAGATATTTACCGTGCATAAATTGCACTGCTGGTTTAAACTACCTAATAAGCTGATACAGCCTGCCCCAAGGCCATAAGCATGCAGAAGCTTTTTTATTATTATTATTTTTATCTTTATCACATAGAACTTTCCATGAGTTAGGCCCCCAGAAATTGCACAAGAGTCATTCCTCAAAACAGGCTGTTGCTTGGGAATGGGAGGAGCTTGAGAATCCCAAGTCTGCTGAGTGAGTCTTTCCCATATTCACGGTAAGGGTGCAGGGCTGGGTTGAATGAGTCACAGTGCCAGGAGCTGGGGTATGAGTGAACTTCTGAGGGACATGAAGTGTGGGGTGGGGAGCTAGAGGGTACTGGAGCCTTGTGTTAGAGGAGGGATTGCCAAAGGCTCCAGGACTGGATCGGAGATGTTGCAGGAGCCCCAGCCTACTACAGGTTTTCCTGGGCCTTCAGCATCCTTTAGCGAGAGAAGTGTGTTAAACCATTTTTCATTAGCATAATGAGGTACTTGAGTGCCTTTTGTGGAGAAGGTTGTGGGCAAACATGCTTTATAGTCTGTCTTTATAATGGCATTGCTTTCCTCCGTCGTCTACATTATCCTACCTCTGCTCTGAAGCCGGCATACAAAGTGAAGGGTTTTATTATGTTCTAATTCGCTTCCCTTTCCCATTGCCTTCCCCTCCCTTTTTCTTGTCCCCAAATAGTACCCCTCAAGAGCGTCATGATCTTCACACACACACACACACACACACACACACACACACACACACACACACAGAGAGAGAGAGAGAGACAGAGACAGAGACAGAGACAGAGAGTTCCGTATATGGGGAGAAACAGAATTTGTCCTTCTGATCCCAGATTATTTTACTTAATAGAATAGGATCTCTAACTGTTTCCATTTTCTAGCAAGTGCCATGATTTCTTTTTTCCTATGGCTAAATAAAATTCCATCCCACGGGATCTAGGAAGCCAGCTCTGGTGGTTAAAGCACTTGCTGTGCAAGCACAGAGACTGGGGTCTGGATTCCCCAGCACTCATAGCAGCCTGCGGGTAGTTCCGGAGCTCAGAGTCAGAGAGGCAATCCCAGGAGCAAGTTTGCTAACTAGATTAGCTGTGTCCGTAAACTCAGAGTCCGGATGAGAAACCCTGATTTGATGAATAAGGTGGAGGGTGGGCAGGAAGACTCTGAATGCCAGCCTCAGCCCTCCACATATACACACGTGCGCCTGCCTATCATATATGCACCCACGCATACGAACACATACATATGGGTACCATCTCTCTCTCTCTCTCTCTCTCTCTCTCTCTCTCTCTCTCTCTCTGTCTGAAAAGAAAAGCAGGTTGGCTGCACCTG
>NC_022014.1:47927116-47946683 GCF_000317375.1 Microtus ochrogaster | reverse complement strand
TCTCTCTCTCTCTCTCTCTCTCTCTCTCTCTCTCTCTCTCTCTCTCTCTCTCTCTCTGTGCATCTCTTGATGGACAGGTAGGCTGGATCCATTTCCTGGCTAGTGCACATACCTCTGTAGTATGTTGACTTAGAGTCCTTTGGGTCTAGATGCAGGAGCAAGGGGCCAGATAGCAATTCTGTTTTTACTTTCCTGGGGACTCACTCTCCATAGGGATTTATGGCAGTGTGGAGGGTTGCAGGCTACTGTATAAAGAGGCTTCTTTAGTTCATGGTTTTGAAGGGTTTAGGCCATGGTGCTGGCATTATCAACCTTGTCCTTATGACGGAGGACCTTATGACATATGGCACCATGATGGGCTGCATGGGAGAGTGACCCCATGGAGAAGCAGGCAGCCAAGGTCCAAACAGGTCAGGAAAAGCCCCCACTAGGTTTTGCTCCCCTTCCCATTACCACCACAGTGGGGACAGAGCTGCCAACACACATGTCTGGAATGACATGCTCAGATTATATCCAAATCGTGGGAGGAAGGGAGGACCCAGAGGTGCTGGCGTCACAGTAGTCCTGAGGAATGGGCATATGCATTCTAGGAGAGCCCCCAAGGGACAAGACCCACACCATCTCCCATGGGTCACCAGTCACATGGCCGGGGAGCATGAGGCCCAGTATGGGAGGTAACTCTGATTAATGGTTTGTACCTACAGTGTTCGGTAACCTGTGGCAACGGCACCCAGGAGCGACCAGTCCTCTGCCGCACTGTAGATGATAATTTTGGTGTCTGCCAGGAGAAACGGCCCGAGACAGCAAGGATCTGCAAGCTTGCACCATGTCCCCGTAAGCCCTGTGCCACCCCTGGCCCCCAGCATGCAGCAGCCTAGAAAAGGGGAAGTGGGAGCTCGGTGCAGTCAGATTCTACTCTTCTTCCAAAATGGCTGGGCTTGTCATGGGTTCGCGGGGGGAACTTGAACTTGAGCATTCCCCACCAGAGCTGAGACTTTCCCTAGAAAGAAATAGGATGGGGGGGGGGGAACGGTTGACATATGAGCATCCTTGGACGGGTCCTGGTGTGCACAGAAGAGAAGTCTCAGCCCATCCCTGCCTTCATGGCATGATGTTCCAGTGACCCACAGTGAAGCACAACACAGCAGGAGTGTGGCCTTTGCAATAGAGATGCCAATGTAGGAAGGGGATGCCCAAGTGAGTAGAGGGTGCCCTGTGTTCTTTGATAACAGCAGCCAAGAACACTGCAGATGTCTGGTTCAGTATCACCTGTGTTTCAACATCTTGATCCACACCGCAGCTCAAGGCTAGAACCCCATTTCCACTATTCTCTTCTTCTACAGAGGACAGAGTGCAAGAGGTCCTGGTAGGGGTGGCAGGATTTGTCATCCTCACCATGTTTCTCCAGTGACAGGTTAGAGTGACAAGGAATCCCGGAAGTAAGGTGGGGTAAAGAGGGTGAAGGCACAGGACATGAATTAGTAGGTGGATGGGCCCGAAGTGGGTAATTGCAGAGACATTGCTCGTTCCCAGGACGCAGACAGGCAGGAGACTAGACCAGTTTATCCAGGAACAGGAACCATGCCTTCCTATTGCCCTGGGCCCCAGGATGCCTGGAGGTGAGCTGTTTGCTGTGGATGCTGTGATGGTGGTCGTGGTTGTGGTCCTTTATGGTGCCCTGGCAGCTGCAGCCTCCTCTTTTCCTTCCAGGAAACATCTCGGATCCCTCCAAGAAGAGCTACGTGGTTCAGTGGCTGTCCCGGCCTGACCCTGACTCACCCATCCGGAAGATCTCGTCAAGTAACCGACCCGTTTATAACTCTGCCTCTGCCCTCCAGTGCATGCCCTGCGCCTTGTGGAGCTTGCCTTGGGCTCCCCTCCTCTCTCTCTATGGAAAGCTTCCCTGACTCCTGCTGAGCGCTCTCTGGGTGAATCTGTTTCTGCTGGGCCTGTGTGCTCAGCCTGCTCCTTCTGAGCTTGTCCGGCTTGGTGGCGGCGAGCGAGGGCCAGCCTCAAGGAGGCCTGGTCTGGGGACACTGGCCTCTTGTAGGGGGGCCAGGACCTGGTTTTGTGATGGCTTGAAAAGGGGCAAAGATCTGTTGTGGTGCCGGAGGGGCCTGAGGCCACTGTGCGAGTGTGACCACCTCGCCATGGCGACTGCCTCATTGGGCCACATCCCTCCAGGCTGAAGCTGCGGGTCAACTCCAAGGGGAAGCCAGCCCCATCCCCTTTCAGACGCCACCACCATTGAGGTGAGGCCACAGGGGTCTCTACGGTGTGCGTTTTTTTGCATCTCCTGTGCCGGGGTGACAGACCCCAAGTTTCCTGCGGTGTCAGGGGCTTCCCGGCTGCTGCTGCTGTCGCTGCTGCTGTTGCCCTTCGCTGAGTGTGTCCTTTCTGACTTGTGAAACTATGGCCTGCTTCCGTCCGGCCTTTGCACCCAACCCACACGGCCCTCGGCCCCCCATCCCCCTGTCCTCTCACACGGAGGAGGAGGCAGGGAGACAGGTCCCTGAAATGGGACGTCATGGACACACCACCTCTTCCATTCTCTGTCCATTTGCTCCAATGGCCTTTTTCTTGTTGTGTGCATATGACTCGTGCAGAGGATTGAAAGTGAGATTGACTGATTGACGATTGACTGATTGACAGATATGGATGTGCCTCACCTACCAGTGTGAACAACTACAGAATACCTCAATTTTTATTGCTTTTTTTGCTTAGAAACACTATGTAGAAGATGCCTTAAAGTTGAAAGCTAACAGAATTGGCTGCTGACTCCAGCCTCAGGTGGGGGATGTGATCCGGGTAGGAGGCAGGCACTGCAGATCTAGGGGGACCCCACCCATTTTGCCCACCTTTTGCCAAGGGTAAGGTTTCTAAGTCCAGATGGCCTTGCTCCCTCTCTGAACCATCCGCGTGTGAAGGGTCTTAGCAGGCCCTCCATCTATCTCTGACAAAAGGGGTCCTCCTCTGACACCCACCTGGCCAGTTGGCGTGGACTGTTTAGCGGAGACTCCCACAAGGAGCTCCCACAGCGCGGCCTTACACCCAGAGGGTGACACACCTGGGTCCTTAGCCGTGACCAATGTAGCACTCCCAACTGACAGTCCTACCAGCCCCACCTGGCCCCAGCCACCTTCATCTGTTAATAACTCTAATTCCTGCTGGACCATGCAGCCAAGCCTCCTCCTACTTTCCTTGGCACTAATTACTGTTATGTAAATAATCGGTGTGTTACTGCAAATTAATCCTCTCACGACTGTTAACTTCCAACTTTGACGAGGCGATGTGAGTGACCTGTGTGGTTGCAGATGGTGCAACACGGTCCTGGGCATTTGCCTCCCGTCTGTACGCACTTTGGTTTATCAGGGATATTTTATTAGTATTTTGTATGTACTTAATGACGTATTATGTAGATTTCGTTGTCGTCATTGCTTTTCTGGTTTTTTTTTCTTTCTTTTTCTTCCTTTCCATGAGACATTAGTGTGTGCCAAAGTGACTGTGAAAATGACCTTTTATTCTTACTAATGATGGAAAGACTTCTTGTCATGCATCCCACAAATAAACTCAATAAAAGTTCAGTTCAACTGGGAGCTTGGGTTTGGTCAGCTGGCGGCTTGTTCTTTTCACCTTCCTGGCAGGCAGCGCTGAGGTGCCATGCGGCACCATCCAGTAGCACTAATCACCTGGTTTCTGGTTCCAGGGACTTCGTAGCCCCCCACTCCACCCCATCCCCCTGCCCAACATAGATGTTTAGGGCCCATCTTTCACTAACACACATAACCAAAGAAATTTTCCAAGTAGGCCTGTTGCACTCCATCTTGAACTGTCGGTGCAGAGTACCTTACAGAGATGTCTCATTTTTCTGCTCCTTGGTGCTGCCTGGGTTGGCTTCTTCTTTTCTTGGGGTCAGAGCAGAAAGGTGGGGTACGGGTTATGTCTCCAGAGTCACTGTCAGGCCCTTGCCCTGCCTTGAGATACCTATTCATCAAGAGTAGATTCTTCTCAACCAAAGGATGGAAGAGGGGTGTGGTCTTGGGAAAGTTGGTTTAGGAGAAGCAGGGCAGGGGTCGTGTGTGTGTGTGTGTGTGTGTGTGTGTGCGTGCGTGCGTGCGTGCGCGCGCGCGCGCATCCCTGCCTGCCTGTACCGCCTAAGTTTTGCTCTTAATAGCCACAGGGCCTGTGTCCTCTCACCAACAACAACCAGGCAGTGGGTCAGAGTTCAACGGGGACCTCCTCACCTGAGGTCTGTCTTGTCCGGTGGGTGGGACTCGTGCTCCACGTTCCTCAGTGCTGGGGAGCAGTAAGGTCAGGAGGTAATGAGAAAGAACAACAGGAGATGGCCCAGCATCTAGGAAATAGGATTGGCAGCTCAGGCTCTCGGCTCCAGAAATGTCACAGGAGCTGTGCTTGGGTCTACTGCCCGTAGCTCTGCTTGTTAATCAAAGGAATCATAGCTGAAGAGAAACGGGAGCCCCCGGATAGTCAGATTGACAACTCTGTGTCCCTCAGTCCATCTCTCCAGAGATGAGTCATGACTAGCTGCCCTCTAAGGGAACCCAGGGGGCCACCTGCACAGGGCCCTTCTAAGATCCGTGATGGAGGGGAAGGTGCCGCTCATTTTATAAATGAGTTTCATGAGGTTTTGATGATGAAATGAAATTTGCCATGATGTGTTTGCTCCCACCAAGGGATACCCCCTGTTTTTCTTTACCTTTTATAATATCGAGGAGAAATTCTTGCTTGTGCCTTTCCCAACATCTGTTACACTTTACTTTCCCTCTAACTCAGAGTTCTGTGCAAGAGTATTCTCTTAGAGATTGGTGATTTTTAAAAGTGACTTTGCCTTTTCTCTGTATTCACATTTGAGGCTATCATGGCACGTGTCTTCTATGAATGAATGACACTAGGATCAATTTTCTCCTAAAATAAATGATAACTTTTAAAGGGCATTCAAGAAAACTATGAACAGGAAGCAATCAGTAATCCAGATGGAATTCATATGCCACCAAGACTCTGGAAAGGGCACACAGGTCTCCCATCCAAGCTCTAACCAGGATTGGCCATGCTTAGCTTCTAAGATGACTTTATGAACAATGCGTACATTCTCAATGGTTTAGCATCATTGCTTAGAAATCAATAGTTTTGGTCACCCATGGTGGTGCATGCTTTTAATCCCAGCACTTTGGAGGCAGAGGAAGGTGGATCTCTGTGAGTTCAAGGTCAGCCTGATCAACACAGTGAAAGCCTATCTTAAAAAAAAATCCAAGAGTTCTTGCTATTTAGTTGCCCCCTGGGAATGGAATGGAAGATCAAATATCATAAGAATTAAAATTATCTTGGCAGCCTTTCATCTACCAGAGCCTCGGGACACACAGCTCAGCCTGAAGGAAGTGTAATTGACAGCTCCTCTATCTAGGAGAGCTGTCTGATCAGCAGAATTGTTTAAAAAGACACAGCACTGGAGTGCTTTCAGTAAGGGTGGTAACCACCCCTTGATCGTGCAGATGGCTACATCCTGGAACAAAATGGTCTAGTATTTCCATATGACGTGTGCATCCCCCCAAACACTTTGCCCCCCCCCCATTTCATATAACTCCCAATACAATGTAGCACGCACACATAGCTGTTTTACTGTGTTGTTTTTTGGAATAATGACTATAAAGGAGCCTGTTTAATATGGTGTTTTCCCAAATCCTGTCCATGGTTAACTGGATCCAAGGATGTAGAACCTGTGGGCACAGAGGGCTGACTGATATGTTTTTCTTGGTTGTTATTAGTACACCAAGCTTTTAACCCACGGCTTTTTTGATTCACTTACGGGTTTGTTTGAAACTTGAAGTTTTCAAAACTGAAGTCATGTAGTTCAGTCAGAGGAAATCAGACAGAGAAGTCTACCTGGTAAGCCAAGTGGAAGTGGGGGGGGCATCCTAAGAAGGAGATTCAATCCCTTAGGGCTATCTCAGTCAACTAAACAGTATCTTTGGCCAACCACTAATGGAGGGCTGCCCTTGACCCATAGTTAACCAATATTATCTGCAAAGAGCCAGACAACAAATATTTTAGGCATTGGAGCCCATTTGGTTTCTGTCACATTCTATGACACTGTTGCTACAGTGGGAAGGTAGCCAATGATAATAAATGTGGCTGTGTTTCAATAAAACTTTATTTATAAAACCAGGTAGAATGATGACTTTGGCCCATGACTCTGTAGAGCTCTCTGACTTCTACAGGCAATCCTCAAATTGGCATGGCTGTTGGGTTTGGTCAGCTTCCAGCACCATGGCTGGATGGAGCAGTGGCAGGACAGGATACATCAGATAAGTCTGGGCAAGTGTCCAAAGACCTGCACAAGCCTGAGTCTTCAGTCTCTGACAGAAACCTTGGGAGGTCAGGTTAGGACAGGTGGCACACAGTGAGGCTCTAGCTGAGGGGCAGGGAGCTGAGCTTTAGGGGTTGGTTCATTTCGGTTGGGTTTTGTTATAGTTACTACTTGGAGGTTACCATAGAGTTAACTCCTGCCACAAAATTACATTGGGGATACAGTTAAGCCCCATCCTTGAGGTTGAACTTGGCATCTCTCTTAAGAACAGAAAGTCTCATGTCTGTCTCAATGTGTGAGATGCACTGAAAAGGCAGGGTTGGCTGGTGATTGCTTGCAGGAGGGGAGCACTGCCGGTGGGGATCTGTGGATGCCACCCCGCTCTGAGACTTGGACCCTGCGATCACACTGACTCTCCACACAAGCTCCCTGCCTCTGTGCTGCCTCTGGACTCTGTCACGTGCCTCCTCCAGCAATCTGCACTCGGCAGTGGGTACCTGCTCCCCTCACCTTGTCCTTTGGTTATTTCTCCCACTCTTCTCTTTCAGAGGACCAGTGCCAAGGTGACAAGTCAATGTTCTGTAGGATGGAAGTCTTGTCTCGCTATTGCTCCATCCCCAGCTACAACAAGCTCTGCTGCAAGTCCTGCAACCCGCCCCACAACCTCAGCCTCATAGAGGATGCAGGCGTGGACCCTCCACTGGGGAAGCACAATGACATCGATGTGTTCATGCCCACACTCCCGGGACCCACGGTAGCTACACAGGTGCAGCCTTTGTCAGGGCCTCCCTTGGAGGTCCCCCTCAATGCCTCCGGCATCAATGTCACGGAGGACCACCCAGAAACCAATGCTGTGGATGTCCCCTACAAGATCCATGGTGTGGAAGAAGAGGTCCAGTCTACCAACCTGATCCCTCGACGACCGAGCCTGAATGTAAAGACGAAGAACCAAAGAATCCAGGAGCTCCTTAATGCAGTGCAGAGAAAAGAGAAGGCCGGAAAGTTCTAATAAAATGGAAAGATTCGCATCAACAGCTTCTTCCCCTTGCTTATAGCTCTATTCCATGGGATGGCAAATCCTGTGTTGTGCTTCCGAAAGGTTTGGAAAATAATACAAAAGGATATATATGGAGAGGGGTGGGCATGTGACAACCAGCCTAGCATGTACTTTCCAGGCTAGGAATGACCTAAATCTTGTGGTGATCTTAGGTTTAGAGTGGAATAGCCAAGTTCCCTAGTTTCTGTCAATGTTGGGAGGTCAAGAGGAATGACTCTGAGAGAAAAAAACGTGGCTCCAACTTACTAAGCAGTAGTTGAGAACCTCCATTTCCTTGGTGATAGTCCCCAAGGCATGAGACCACTGGGGACGATTAAGTTACATGATGTTTTATTTAATAGATCAGTTGCCAGGTTGAGTACACTGAAGTGGAGGTCATGAGCCAAAATGACCTCAAAGGCCAGGAAGATGAGTGGATAAGTGTGGTAGCTAGGAGTGGATTTTAACCAACCAGAGAGCAGCATCTATCTAGGGCTGTTGGTAGGCTCCAACAAACCAGAGCACAGCTTCTATCTAGGGCTATTGGTAGGCTCCAACCAACCAGAGCGCAGCGTCTATTTAGGGCTGTTGGTAGACTCCAGCTCTAGCTGCCAGTGTGACATTTCTGCCTTACCAACCTGGCCTTGTCCTATGTTGCACAACCAGCGATCTGGGTTTCCTGTACTCAAAATATATTAACTTGCAGGGGTGGGAGGGAGTTTTAGGTCTACACCCTCCAGGCTATAACCGCTGGTCTAGTTGTCTGGTGCAGTTTCAACATCTGGTGCTCATGGTGTACAGTGTTTTGATCTCAGCCGAGCATGGGCTGTGCACCTATCTAGTTCTTTCCAGGAAAGTGATGAGACTTCTATAATGGGGATATGAGGACAGTTGCAAACAGGAGCCATTGGGTCAAAGGCAACAAGGATTCTCTCCTCTCCACTCACCTTGGCCTTGCTTGCTGCCTCCCAGGCTCTGGTGGAAGAGCCCCAGTATTCTTCTCTGGCCAGCCTGGGCCAAGGCCACAGAGAGGAAGGATGTCCTCTGCTGGGGTGACCCAGCTTGTGACCCAAGGCCCAGGACTCTCCCTTTCCTGGGCTCCCAGTACCACCACTGGGGTGGTGAGGTACTCAGGTTAAGAGGGTGGGTTTTGCCTGTAGTCTGACCTTGGCCTTGCCCACTTCCAACCTTTAGAAGTTATAGAACCCAACAACACTGTCTGCCATAGGAGGTATAGGGTGGGAGGTGGGAGCCCCACTTTATCTTTAGAAGCTTAGATAACTTCGTTTGTGGTAGAATAGTGTTTGGTGAGCCAGATGTAAAGGGGGGATTAAAAGGGAGCCGCTGGATGATAGGAGGATGCTGAGCTTTGTCTCTCATTCCAAGGCATTTTGTGAGCATGTCATGCCAACCTCCCCACATGGAAAGACCCAGGGCACATTAGCTCCCTAGCTGGGTCTAGCCTGACCATAATTCTGAGCTAGAAGTTCTGTGTTCTCACCAATCACAGATCTTAGATTATTTTCTTATTGACATCCCCCCTCTCCAGTCCTGCCAATCAGAGTAAGAATCCTGAGACTTGAGTCGGTTCCCTTATGGCTCATCCTCCACTGAGTTTCAAGGTGCTCAGCGTGCTTGTGTAAATCTGCATGTGCATGTGTGCGTGGGGGTGGGGGGGCAGGGGTGTCTATGGATGGTCTGTGGAAAGAAGTCAGCACATAGAGACAGCTGGACTAACGTTTAAGATGGTGCTTAACTTTCTTCCTAGAGGGTGGACAGACCCTGCCACCCTTTCCTTGCCCCCACATCCCACACATACTACTCACTGCCCAGCTCCCAAAGAACCAAACTGGAAAAATGCCTTTGAATATGTCTCCTAGGATGTGGTTGAGAACAATTCTGCTTTCCTGCCTCCTTGAAGCAGGGAATGAATCCTATGGCTGGCCCTCATTTGTTGAATCCAGGTCAGCTGGGTTTACCCACAGGTTGAAGAACTGAGTATTTCCCATCCTCAGTAGAATGCAGAGGAATGTTCTAGACTTATAGTAGCCAGGATATGGCTGAGTTTACCCATTCTAATGGCTGTAGGATAGTAACACTCCATTCTCTGATGCCAGTAAAGCAGAGCTTCATAGATGCCCTATGCTGGACAGCCCCAGCAAGTCAGATGCCCTGAGGGAGATGAGGTCCCACATGGCATCCTTGGTGTCTTGGGCCAGGGGCCTCCAGGCCTCTATGGAGCTAGTGGTGCTCATGGGAACAGTGCCCACTGGGCTCAGAGACACTGAGTTCCTGAGCATGGGACTATCCGGAGAACGGATTTAGAAGCAGCCCTAGGCAGTCATTCTTGTAGCCCCAGAGGCAGGTAGGTGTCCTCTAGAAGTCTTCAGCACTGTGCGATGACCCAGACTGTCCTACGTCACCCAGAAAGAACTCCCAAGGCACCTGGGAGTCATTTTTTATTCTTAGGGAGAATCAGGCCACATTTGAAGAAAGTCCCTAGGAAATCCCGTGGAATCTCGCATATAAACCTCACATTTGTGTTTTAAGAGTTGTCTTTTGGGGTCTGTTTTAAGTATATAACTGGTACTCAATAGCAATGTCTTTGTCCGAGGTAACATTCTGACTCTATTTACTCCTGTGTGACAGGTGGCCACCAAATGGAGCCAAACACGGTGCTCAACTTAAATCACAACATTTTATCTGACAACAGCCATTGATGCGTTTTTGTTCTGTATAGTAAAACTTGACTCTTTACTTTCATAACTTATTAAAGCATCTGTGGTTTTGCAAATCATGACATTGTTGGTTTGTTACCTTGACTACACTCATCCCCAGCCTAAACTTGGGAAGGAGAGACATGTCACATTGGCAAGCCCATCTTGGCCATGAGCCCCAGACTCCTGGGGCAGGGAGACATCTAAGAACACTGGCTATGGCTGCTTAAATCAGCACCCCATGGGGGAGAAGGGGCATCCTCTTCCAACTTACCTTGGGATATGACTTAGCCAAGAGTCACCTCAACCCAATTACTGTGATCCTTTCTCTTATGAGTAGGCTTTCCAGGAGAAAATACTAGTCACTGAGCTAAATTTGAAATCCAGAGAAACAGAAACACTTTTAGAGTAAAAAAAGAGACATACAAAAAAAAAAAAAAAGGAAAATTTTCTGGAATTCAAGCTTAACTGGAAGGCCTGTGTGTGTATTTTCTAAATTTAGGCAGCCAACCTGTTAGCAGCATTGCACTGAGGAAGTGTTCTCTATCACCCACTGTGTGCTAGCCAGTTTTGGGGAGTGGGGTAGGGAACTGAGGGGCAGACTCCTCTAATTGTGTAAAATCCTTGGGGGAGTGGCTGTGAAGAGAATCCGTAGTTGTCAGCTATTGGGTGCTACATACTAGGATGCCCCATATTTTAAAAGCTTCGTTATTCTAATAATATCTTTGTGTATTAATTTGATAATTCTTGATAACTCCTGACTGTAGATTTTAGTTTGTATTTCTACAGTTTTGTCAACTTCTACCTTTTTTATAAAATCACAGGCCACTTCACCATTTTGAGGGTCACCCTGGGACACATGCAAATATCTAGTTGATACTGCCTTCTTGGTGACATCATTCAATGATGAGGTGACAGACATTTGTATGAGCTGTGCAGTTTTTAACACCGGCTGTTTGTTTTAAAAAGTTTCGTGTGTGTGTGTGTGTGTGTGTGTGTGTGTGTGTGTGTGTGTGTGAATGCCACATGTGTGAGGCTTCTACAGGAGTCAGAAGAGGGCATCAGATTCCCTGAACCTAGAGTTAAGGGTGGTTGTGAGCCCCCTGGTCTGGGTGCTGGGAATCACACTCTGGTCCTCTGGGAGAGCAGCAAGCACTCTTACCCATTGAACCATCTCCCCAGCCCTCATTTTGAGACTATTCCAGAGCTCATCATTTAGAAAAGGTTGGTCTCAAACTTAACAGAGATCTACCTGCCTCTCTTCGCCAACTGTCAGGGTTTTAGGAGTGTACCCACACCCAGATCAGTCTAACATTTTCCAATCAAAACCCTTACTGACACCAAGGTTGTTTCTTCCCTCTTGTCTACACTTCTCCATTCTTTTCCCCCTCCTTTCTTATCTTTTTGGCCATGTGCTCCCCTGTAGTAGAAGGGCTGCTTGTTTGTTTCCCTACTGCCCAGCAGTTCAGACCCAAAATAACCACCCAAAAACTGTATTAATTAAATCACTGCTTGGCCTATTAGCTCTAGCTTCCTTTTGGCTAGCTCCTACATATTACTTTAACTCATCTCCATTAATCTGTGTATTGCCACAAGGTTGTGGCTTACTGGGTAAATTTCAGGCGTCTGTCCGGCAGGGCTACACGGCTTAAGGCTTCTTTTCATTCCACCTTCTTCCTCCCAGCATGACATGTAGTTTTCCCTGCCTAGCTCTGCTCTACCCTATCACAGGCCCAAAACAGCTTCTTTATTAACCAAAGGTATTCACAGCATACAGAGGCGACTCCCACATCACTCCCCTTGCCTCCACTGCCCATTTCTCCAGAAACACCTGTGAGAGATTATTTAGCCTCTAAGCACACCTTTGAGGGGTTCTGACTTAGCTGAGGTTGGCAGACCCATCCTGACAGTAGCAGCACCATTACCTGGGCTGGGTCCTGAACTGTGTGAAATGGAGCCTGAGCAGAGCATTAGTATCCCTTGCTCTCTGCTTCCAGGGTGTGGATGCGGCCAGCTGCTTCCAGCCCTGTTGTACCCTTGAACTGTGAGCCAAAATAAACCCTTTCTCCACTAAGTTGTTACAGGAAAAGAAACTAAGACACAGAGAAAACAGAAGAAAATTCTCCTTGTGCTCTGGCAGGGAGGAGAAAGGTCAGCACTTTGAGATGTGCCCCAGCCTGGTCTCTGAAACAAAAGCTTGTCCCCAAGAGCAAGGCATTACTGGAAACTTTTAACCAGAATATGATCATCAGACAGTTCCAGCTCTTCAAGTCTCCTCTCTTTGATGAGAAGAGGATAGTATAGGGCCATGCTATCCTGAATTTGGCCAATGTTGTCTAATCTTGGAAGACAAACAGGGCCAGGCCTGCTTAGTGTTTGGATGAGAGGGAAAGGAATGCTCACATCAGAGCCCAGATCTTGGCAACTGCAAATCTGAGATTTTACAGGAAGATTATCAAAGCCCAAAGATGACAGATGCAAAACCCAAAACAAGAAAAAGAGGAGAGGGAGAGACAGACAGACAGAGAAGAAGTGAATGTATCTCTTCTTAAACTGACAATGAACTATTTACCATGACAGGCCATTCTGAACCTCAAAGCATAGCCCAGCAAGTAATGAACAGAAATAATATAAACCCTTAAACCAAAAACTGAACTAAACTAGCAATCAGCTGGGAATGTCTTCTGATACCTTGAGCTTCAACAATGCACATCTAAATTACGCACGGGTCAAAGGAGTCTCAGGAAAATTTAAGGTGCTTTTTTATATGGGGAAGGGGGAGCACATGTGCGTGCAAGCCACAGCCGGCACACAGAGGTCAGAGGGCAACCTCAGGTATCCGTCCACACCTTCTATCTTGTTTGAGACATCTCATTTGATGCTGCTGTATAAGCAAGTCTAGCTTAGCTAGCTTGAAAGCATCTGAGATTCTCCAATGAGGACCAAAGAGCAGTGGCTCTCCAGGAATGCTCTAGACCTTTGGTGCTCGGGTGAGGAGGTGGAGGCACTCAGCTTCATGGAACTCCTGTGTTCTCAGCCTCTCTGGTGTGAGACAGCTATTGCTGGACTACTCCAATTCTATCATGGAAGCCAGTCTAATGATTCCCTTTGAATACAGACCCGATTCTGCTGGTTCTGTGCTTCTGGAAAACCCTACTACAAATGGACTACATACCTGGAGACCAATGTGTGCAGAGATCACGGTGACCACCAAGACTGTATGGACAAATCTGTAGATCACTTTCTTAAGCTTCCTTTTTCTGACATTCTATCCCAAGAGTCTCTGGTCCCCGATCTCCTGACTATAAATCCGAGGTTTTAGGTCCTTTTCTCTGCCTCACGTCACATCCACATCAAGCACAAGTAGAAAGAAACAGTGGAAAGAAACTGATGAAGACCTTGCTGACCACCGCTGGCTCACAGCTCCTCTGGCCAGCGAGAGGGGTCGGAGCACAAAGATGTGACTGGCCTGCTCAGCTCCCCTGTGCTCCACAGAAATGCCCAGAATGCCAGATTTCTGTTTCACACGTGTTTCCTTCTCTAATCTGCTGCCATTATTTCTGAGGGCATCTGAACAGCTGGCCTGGGTATCAGTTGTAGGCAGTGAGAGAGACGGCAGGGTGCTTACGTCATTTAAAGGGACGCCAAATCCACCATCTCTACAGGTTACAAACATACTCATGGAAGATGAACTCTCAAACCTGTGTTTCTCTGAGCACAGGAAAGGATTCGGAACAGAAACCTCACATTTATCACTTTATAAATCATTTTTTGCCTCAATTTTTATTAAATTTAAGCACACATACAGACAAGCTTAAAGGGTGACCAATAATAAACTCTATATCCACCACTAAGATTCAACAATCATTGATCAATTCTACAGTTTCAATTTAAAATATCCCGCAGACAGGATGACTTGTCAACTTAAAACTTTTGCATGCATGATAGGGAAATATAAACTCAAAATCTTGCCTATTCTAAGAAAAGTAAGCATACGACATTATCTAATACCTATTCTCATCTTTGTATTTTCCTAAACATCCCCCAAATGTCTTTTTACAGTTTTTTTCCTGACTACACTTCTCAATAAAGGATCACACTTTGTATGTGGCTGTCTTGGGTGCCTTGGGGAAAAAAGCCCACTTTTGTTCTAACACACTGGCTATTTGAAAAGAGCAGCTCCATGGTCATTTCCAATGTCTCAAACCCTACTTCTGTCTATGACTGTATACTCTAACTTGTTACTCTCAATTCTCTGTAAACAGGAAGGTAAGTGTAGAAAAAGAGATTTCTGTAGATTTCTGCTAACTGGTTTTGGCAGTGTATCACAAATAATAGTGCTTCTACAGCCTTGGCAGAAGCCACAATGGTTGCTGCTCACATGAAGGGGAACTCTGCCTGTCAGAGCTCAATATGAAAGCAGGTGCTTCTTCTGCATAGCTCAATGAAGGATCTGCATAGCTGTCTTCTTTTGCGGTTATGCAATGTTCCTTAAATTTTTTTTCATGTAGTAGGTAGATTTTACAATAAATCTTTTTTTTTGCCAGATTTAATGACAATCACAATTGTTAAATGATTTTTCTAAGCTTATTGGTTTTGTATATAGTTAAAAAATAGCTTTCCTCAAGTAATTTTATGAAGTTTTTTCCCATAGCCTTTTGAAAATATTACATCCAATTCTGTTTGGTTGGTTGTTTTTTTTTTTTTTGATATATGAAGCATCCTAAGTTTGACCAAAGGATGCATCTTCAAGTCAGTAATTCTAAAATGATGCTTTATCATAAGGATATACTGTAGGTGCATTTATATTCCCCCTGAGCCAAACATGCAACCAGCCATTTCTTCAAGGAGTCTTGAATCCTTTTGATGGTGAATGGCATTTGCAAAACAAAAAGTGGGCACTGAGCATGCTCGTGGCCACTAGGGACGGAAGAAATTCCAAGGTTCATCTGGAGCCTTATTTTTCTTACAAACACACTTAAAGACATAAAACTACTCTGACGAGCCAAAAGAAGTCAATCAAGAAACATGTGCTGAATGCCTGCTTCGTTCTAATCCTTTCCTCAGACAGAGGGTCTAATTAATGCTCTTAGGCAATTTCTAAAATGACAAACCAGTGCAGTAAGGAACTAGGACTAGGGGAGATATAAAATATTAAAAGTGATGAGTAGATAGTTTAACATAAAATATTCATCTATAACTTTATACTTAAATCCTAAGGGCTGGAGATATAGCTCAGTGGTAGAGCACCTTCTGAGTATGTATAAGGCCCTGGATTCAGTCATCAGCACTACAAAGAAAAAAGTATTAGAAGCTGTATAATAAAAAGACAGCCTTACATAGAAGCATACCAAAGCAATACCTCCATCTGGACCTTCATTTGCTTTCAGAATTTAAGTAGTTATTATAGAAGCAGGTATAATCAGAGACAGAAGAAAAGGAGGTGTATGTTCTCGACTCCACTACTAAGACCAAAGCTAGAGGAAACTCTAAAGATAAATGATTACATCACTAGCAATAACATTTGAACAGGTTACAAAACAGTCTTCTTGAGCCTTGAGGATAGAAATGAACCTGTAACTATCATAGATTATCAGAGCTGAAGACCTCGGTTCTTGAAAGGCTATAAATTAAAATCCCTCCTGGTCCTAAAGTGCTAACAGATTCATAGCAAGAAACTCTGTCAACATTGGCCTCTACAACACATAACATACTGTTTGGATGACAGTCTTCCTGCCTGTGTCTGCTCAGGCCAACTTCTACAGTACTAAGCCTCTGTTCAGCTATACAGAACCAGATCCACTACAAATACAGGAGAGCAAAAGAAAGTTCCCCTTGGGAGAAACATTTAATTTGAAAAAGTAAAATTCTAAATTAGTAAATTGACTATTTTTAATCATTATGGACTACGGAGAAAAAAAATTCCTAAACTCTTTGCGTGTATATGTATATACATTAGCATACACATGAACACATGCATATGTGAGTATATACATGTGGCCATTTGCCTCTGATGATGCTTTGGTCAATGATAGACAACATATATCACAGTGGTCTCATCAGACTATAACTGGCCTGGAAAATTCCCACTTGCCTAATGACATCAGAGCTGCCATGACCTTATAACCATTATAACACCTTAGGCACAATGCAATACTCACTTGTGCAAACAAACCCGCTGTGCTGGCAGCCAGATAACATTGCAGCACATACAACTATGTACAGTTCATGACACATGATCAAGGTGACAAACTGCATTACTAGTTTACTCATTTGCTATACTATACTTTTATACACATCCTACTAACAACATTTACACTAAGCATGATGGCTCATAACTGTAATCCCAGGATGTGGGAGGGTGAGGCAGTAAAACTGCAAATTCAAAGCCCATCTGGGCTACATAATGAGCTCAAGGCCATCCTAGGCTACATAGTGAGACCCTATCTAAAATAAACAAGCAAACCAATAGAAAATTACTATAAAAAGTATGGATACAGGCATGCATAACAATTAGTAAAGCAAAAGGCCATAAATTTGAAGGAGAATAGGGAGGAATTAAGGGGGTTTGGAGGGAGAAAGGGAAAGGAGAAACGTTGTAATTAAATTATAATCTCAAAAAAAATCTTTTAAAAGTATGGTATGTTTATCACCTTAAGAGAGTACATTGATTGGCTGACCCAGACCATCTAGGGTTGTGCGAGTGCAATGATGTTCCTATAAACATGAAACTGCCTATGAAGCACTTTCAAACTGAATCCCCAGTTAAGTGACATGACCATATATACATAAAAGTCATGTGTGCGTGTATATATGAGTATATATGCATACATACACATATACACATATGTCGTATAAGGGGCACTTCATAAAAGCTTCCTTGTTGATACACAACAATTATTCTTTTCTTCCGTAGTGGTTCTTTATGAAAAGGAGGTCTCCCTATCCCAGCTCACCACTTCAGGGACTGAGGCCCCGTAATTCTTCACATTACCAACTATTTCAGAGACTATCTTGAAAAGAAAATTCATACATGGAAGTTCTTAAAAAGAGATGACTATCTCATGAACAATGCTTATATATAAAGCAACTTACTCATGTGTCTTGTTTTTTAAATGAGGCCTTTCAAACTTCTTGTATGAATTTAAAAAAATGACAGATTTAAAAAATCTTTTTGTAGTAGTTCTTAAATGGTTGACATCAGCATCCTTTGTATTTTTACTGTTCAACTGTCCATGACTTAGAAGTAACTATTTGTTGTAGAAGTAAAAAAGATGAAATCCATTTTGATTTGTACTCTAGTTACTACTCTTCTGGTTGCTGTCTTGAATTAGAGGGATGAATTAAAGTTCTCAGGCTTGTCTCCTCTCAGAAATTTCTGATATGGAGTGAGGGATGAGCCATAGATGAAAGGTGTCCCGTATTCCTTCCATTTGTAGAGCCTTTCCTTCAGGTGGACTTTTTTGTGTCTACAGAGGTTTGACCTATAGCTATAGGCTTTCCCACATTCCATACACTTGTAGAGCTTCTCTCCAGTATGGATCCGCTCGTGTTCAGTGAGGAACGAATACTGGCTGAAGGCCTTTCCACACTGATTACACTGATAGGGCTTCTCTCCAGTATGGATCCTCTGATGTCGATAAAGGTTGGATTTACAGCCAAAGGCTTTCCCACATTCTTCGCATGTGTACAGCTTCTCCCCAGTATGGATCTTGCGATGCTCATTGAAGGAAGAATACTGGTTGAAGGTCTTCCCACATTCATTGCACTGATATGGTTTCTGTCCAGTATGAATTCTCTGATGTTCAATAAGGGTGGAGACACGTGTAAAGGTTCTCCCACACTGTAAGCACTGGCAAAGCTCTTCTCCAGTATGGAGTCTCTGATGTTCAGCTAGGGATGGGAACTGACTGTAGCCTTTCCCGCACTCAGCACATTTATAGGGTTTCTCCCCTGTGTGGATTCTCTGATGTCTGTGAAGCTTTGCTCTGCAATTAAAGGCCTTGTCACACTCGGCACATTTGTAGAGCTTCTCCCCGGTGTGAATCCTCTGGTGCACAGTGAGGGTTGAACACTGGCTGAAGGCCTTCCCACATTCCCGGCAACGGTAAGGTTTCTCTCCGGTGTGCACCCTCAAGTGTTTAATGAGTGTGGAACTGCTGCCGAATGCTTTCTCACACTCACTACACTTGTATGGCTTCTCTCCAGTGTGGGTTCGTTGGTGAGCCAGGAGGGAAGATCTGTGGCTGAAGTTTTTCCCACACTCACTACACTTGTAAGGTTTCTCCCCAGTGTGAAGCCTCTTATGCTCAAGAAGATGAAGACTTTGGGTAAACCTCTTCCCACATTCATTGCAGGCATAAGGTTTTTGTCCTGGGTAAACCTGGAAGCTTCTCATTAAATCAAAATCCTGTGGTAAATCCTTCTCCGGAGTGTGATACATATCAGGTTCCCTTTCTAGGGGACCACTCTCTTGCGAGACAAGTGCTTTATCTGTAAGCAAGGGTTTCTTCAGCTCAGGGTCTGTGGGATTTCCATCTTCACTGACAGTTTCTTTGGGTGATGCTGCCCCGTGCTCATGAACTTTCTTTTCTTGCTCCTGTGTTGTTAGGCTCTCAGATTTCACAACTTTTCCAAAGTTGGTTTTCCAGTGAGTACCCTCAGTGGATTCATGGTTTACTAGCCCATGAGATGCTTCTTCAATAAAAATATCTTGTTTGGGAAGCAATGTTTCTAACTCTGGCCAAATCTGGAAATCTGAAAAGAATTGGAAGAATTAATTCTTCCTTTGCTGGAAGAGAGACATGGATGCATGAGAAGGCCAATGAGATTGGCAGCAACACATATAAAGGAGGTTTGGTGCATCCTGACGCCAAACATGGACCCGAAACTGGAGGCAAAGTAGGATGGCAAGAACTAAATGTACAGTTAAGAAGCAGGGTAGGAGAATAAACTGGACCAATCAATGCAGTTCTAGAGAAACAAAAGTTAAGACAGGGAAGACAGAACAGAACAGAGAAGGATATGGACCATGTGAAGTGACAGGCTGAAGTAAGCAACCATGGGATTCACTCTTCAGGCTTTCCTCACTTCCTCCTCTGCAAACACAGGAGGCAGGCAGGTAGCTCCCTTTACTTTCTTCTACTCACTTGTCACTTGCATTATTGCATTTTTTTTCATGCTACCTCTGAAACAGTCAATAATTTAAAAATGTTTGGGCTGTTTTTCTTAAAATTGTGACTTTATATTCAATTGTACATTCATTACAGCCTGAAAGAGGGGAAAGAACTCTGCCAAAAAGATGGTATTTGGATATTAGAAATTGCAACAGCCCCAAACACAACCATGTTTGATCTAAGTTGAATACATTGATCAAAAGGAAAAACTACAGAGCAGGTCAGCCATGTGCACCAATCCACATCTCAGACTGAATGAACGGCATGTTTTTCTGGCTGTCTCTCATCACTTTTTTTTTTTTTTTTTTTTTTG
>NC_022014.1:47911295-47927016 GCF_000317375.1 Microtus ochrogaster | reverse complement strand
TTTTTCGAGACAGGGTTTCTCTGTAGCTTTGGAGCCTGTCCTGGAACTCCCTTTGTAGACCAGGCTGGCCTCGAACTCACAGAGATCTTCCTGCCTCTGCCTCCCAAGTGCTGAGATTAAAGGCGTGTGCACCACTGCCCGGCCTCTCATCACTTTCTATCTTTCTGCTAGGCAAATGGAGAAATGCTATTTTCATTTCTTCTATAATTGGAACCAGAAGACTATAATCTCTTTATAGGAATCTTATGCGAATAATGAAAATCTGTAAATTTTGTGAAGTCAGTTTGTCCTGAAGGTCTGAGTATGCCCAACCCCAAGTTCAGCTCTGACTCTATCGTTCTTTACTCAATCCATACTGAAAATGGATTAAGGTTACACCATTGCATTGAGATGGCTGCATGTCAACGAGCCATCTGTTTAAAAACAATAGGCCCTAAACACCACAACAGGGCTCATTACTTACAAAATGTCACTGTTGCACCGCCCTTCCATGACATACTCATGCAGATCCCTGCGTCTCCATTTCCCAGTGGCTCACTCACCTCGGCAGGTGTCTTTGCGATCTTTTTTGGCCATGCAGGGATCTTGTCCTTTCTGCAGTTTGCCAATCACCCAAGGTATTGAAAGCTGAATCCCTGCTCATGAGAAAGGGAACAGAGTTGGGATGAATGGCCTGAAGAGCAATCTCAAAGCCTCTTCAGATACCACTCAACAACAGGGAAGGTCAGTCTTGGAAGGTGGGACACACAGTGTAATCACTTCCCAAGGGCAATGAAGATTAGGGCATGGGGAAACAAGTAAGGGCCAATTCAAAATTACTACATAGTTCTGGAAATGAACTTCTCTGAGACAGGGTATGCCTGTACAGTTTTCAATAACATCTAAATGTCTTAGATGAATTTAGGACTATCAGACTACATAAACTGGGATGCCGTCACTGGCCTGTGTCAGAAAACTGGGAGCAAGATGCAAGGAAGGGCAAAGGGAGAAAAAAAGCATAAACAGTATGAGAGAAAAACAGACTTTCACTCTTCAGAGATGTGACTTCCCCTGCAGCACAATGGGGTAGAAAACAGTGGGTTCTGAACCCAAAGAAGCAGCTTCATGGTATGGGAGAATTGTCTGTATTTTGTCAATCATGTTTTAAATAAACACTAATTGGCCAGACAAGAAGTATAGGTGGGTCAACCAGACAGAAAGTAAAGGTGGGGCGATGAGAACAGAACATTGAAAAGGAGAAAGCCCATTCCTCCCACTCCTGCTCAGACTCCAAAGAAACAAGATGTGAGCTGCCCTACTGAGAAAGGTACCGAACCATGTGGCTAACATAGATAAGAACAATGGGTTAATATAGGCTACAAGAGCTAATATGTAGCCTAAACTAATGGGCCAATCAATTTTATAACTTATGGAGATCTCTTGTGATTTTCTTTGGGGCTTGCCGGCAGTGGGGTATTGGGCGGGACAGTACCGATCGTGTTATAGCTTCAAGATGTTCTAATACATTATTTAGAAGCAAACCACTTACCCAGGGAGGCCAGGTTGCTGTAGTTCTCCAGCATCACCTCCCGGTACAAGGTTCTCTGTGTAGAGTCCAGATGCAACCACTCATCCTGGCTGAAGAACACGGCCACATCCCTGAATGTCACAGGCTCCTGGAACAGCAAACCCATTCCTGCTTACCCTAGAGCAACAGTTTTCAACCTGTGGGTCACAACCTGGGGGTGGGGGCTGAATTGCTTTCACATCAGATACCCTGCATAACAGATAGTTACATTACAATTCATAACGGTACAAAATTACAGTTATGAAGTAACAACAAAAATAATTTTATGATTAGGGGTCACCACAACATGAGGAACTGTATTAAAGGCTGCATTAATCAGGAAGGTGGAGAAGCACTGTCATAGACCATCACTTCATCATCTGGATGAAGGTAACACTGGGTGCATACCAAGAAATTCTGACACTATCTCAGGATACTAGTATTCTGAATCATCTAGTTATGTAATTTCTCGGTAATAGTTATTAACTATTTTACTAAGCAAGTATTTATTAAGAACCCAGTAGAATCAAAGATATATGATACCAGCTGTGGAGGTTAGGAATTAGAGGGGGCAGAGTCCCTGACAGTAGGGAATTAAAATCCCAACCTAAAACTTTACGGTGTTTCTAAGCAAGCACAACCTTCTTTCACTCAGAATCTAAGCAACAGAAAGAACAATATAAATCAGAATACATGTAGAGCAGTGCAGGAAAGCTGAGGAAAATACCAACCAAACACTAAGAAACCCCTTCTTCTAAAACATAGTTTAGTGAGTATGTTAGGGATTACGGTAGGAACTTTGCAAACATTATCACCTTTAAATCTTATGAAAACCCTTTAAGGACAAGGCTATAGTTACAGCATTTTGCAAATGGAAAAACATGTCTAGAAAGGTTAAATAACCTAGGTCAGGAAGTTGACTCAGTGGGTAAAGGCACTTGCCTCCCAGTCTTGACAACCAGAGTTTGATGCTGAGTACCCACATGGTAGAAGAGAACCAACGTCTACAAGTTGTCTTCTTACCCCAAAACTTGTGCTGTATCTCAGACATACATACTCAATAAATAAATAAACGGGTTAAGTAACCTTCCCGAGAGAATATTAGAAAAAAAAGGTGGAACTAGGGTTCGAGTTCAGGTAAGCAGTCCTCTAAGCTACTATCAGGTTTCTATTCAATGTGAAAGTCAAAAGAACCATAGGGTTTGTAAAACTGTATAGATGTCAGACTGCCATTAAGAAAGTAATTTCAGCCTGGCGGTGGTGGCGCACACCTTTAATCTCAGCACCCAGGAGGCAGAGGCAGGTGGATCTCTGTGAGTTCAAAGCCTGGTCTGCAGAGTGAGTTCTAGGACAGCCAGGACTACACAGAGAAACCCTGTCTCAAAAAAACAGAAAAGCGGGCTGGGGAGATGGGTTAGTGATTAAGAGCACCGCCTGCTCATCTAACGGTCCTGAGTTCAGTTCCCAGCAACCATGTGGTGGCTTACAACCATTGGTAATGAGATCTGGTGTCTTCTTCTGGCCTGCAGGCATGCATGTAGGCAGAATACTGTATACACAATAAATAAATAAATAAATAAATAAATAAATCTTTTTAAAAAATAGAAAAGTAATTTCTTTCAAAAGAAACGTAATCCCCAAATACAAGAAAGCACAAGTGAAGGAAAGAGATTCTTGTATTACAGAGATGAAGCTTTAGACCAATGTTATGGGTATTTTACTGAGAATCCATCAAAACGGGAAAAGTATACCATTTTATTTTAACCTTGCACTTTTACTACTGGGACTGATTCCATCACAGAAATACTCTCACCACTATTGAGGGACATTCCTCCAGAATGGTCCCTGGCAGGCAGGTTCCTGAACCTGTGAATGTGATGTGCATGACAAAATGGACTCTGGAATTGTCTACTTCATGGCTGTGAGATAGGCAGACAACCTAGATTATTATGCAGGTAGAGCTTTAATGACAATGTCATATAAGAAAGACTCGGGGCTGGAGAGATGGCTTAGAGGTTAAGAGCATTGCCTGCTCTTCCAAAGGTCCTGAGTTCAATTCCCAGCAACCACATGGTGGCTCACAACCATTTGTAATGGGGTCTGGGGCCCTCTTCTGGCCTGCAGGCATACACACAGACAGAATATTGTATACATAATAAATAAATAAACAAATATTTTAAAAAGAAAGAAAGAAAGACTCAGATGTAAGAGAAGCCTATCTGATAATACAAGCCAAGACTGAGGTGATGGAACTAACTTCTAGGCAGTGAAAAGGCCAAGGAAACAGATTTTCCCTCTCAGTATCCGCCCACAACCAGCCCAGGAGACCGACAGCTTGACAATAAACTAGAGTAAGACTTCTGTCTTTCAGAACTGTGAGGCGATCAACTTGTGCTGTTCTAAGCAATGAATCAGTGGTAACATGTTACACAGCAAAAAACAAACAAACAAAAAACATAGAGGATAAGGGAAACCTACATGTTTATTAATAAGTCAATGAAAAGGCAAATGATAATACATGTTACATGAAATACATAGTCATTAGAAGAATGAGGTAAATTTGGACACCTGACACAAGATTTGATCTTAATATACTACTGCTACAAAACAATCTTTTGTAAAGTTCTATACATATATACACCTATGCAGGGTACACATACAAACACTTCCCTAATTATTTTCTGATGTTTATGGAGAGGGGCAGAAAAGCAGTCCTTCATTAATTTCTTAACATCCTCACAATTTTTTCTGTGTGTTTGTTTCTTCCTTTCTTTCAAATTTGTTTTCAGTGCTGAAGATGAAACTCAGGGCTTCACTCATTTTAAATATGCACTCTACTGAAGTCTGCCTATAACTTAGGCAAACTAGGTTCATTCCTATTTATGATTTAATCTCTGTTTCTCAAGGACTTGGCTATGCCCCACCTGTAACCTTAACTATCAATGGGTCTGTACTGCCTATTCTAGGAATGGCAATCATGTCTTTGTTTTGAAAGGTTATATGACCACCTTGCTATGACTATCTGTTGTCATGACTACCTTGTTATGCTGCCCACCTTGCAACCAAGTCTTTGGTTCATGAGGGACTAACTTGTTATATTTATGTTCTGGCTCCTGTAACCCCGCCTATTTTGACCACCAAACACCTATTTGGAAACCCCCTACCCTGAGTTATAAAAGCCTATTCTTCTCTATATCCAATGCAGGCCTCTCAAACTCTGCCTTAGTGAGAGGCATCCCTTGTACATGAGGAAAACACCTTGCTTTAATTAATTGCTTGTTTTAATTAATTGGTCATGATGATTTGGGTCAGTAGTCTTTCTCCTCACATCTTTGGGATTAGCACTACCATTGAACTACACACCTAACCCCTGAATTATTTCAGGGTATAATTTAGCTCAGTGGCAGAATACTTACTTGCCGGGCATACATGGGGCCTAGGTTCAGTCCCCAGTAACCACAAAAACATCCAGAACCTAACTGAACTTCTAAGCCAGCTTTTCTATTGTACCTTGCTATGGTCTGGGTGTGAGATGTCCTCTACATGCTCATGTGTCTGAACACTCTCCTGGTCCCCAGCCTAGGGCACTGTTTTGCGAGACTGTAGAATTTTGAAGTTGTGGCCTCGCCAGCAGAAGAGTGGATCACTAGGGTGGGCCCTGGAGAAATCTCATTCCAGTTAGGGTTTCTCCTTTCAGATCTATCCAGATGTGAACAAGCTCTACTCAACACTACCACTGTCGGAGACCAATCTACTCTTGCTATTCCTTTTCCTGACATGATGAACTATAGTCCCTAAAACCATGAGTCAATAAATTCTTCCTCTTTTAAGTTGCTTCTGTCAGATACTCTGTTCTAGCGACAAGAAAAGAAGCTAATATATACTTCTTTGCATTATTGGTGGTTTCTCTAGAATCACAGCATTCTTATTTCTTCTCTACAGCAAACATATTCTTCAAAGAGTAACAGAAACTTACAAGTATAGCGAACATCGCCATCTCTTCTTTCTGTTATGGCTATGGGGTTTTCCTAGTTACAGGACTGCACCCATCATACTCTTGTACAGCTTCCACTTAGAGGAAAAGGAGGCAGCACAGCAAGACTGAGTGAGGATGCCAAGATTCCGCTGCAATCCTCCTTACCAGTACACACAGACCTTACACCAGTATCCCTGGATCTGTGTGAAGCGACTTGGGTTGGGGAGCCCTCAGAGGAACTCTTACTTACCCAGTTACCTTTCTAATGCTCTAACCTGAATTCTCAGATAGCACAACTTCCTCTTAGCTACCAGAACTTTCTACAGTCTTTCTTGTTCTGCTGGCAACAAGCAAACTAAATTTCCTTGAGTCTGGGAATGTCTTCATTTTGCCTTCATTCTTGAAGACAGTCTTCAGTGGATATAGACTGAGTGACAGTTTCTGTCTACGTATGAAAGCCATTTGACTTTTTCTGGACTCTGGTTTCTGATGAAACGTCAATGGTCACCATTTCTCTCTGTGTAACAATTCTTTGGTCTGCTTTCAAATTCTTGTTTTTTGTAATTTGCCTATGACTGTTCAGTTCAATATGATGGACAGCAGTCATGAGTGGCCATTACCACAAACTGTGGCTTCTAAGTGATATGTGCTGTGTATTTAAACATTTAACAGATTAGTTTACTTAGTGTGTGTGTGTGTGTGTGTAAAGACACACACTATATACAAATGTAAGCATAAAGACACATGCATGTACGCACAAACACTCAGTACCTTGATAATTTTATATTGGTTACATGCAAAATAATGTTTGTATAAAGTGTATTAAATAAAACATTAGATTACTTGCTCCTGTATTTAATATTTAGACACTTGGACTACATGTATGGTTCACACACTATTGCAGTGATGGGTGACTCTTATGAAAACTTCCTTCTCTCAAAATTCTCCTTTACAACTGCAAAATACATTTCACTCCCTAGATTCTGTGAATTATATAACCACATTCCTGGTGGGTGGGTTTTATGTCTTTATTTTCTATGTGTATATGTATGTGTACACGTGTGTTGCTGTGGAATAATCTTTTGTACACTGTGAAGAAGCATCACTCTGATTGGTTTAATAAAAAGCTGAAAGGCCAATAGCTAGGCAGGATCTCCAGGCACAGAGGATGCTGGGAAGAGGCACAGAGGAAGCAGGAAAGCGGGATGGATAGCACGTAGATGAGATAGTCGAGCTTCGGGGCAGCACATAGATGAACAGGAATGGGTTAATTTAAATTATAAGAGCTGGCTAAAAACAAACCTAAGCTATCGGCCAAGCTTCCATAATTAATAATTAGTTTCTGTGTCGTGATTTGGGAGCAAGTGGTTGGGACAGGAAAACGCCACCTACATAAGAGCCAACTGTAGTGATATTTCATTTATATTTTAATAAATAAAGCTGAGGATCAGAAAGTAAAACAGCCCCACTGGTCAGCTTTACAGACCAAGCAGTGGTGACACACACCTTTAATCTCAGTAGCCACACTAGATCGCCATAGAAACCAGGCAGTGCAAGCCTTTAATCCCAGTCCTACATGGCTGGAGACGGGAGGAGACAGCTCTCAGACACAGTCTCATTCTGAGATTCCTGGAGGCAGGATTGCCATTTCGGACTGAGGCAGAGGTTAAGAGTCAGTGGTTGACTGTTTTGCTTTTCTGACCTTCAAGTTGAACCCCAATTTCTGTCTCTGAGTT
This sequence comes from Microtus ochrogaster, assembly GCF_000317375.1. Lineage (NCBI taxonomy): Eukaryota > Metazoa > Chordata > Mammalia > Rodentia > Cricetidae > Microtus > Microtus ochrogaster. The sequence goes on along the minus strand of NC_022014.1, from coordinate 47,919,758 downwards.
TTTATTAATCATGCTTCAGCTAGTGGGACAAGCCTAAGCTATAGGCTGAGCTTTAATAATTAACAAGTCTCTGTGATGTTTTGTGAGCTGGCAGCCCAAAGAAAAATCTGTCTACAAGTTCCCAGTTGGTAGACTGTTTAGGAAGAATTAGGAGAGTGGGCTTTGAGGTTTCAAAAGCCCCGTGAAAGGCCTAGGCTCTCCCTCTGCCTCCATCTTGTGTGTCAGACGGAGCTCTCACTACTGCTCCAGTGCTATCCCTCTCTGCTCAGTTACACTTCTTATAACGATGGCCATGGACTGACCCTAGGAAAGTCACGCAGCAGCAGCACCTCACTCCATGGAAACCGGCTCTGAGTGGCTGCTGAGCATCTTTTCCAGAAACATCCATTCATCCCAGGTAGAGAGGGCACCAACAGACAGGCACCAATTCTGTGTACTTCCAGCTTGGCAAACCCGTGCATTGACTGGGGTTTCTTATGGTACTATGTCCCACCACAGCATGAGCAACTCCAGAAACGTCTCCAACCAGAGTCACTCTCCCAGCTCTGAGAGACCTTCACACCACCAGCTACCCAGTCCCTAACACACACACCTAGGGCAGGAACAAGTGGGGATCAGAATCTCAGATTAGGGCCGTGGACCCTCTTGCTCCAACCATGACATCCTCATTAGCACAGGCCTAGTTTTCTGTTGTACTCTTCTCCTTAGTTCATTGCTGCATCACAGGTCAAGGTCTTCTGAAGGTCACCAAGTTTTACTCTGTGCCTCGTGCTGGTGCAAGAAGGAAACAGCTACAATACAAGTACAAACTCTTCCATAACTTCTCTTACCTAAAATGAAAACTGTCTGTCCATATAGACACACAGAGAAGTATCCCCACCTTTGGACAGAGGATAGCCCAGGCCAGAGTGAGGACTGCTGGGCACTGTATTCTGCTGGTGTTTGTCACTACCATGGCACTGAATTTACAGGGGAGAAACAAGCTGAGCCAAGCAGATTTACAGGATTCAGAGCTTCAGAGACTACTGAGGACGAACCATCCTGCTCAATTGGCTTTGGACCAACCTCCTATTTCTGATAACACTACAAAGTAAACATCAGCTCTGCTATTCCTCAGCATTTAAATTATCCAACGAAGAAAGGGAAGTACTCTGGCTTTACTAAGTCTCATTAAGAGACAGTTCTTTCCTTTGGATAAAAAGGACAGAAATTCTACCTTTAGCCCTGGATGGAGTCCTGACACTCTAAACTCGCCAGAACTTTACGTATTCTGTGTCCTTCCTTTAAAAGCTAATCCAGTGGCTGCAGAAACGGCTCAGTGGCTAAGGGCACTGGCTGCTCTTCCACAGGATCCAGATTCAATTCCCAGCACTCACACGGTGTCTTACAACCACCTGTAACTCCAGTTCCAGGGCATCTGACAACTTCTTCCAGCCTCCATGGGCACCTGGCACACACGGTGCACACAAACATGCAGGCAAACCATTTATACACATAAAGTAAAAATAATAATTTTTCAAAAATTTTAAAGAGTTAATCAAGTTGGGCCTGTCAATTACCTGGCGAGGAATTTGCCTCTACCTGCTTCCTCCACCACCAAAATCTGATTCACCTGAAGATATGCTAAGGAGGAAGAGGACTAATTGTCCCTTAATGAAATAATATATTCACCCTTCCCAGAAGTCTTTGGGTAGTGTCTTGTAGGCTTCCATCATGTAACCTTTGGAGATTGCCGAATTTTCAGTTACCCAGAAAAATGTAACTATTCCTTTGTACCCTTTTCTTTTTTTCAACTACTGAACAAAATCCCAAGCATGCTTTCCTTGGCGCTCTGGGGCATCTCATGACTTCCCTGAAGCTGCTTCTCCTACCACACAACTTTCTGCCTACTATGCAGTATCGTGACCTCCACTGCTGAACCTGCCTCTTAGATCCTAACTCTAAGACATGGCTTTTCCATTTCCCTCCTCCTGGCAGCTGCCAAGGTTTACAACCTGTCTGCCCTGTTATTTTTCTCAAACTCTAATAACATTTTCTTCAAGCTTCCTTCTGAGTACACTTCTAAATTCTGTTATTAATGAAATTAAGAACCCAAGAGAGGGGACCAAATTCCCCGGCAACAGAAGGTATTTTAAATTATAATGAATGACACCCCCCCCCAATACCTCCCCTTTGGCTAAGAAAATGGAATAGATATTCCACCTAGAGGATCCCGTTACCCCACCTTTTTGTTTTCTTTTAGAAAAGCATCTGGGAGGGTTTGTAAGATGGTGGTTACAGGACAGTACCTATTCTGGACCTGGCAGAATTCTTTGTCCCCAGGTCTACTCCTCTGATAAGTGTAAGATGGAAGGCTTTTGTACCTTTTCCTTGAGGGTCAGATATGCAACTGGACTTTGCATATCTCTGTTGAAAGCTAATTTTGCAAGTGAGAAAAGTAACAGGGCTAAGAAGGGAAACACAATCACATTCTTGAGTCAGAAAGCAACTTATGCAAAGACAAGCTTCACTTACTGTCCCTCGAGCAGCCAGCAAATCCACAGCCATTTCCTTTCTTAGTTTTCCTGCCAAAGGAGAGCTGAGTGCTGACAAAGTATGCCTGGTAAGGGGGAAAAAAATGTGGTAAGGAATTCTGGTACCAAGGAAAGGCCCGGAATAAGGAAGTTAAAACCACCCACAATGGAGACCTGGAGAGGTGGCCCAGTGATTAAGAGCACTTCCTGCTCTTGTAGAGAACCTGAGTTTGATTATCAGCACCCATAAACTCCAGTTTCAGGGGATCCAACATCCTCTTCTGGCCTCCTCAGGTTCTGTGCTCACGGACACACACACACAAACACAGACACATAAACATGATTTAATTTTTAAAACACACCCATAATGGTCATGAGATCCCAAGAAAGCTATCCCCTATAAACAACGCAAACCAAATGGTAAGAATGCTGACCAAACCATTCTGTCAGAACTCCATTCCTTAACAACACTTCTAATTTACACTCGTCCCTCCACGCCCACCTACAGGCCTATTAGCGCCTAGTACAAAAACTGTAGCAATGTCAAAAGGTGGGATATGCCGGATTTAAAGTACAAAGGATGAGGTGTCCAAGTTCTCTGCAAATTCAGTGCCAGTCTACCTAAAGGACTTGAGTGCTGGCCGTTCGGGATATCCTGGCACCAGTTCTCTGTGCAGCAGAGGTGGGGCTGTACTGCCGACGTGGCTGAGGTGGATAGCCAAGGGGTTCACAGACTGCCCAAAGTGACAAGACATTGCAAGGCGTACAGATAAGAGAATTCTGCTTCCAGTCCAAGTCTCTAGACAAGTCTAAGCGAATGCTCCAGCCACACTATGCTTTGGTTTCTTCATCTGCATCGCGGGCACAATGGGGCCCATAACTTTGTATTAGATGCGCTTATTCATCAAATTAGCCTAGACTGCTAGGTACCAGCTATTGTTTTTATGACCTGCATCGCTAAGATGCCACAGAAGATGCACCGGTCCCCGGCCTCCGCAGTCTGGGGCCCACCGCTCTCCGTGACGGGCCGAGCCAGCCTGCGGGTCTCCAACCTAAAGGCCGCGAAACAGACGCCAGGCCGCGCCAGGCCCGCCGCGAAGCCCACCGCCCGCTACGCCCCGCCCGCCCACTCCGTCGCACTCACGGACGTCGGCGCTTGCCCCAGCCGCCCTCAGTACGAGCGGTCTCGAGGATGTCTGCCCCAGGCGCGCACTCCTTGTAGTCAGGATCACCTCGGCTACGAGCGCCCCCCAAAACGCCGCGAGCTGCCCCGCCACCAGGAGAAACCCCAGAGAACTACCATTCCCGGCATGCCTCGGGGCTTCTCTGACTACATTTCCCAGAATGCACCGGGACCAAGAACTCGCTGAGTGTAGCTGTGGTTTGGCCCGAGTATTAAGGTTGCTGTCCTGTAGGGCTTGGCGGGAGGTGCACTACAAACCTGGCAACCTCTGCAGACCCAGATAGGCTCTCTCAGTCAGTCCTCAGACTTGTTCGCTTGGCTGGCAAAGTGATATGACAAGACCAAACCGGAATTTAGTGTTTGGGAGTTAGGATCCCACCCACACCAAGCTAGTCCGCTAACTACTCATGGAGTTACAAGACAGCCAGGGCTAGATAGATAAACTTATGTCTAAAAACAGACAAAAAGTCCTAGGAGACTCTGTGTAGCCTATACCACTAATCATAATTTGAATTATTTTAACGTGTTAAAATATACAGAAAATGCACATAAGTTTCAGGGGTTTTGCTTGTTTTGTTTGTGACAAGGGCCTTGGTATTCAGCCAAGGATGGTTTCAGCAGCTGAAGAATTTAAAAGTAAAAGTATTTGATTGAATACACACACTTAGCCTTTTATTTATTTATTTAAATTCAGCTAGCTGCTGAATCCTAAGATCAATTGCCATTTGGATGGAACAGAGAGGAATGGACCTTCAAAGAGCCTGCCCATCGCTATCCTCTAGGTTTTGTTGTTTTTTAAAGACATACATAATGATAACTCTCTCAAACATCTTTTTGATTTGGAAAACCATCTAGAAAAACGTAACAGCAGTGGCATGTTTAAATACCCCTCTTCCCAGTGGCTGAAGTGAGGCAGTCTCAGAAGCCATAGGCTGTTAAGTGAAAAACCCAATTCCAGGAATGTGTTGCCTCTCTCAGTATTACTGGCCAAAGTATTATTGGCCCCGATTACCTCATAACTTACAAACTTGATTGTCTCTACAGGTGTTTGCATCCCAGAACTACGTGGAAGTCCCTATTGTTGAAGATATCACACAGTTTAGTTGCAGGACATGGAGAAATCAGGCTTGGATCTGGCTGGAAGACCACCCCCCCCCCATACTAACTCACTTTCATAGTGCTGAAAAACACCATGCAGACTTCTAGGGGAGACCTGACGCCAACAGTCTTGCTCAGCTATGGACAGAGTATGCTAACCCCATGAGTATGCCAGGGGAGATAAGCTCATTGGTATGGGGAGGCTATTGCTATTACTTTGTTGAATACGTATTACATGCCTCCAAAACATTTGTGATTATGGACATAAATTGCCACTGTTGTTAACACCGGTTGTAGGGGGGAAACCTTTAGTTTTTAAGTGTGATTTGTGTGTATGCACATGTGAGCAGAGATGCCCATGGAAGTCAGAAGCCTTGGATCCTATGGAGCTGAAGTTACAGGAAGTTATGGATCACCCAGAATAGGTGCTGAAATAGAACCAGAGTCTTCTGCAAAAGTTAACCATGGGATTATAATCTCTCCTAACCTGGGAAAGGCTCCTCCCCGGGGCTGGATAGTTACTGTGGTGACACAATTGAGCATGGTACCGAGAATAAGGATGGTTGCTGCAGCATATCTACCCAATGCTCAGCCATAAACGGGAGAAAATAACCAGACAACTATATTATGCCAAGACATAGAGAACATTGCAGAAGAGGCAGAAGGGAGGGAGGGGTAGTGTTCTATGTTTTGAACTTACTCTGAATGGAAACAAGAGAAAGGAGGCTCATACGGAATCCTCTCAGGCTTACGAAGCTGACGCCAGGAGTTTAGATAAGCAGTGCATAGTCGCTACAGGGAGCACAAGGAAACAGGCACAGCCCAGGGCCACGAGCTGTGCTCTCTGTGGCTACACGGTGACATAATTTCTCCTTTCTGTGTGTATATGTAAATTGAATTTTAAAAGCATTTGTCTAAAGAGCCTTTACTTCTCAATTTAACACACCAAAGGTAGTTACTTTCTGAGAAAAACAAGTGGAGACACCATGCATTCTGTGAGTTCAAGTGCCTTTAGGTCTGAACCAGAGGGGGTAAATGGTGGGAAGACAGTGCAAGGACAGTATATACCTGCGTAGCTCAGTGATTTCCTTCTCAGGTCAGTGACTCAGAGAAAGGAAAAAGGAACCATAAGCTTGAGCAACAAACAAGAACTTTTTTCCAGAGTATTCAAAACCAAACTTTAGTGACCATGAGGTAGCTACAAGTTACCTATGCAGATTTTTCTCATCCTTCCTAATCCAGCTATTTTGCATCAACACTGAAAGGCTTTATCCAACACAGATCCTAGGCTCATCTGAAGTCTGGTGATTCATGGATCCACTTTGACCTACATCGGTAGGTCCCCCGTGATGTTACGAAAGCTGGTGGCTGTTGAATCTGAATCACTAGAAAGAAAATATTAATCCTTCAATCTTAGAGCCAACCCTAGTCAGTAAAACTTAAGAACATGTGGAAAACATTCAAGTTTTTCCAACACTCGCAAGTCTATCCTGCATCACAAACGGCTGGTGTTTGCTGAAGTCTAACTTGATGCTCACCCCCCACTATTATCCCTCTCTCTCCAGGATGACTCCTGCTACAGTCAGCATGGAACGGGTGTCCTTTGGCAGATTTACCACGTGCATCTTACTTAGATGGTTCGTCTCAGGAATGAGTCTTCTGATGGTTGGCAAGAGATGAACTCTGGCTGAAGGCTTTCCCGCATGTTTTGCATTTATAAGGCTTCTCTCCGGTGTGTGTTCTCATATGTGTCAAAAGTGAGGAACTCTGTCTGAAGGCTTTCCCGCACACTTTACAGCTAAATGGTTTCTCTCCAGTATGAATTCTCTGGTGCTGAATTAGAGCCGAGCTTTGGTTGAAGGCTTTCCCACAGTCAGTGCACTTGTAAGGTTTCTCACCAGTATGGACTTTGCGGTGAGTATTGACAGCGGAGTGGCAACTGAAAGCTTTCCCACATTCCTTACACTGAAAAGGCTTTTCGCCCGTATGGATTCTGTAATGCACATTGAGGCGTGAAAGCCAAGAGAAGGCCTTCCCACACTTATCACACTTGTACGGCTTTTCTCCGGTGTGGATTCTTTGATGTTGGATAAGTGCTGAGCTTTGGCTGAAGGTCTTCCCACATTCCTTGCATGCATATGGCTTCTCTCCAGTGTGAATTCTCTGATGTATAATCAGGGCTGAGTGGTAACTGAACACTTTGCCACACATACTACAACGAAAGGGCTTCTCTCCAGTGTGAATACGGCGGTGTCTGCTGAGCCGCGATACTGATGTAAAGGCTTTCCCACACTGGGTACATTCATATGGTTTCTCCCCCGTGTGAATTCTATGGTGCTGAATAAGAGACGAGCATTGACTAAAGGCTCTCCCGCACTCGTTACACTTATAAGGCTTTTCTCCGGTGTGGATCCGCTGGTGATTATTAAGGGATGAGCTGACTTTGAAGGTTTTGCCACATTCCTTACATTGATAGGGTCTCTCTCCAGTATGCATTCTCTGATGCCCGATGAGCGAGGTGGTGAATCTGAAAGCCTTTCCACACTCGCTGCACACGTACGGTCTTTCTCCAGTATGGACCCTCAGGTGCAGTGTCAGGGACGAGCTTTGGCTGAAAGCCTTCTGGCATTCCTTACATTTGTAGAGCTTCTCTCCGGTATGGATCCGCTGGTGTTTGCTCCGGGAAGAACTGTGGAGAAAGCCTTTGCCACAGACGTTACACTTATAGCACCTGCGCGTTGTGCTGACTCCCGGCTGTTTGAACAGGGCTGAGTGCTGCTGTGGGTGGGCCTTCCTTCCTCTGGAGACAGCTCCAGGTTTGCTAGTACACGGAGACTTGACATCAGGATTGCTCAGGCGTTCCACACCTGTAAAGGCCCTCTCTTGTACACAGTCTTTTCTAATGGAAAGCAGCATTTTGCTGAAAAGTTTGGCCTTGTTGCCTCGCTGCTCCTCCAACAGCTCCTTATTTACATATGTTTTCCCCAATACGAGGTCAAAATAATCATCAACTCTGTGAATTTTCAAGATTTCTCTCTTTTCTTCTTTGGAAACTATGGATTCCAACATGCTCTTCAATCCTAAATGAAACAAAATGTAAGTGATTATTGCACTGGGAATAAAGGAAAATGATACCAAATTCATGAACACAGCTAACAAATCCAAACCCAGAACCTTAGGGAAGGTTAGGAACAAGGACAAAGGAAAAGAAATAGGAGGATGGACATTCCTGAAAGGAAGGGTCTGAAGAAATTGTGTGTGGGGTAGGGGGGCTGAGGACATCAGATGGCAGCTCTCCCGGTAGGAGGGGGTGCCAGTCTTGATGCAGCAACAACGCCTGGGTCATCCGGTGTTTCTGAGAAGAGCTTGTGTTCCTATTCAGTTTCATCACCCAGATCAGGTGTCAGTATACCTAGGGAAATCCCAAAAGAAAACTGTAGAGATGAAGAGGAGGGAGGGAAAAGGGAAGGGAGGAGAAGGAGGAGCCTTTGCTCTCAGTTTCAGTGTCAGCAGTGCCGCCCTGGCCCTGGGCAGAGTGCTAACGTTGTAATGAGTATTCTCCCATAGACAAGGAAGGGCCAGCCCTCACAGGGATGAGTATTCTCCCATAGACAAGGAAGGGCCAGCCCTCACAGGGATGAGTATTCTCCCATAGACAAGGAAGGGCCA
>NC_022014.1:47843920-47911155 GCF_000317375.1 Microtus ochrogaster | reverse complement strand
ATGAGTATTCTCCCATAGACAAGCTCTGGAGGTACAGGCAATAACAAGGAAGGGCCAGCCCTCACAGGGATGAGTATTCTCCCATAGACAAGGCTAAGGTTGTAATGAGTATTCTCCCATAGACAAGGCTCTGGAATTTGTAATGACTATTCTCCCATAGACAAGGCTCTGGAATTACAGGCAATAACAAGGAAGGGCCAACTCTCACAGGCTTCCACTGATTGCCAAGCAACCAAATTGACAAAGAAGTAACTAGGACCTTATGAAAACTGTCTAAGAACAAACAAAACCAAGGCAGTGTGCGGCGGTGGTAACTACCCTGATACTTTAAGCTGGGTGATAAGAAGATGAAGTTGAAGATAAACCCTAAGGCCCAAGATGGTGGGCTGGGTAAAGGTGCACGCTTGCCGAGCCTAACAACGTGAGTTCAATCCCTGGGACTCAAAGGGTACAAGGGAAGCACCGATTCCCGAAAGCCGTCCTCTGAGCACCACACTCAAGCTATGGCTTATACCCCAAGCCCCTTCCTGCACAATACAAAATAAATCAATGTAAATAAAACCTAAAAACTAAATAAGAGCCAAGATACTTAGGAAACACTACACAAAATGAAATCATTGACTCGAAAGAAATAAATTTATTTTACAAAGGAGTTTTCACACTCTTGATTATAAAAGAGGTCACCTGTCCCCAGAAAATAGGAGAAATAGGATCAGGCTGGGACTTGTTCTCAACACTCGTTGCGAAAAGACACGTGTGGACACTGCTGACAGGGAGCAAGGAATCTAATGCCAGAATTCTACCCCAAAGCCTATTTCTAAAGGAGAGAAGAAAGAACTTAGACACATATGTACATTGTACACATAAACTTCGAAAAAAATATTCATGGAAAATATCCTCATCAAAATAAAGGAAAATCTAACACAGCTCATGAATGGCAATCCAAGACGAAACTGACTCAGAATGCCCAGCTACTGCCAGAGAGCAGTGAATTCCGGGTAAGCAGCAGGGCCCAAGAGAATCATCCTCTGCACCAGAAACAAAGACAAAATCCAAAGCAGAAGAGAAAGGAGGCACTTGTAATGTGGCAATCCGATCCAACAAACTCAGCAGACATACAGGACCAGCACCTGCTGTCGACGGAAACTGCCTGATGACTATCTGCAAACCTGTTTAAGTCCTGTAACTGTCACCAAATTGGTACACCTAGCTTCTCTCGTGCATTTGCACATGTACATATGTTTCTGTTGTTTTGCCTTAACAATGGATATTGAGTTACAAAGTCAAAGCAAAAGCCCAAGACAGTATGGCGATTATGTTATGAAAATTCAAAAAGTCTGGAACTTTTGTTAGACCTCACAGCCAGAGTTAATAATACACCTTGAGATCACTTAAGATTCGAGACTGATACCCTACTATGTCCTCAGTCTGTTTGTCTAACCTGTCTTTATGAGAGAAATGTAATGACCATCCTTACTTGCCTTGGATTTTCCATGTAACCAACTTTTACAGCCTAAGCTAATGGATAACTGTAATCTTGACATGCCCTTGACCCAGAGAATAATGCATGTGTGTATGCATGCATGATGTGGCAGTCACTTGTGGAGAGCAAAAACTATGTTGAAAAGCAACATTGTAAGATGAATAGCACCATAAATGTTTAAAGCAGCACTCAGATTGCTTGATAGTATCTGCTCGTTATCTGGGTCAGTTGAGTCAGTAAAGTTTCATCCCTTGTAAAACTCTGCTAAAGATCTCTGTAATATCCCTCACTCTTTCCCCATAGTCCTGTGGCATTCAATAAATACAGAGGAGAAGATCTTTGGTGGGGACACACATGGGCACAGGGACAGCATTCCTAAGGCAGCATTCGGGTAGGCACAGATTTAGACTCATATAATAGAGAAATTACAGACAGGAGAGATGGAAGACACGGGGAGAAAGAAGTAGAGAATTTAAAACTGGGCTTGTTCTTGGTAAAGCCATTCCAAGGGGAAGGACTCTGATTTATTTTCCTCAATGTGAGACCAACACGTTTTGGATACGCTGAGGCTATTACTGATGCATTTCAGTGAGAGGTGGAACAAGGGACGCACTACAGTCATGAAGGCTGTGTTCAAACCACGAAAGTGGAAGAGGCTGTTAGTGCAGTAAGCGTGAAGGGAAGGGTAGGAGAATCAAGACCGGCAGACATTGACTGCACATCACGCTGTAGCCCGTGCTCTCAAATGACAAAGTGCGACCTGTGCTTACAAAACTCACCTTTTCCTCTGAACCCGATGGATGAGGTGACCAGAAACGAAGAGGGGAGACATGCCCTTCCCAACAGTCACCATGTGCTGGCACATCAAAGGAGGTCCCTGGCCAGTGTCTTCTGAGCATAATCTCCTTATTGTCCCCGGAAGGGAGGAAATGCCAAGTTTAAGTCCTGATCCCTGGGCCACTTACCTAGGTAGACACCTTGAAGCTTTCCACTTTCCACCATCTGGAAGTCTTCTGCTTGCTCTAACTGAGAGATGATCTTTGGCTTGGAAAACAGAATCCCTGTTCACGAACAAGAAGACATGAGTGGCATACTGGTATGGAGGTCCAGGTCCAGTGGACCCCAAGGTATGTGGGTACAGTGCACAGGAGGAGAAACAACAACCTAAAACTGGGCTCCCAGAGGATGTCCAGAGTGAGCCTCAGGATATGAGTCAGGGCTCTGGCTCAGCACTCCCTTTGGTAGGACAGCTTAGGGGACCCAGCAACAGAGCTGGGTTTGGAGAGCCAGGAAGAACACAAGAGAAGGTGTTCTTTATTAACTCAGCCATATTCAGACTTCTTGGAATCGGCAAGGGGAAAAGCAGCCATGACTGGGCCCATCCACAGGCCAAACATAACCAGACCCTTCACGCTTTCTCCCAAGTAGAGTAGGGATCATGTGTTTCCACTGCAGATCATGCACCCCAACAAACCCCTTACCCAGGGAGGCCAGGTTGCTGTAGTTCTCCAGCATCACCTCCCGGTACAGGCTTCTCTGTGCAGAGTCCAGATGCAACCACTCATCCTGGCTGAAGAACACAGCCACATCCCTGAATGTCACAGGCTCCTGGAACAGCAAACCCATCCCTGCTCAGCCCAGACCACGCCCACACAGAGTGTGAGTGAGGAGCAACCCTGCGAGGGTTGAGCGTTTCAAGCCAAGCAAGCATCTCTGAACAACGGCTTCATTAGCCAGCATGGGATTTACGACATTCCTACAGTAAGTGACTCCCTGTGCCCTAAGAAAGCTCAAATACAGCACCTTACAAGAGAGATCCTGACATCACAAAACGAAATCAGGAAGACAGGACAGAACTTGAGACTAAGAAAGGTATGAGTCACTGAAAGGGAGATGGTGTGGTGGCTGCCATGTTTCTGATACTCTACATATCGTGGGTGAGGCATCTGTGCACAACACCCGAGGCACTTCTGCGGTGGAGCTGCCAGGAGCTCACTTCTTCACCAAGCCAAAGGCACAGCTCCACGCCCCCAAGCTGCTCACGAAGCTTAGCATCTTTCCTGCTCTGAAAGGGCAAAAGTAAGTGAAATATGAGTGCTGGAAATGAAGGAAGGGACAGTGCCGCCACTTCTGCTTCTTTGCAGCACTGAGAATAGAACCCAGAGCCCTGAGTAGGCCAGGCAAGTACTCCATCTATAAACAATATCCCCAGCCCCTACTCCTTCTCAGAACCTCTGTCCTTTTCAGATGTATGTGACTCTGTGAGTGTGTGTGTGTGTGTGTGTGTGTGTGTGTGTGTGTGTGTGTGAACCAGAAGTCAACCTCAGATGTCAAACTCCTTAGTATGCTCTCCATCTTAGTTTTGAGACAGGGTCTCTCACTGACCTAGACCTTGCTGACTCACTAGGCCATTCGGCCCATGAGTCCCAGGGGTCCACCTGCTTCTCCAGGGCTGGGATGACAAACCACATGCCATTGCTCCTGGCTTTTTTGCTGGTGGTTGATGCATTGCATCGAACTTAGGTCCTCAGACTCATGTGGCAGGTAGATTACTAATGGAGCCATCTTCCCAGACAGTTTGTGAATCTTCTTAATGGCTAAGTCATTTGTCACTCTCAACTCAGAAAAGCTTCCCCAGAAACTGGTACACACGACTTTCTTTGAGTAGAATCATGGCAGATGCTAACATGTCTTTAGACAAGGAAAGCAAAACCTTTCAAGGTTTCTTACAAGTTCAGCCAATCAGGCACCAAAGGAGCATGACTTGCACCCATCATCAGGGACTCTAAGTCTAAATAAACAAACTTGAACCTACCGGTTTCTGCGCTCTGCTTCTGCATTTCTGCCCTGTCACCTTGTCCTTCTGTTCCTTTGAATGTAGCCCAGAATCACTTCTAGTTATGAGGCAGACGTTCAATATGACTATGAAGGTAGGGGCGGGGGTGGAAACAGCAGCTCTATTGCTTAATCTTAGTTTTATGGCCAAAGGATATCGGAGCCCATGAGCATTGAAGAGGCAAGTGAGAATAAGATTAGGCTGATCTGACAATTGGGTCATAAGACCTCAAGCAGTTAACATACACTGGGGAGGCAGCGGGGATAAGGTTTCCACTAGTCAAAGGTGTTCACTGGAAGAAGATATTAAGAATTGTAGCTGACACCTTACAGGCTGATCCCATCTCTTGGACAGCTACTCTGCTTGAGCGAGTAAGTTCCTGCTCTAAGAACACCTTACTCGTTGAGGTTCTATATGTCTTGCTGAAATCTTCTTCAGGAGAATGCAAGAGCCTGGGGACTATCTAAGAGCCTGACAGTCTGATGTCTGCTCGGTAGGTGGGGGTGAGGGATGCCAGTTAACTCCTGGTCAGTGGCCATGTAGCCGATTAATGGAGACAGGAAGAATCACCCTTCAGGAGTTCTGACCTCACCTTTCAGCAGTTTCTGTTCCTCCTTGAGCACAGAGAAGCTCAAGAAAGGATGAAATAAACCCGCCTCTTCTGCAAACCGAAGGCAGCTCAGAAAGAAGTGGCCTTTACCCACCTGAACCGGGGCTGGCAGCAACCTCTTGGCCATTCTCCCTCTGTGGCTCCTCCTCTCTGAGAAGATACCTGAGGCAGAGGAAGAGGGTGTGAGGTCCACTCATGACTGCTCTCCAGTCCTCACTGGGCCAAACCAGGTTAGCAACTACCCGCTGGGCATCTGCACAGCCTAGCCTCCCCCAAGCAAGATGAAACCTGGGCATGACCACCCAAACCAGAAGCAAGCAAAAAGCACACCTCATTATAGCTGGCCAAAGACAGAAGTAGGCAACAAGCACACCTTGATATTGGGTCTGTGGTCTTTTCACTAGATATTATGAATAAAGACAACCGAATCGAGCAATTACAGCTATCGAATCCATGAGCAAGGTGAAAGAGACCATGGCGTGCAACTCCTGGAGGCAAGAAAAGGTATAAATATTGGACACAACTGCACTTGGCCACTCTACATGAAAGAAGTGACTGCAGAATGTGTACCCTTTTCAGAAGCTACCAACTAGAAACCAGTCCTCTCATCCACGTGGGCGTTTGCCTCTGTCAAAAGAATTACCAAAGTCTCTTACATTAACCAGACCCTCGCCCCCCCCCCCGCACACGCACGCGCATGCACGCATAAGAAACATCACTAGATAGCATTGAGTTTAAATTTTGGAGAAAAGGGGCTGGAGGTGCAGCTCATGGAAGAGAGCATAATATTAAAGTCCTGGGTCCCATGTCCAGCATCCTTCCACTCCTTTCCAACAGTAAAACCTTACAGCAAAGGAACAGAACTTTACCAAAAAAAGAATACGGATTGTGGGGCTCACTTTAAGACACTGTCCAACACCGAAGACCGACAGGAACGAATAAACAAAGTTTGGGCTCCGGGACGGGAAGCCTGCAGGCGCTGTGCTCAACCGCCCTGACTCGCAAACCTGAAGCCGGCGGCTTCCTAGACAGCTGTCCCGGCCGCAGGACAGGAGCGACCTGGAGTCAAGGCCAAGGCCTGCACCTGCCGCCGAGGCCTCTGCGCGTTCCAACCCCGCTCGCTGCCCTGTTGCAGTTTATAATAAAGTAGCCCCACACTAGCCCAGAATGGAGTATAATAAAGGTTTCTTTATTAGGGGTAGACTCACAGATCAGCAGTCCTCAGCGTAGGGAGACACTGGAACTGAATCCAGCAGCCAAGGGGCCCCGCACACGTTTTTACATATTGTGTATATAGTACATGTGACCACGCCCAAAGTGGGCCAGTATCTTAAAGGCTATTGGCTGAACAAGTTCCCACTGCACAGCCCCACCCCGTGGGCTCCTAGCTGCGACCGCTTTGCTTACAAACCAAAAAATCCCAACACCCAACGAAGGAACCACACTGGACTCAACTGCGCGTGCGTACGGCCCCTGGCTTCCATTACGGACTACATTTCCCAGATGGCACCGCGACACACTGTACTGTGCCAGGGTGGGAAACTGGAGCCTAAAGGCTGGAAGTCATCACCTCCCAGGCTTTTACGCACGTTGCATTCATAATTACAATGGTAATACTACTAACAAGACCAAAGTGCAGAATAAGGCGCTGGCTGCTTAGTTTCAGATGGCGAGTGGACTGTCCTCTTTCACTTTTTAATAGAAAATTATGCTTTTTGTAGCCTACAAAAGAAACAATATGCACCATTTTTCATTGCTGGCTCATACTTCAAGAAAATATAAAGCAAATAAACTTCAGATTATAACTATATTTAGCTTAGACATATTAGCTACTGATAATCTGGCAGTCCAGATTTTCAGGAAAGCAAAAAGTTAGAGTTAAAATTTATTCATTATTTGAGTTGGACATTTTTAGCTCTTTTTACAAATTTTTTTAATATTTATTTATTTATTATGTATACAATATTTTGTCTGTGTGTATGCTGCACCAGACCCCATTACAGATGGTTGTGAGCCACCATGTGGTTGCTGGAAATTGAACTCAGGACCTTTGGAAGAGGAGGTGATGCTCTTAACCTCTGAGCCATCTCTCCAGCCCTCTTTTTACAAAAAGACCTTGTCTTTGTCCACTGTAAAGGTTCGGATGAATGACAATTCAACCACACAGTTAGATACAAATTATGGTCTCTAGGTAGCAATCAACACAAAGAGCTCCTTAACGAAGTCCACAGCAAGGGCCACATTAGATAAGAACAGTGCCTGGGAGGAAGAAGGCCAGCAAAAGTTGTGTTGTCTTCTCCAAGGAATCAACATGAAGGACTTCTGCTGAACCAGAGTGGAAGAATTTCATCATCAGAAGACCGCAAAGATTTAAAGTCACCAAATGCTGGAAGATTTTGTCTACTTCTGTTCCTGTCGAAGTATGCCAGAAGGAATGGCGCTATCCCTACCCAAACAAACACCAACCCACCAACAGACAAAGCATCCAACATACATACTAAAACATACCACTTTAGCATATGGGTTATTTTGACTCCACACTGGGTGCAGGACTTTCTGTAGGTTTTTAGCAGATCATTTTGTCAAGCTAAAGAAGATCCCCAGATGGCTAAACTTTTAAATGATGAATGAACACTACTAGACAGTACCAAATGCTTTTTCTGCATCCATTTAGATAATCATGTTTTTGCCTTCAATCTGTTAATGTAGTGATTTACAGAAATACATTTCCTAAATCATTAATCCGCTGAAGTACATCTTTGGACCGGACAAGACCGGCTGCGACAGGTTTGTCTCTGTCAGTTTGTGAATTTTGGACTGGGTCTTTCTTTCTCTCTGCTTCTTGGTTTGGCCGGAACATTTATTTCATTGTTTATTCGACTTGTGTATTAATTTCAGGACATGTGCTGTCATCATCTGCAAATGTGTGGTATTTACTGAGCAGAGAAGTTCCTTGGCAACACTGCTGAGTATTATGGGTTAGTTTGGTGTCCCGTAGAAGGCTGTGGTAGCGCACTCACAAAATATCACCACAGAAAGCTTCACGTGAATATTTTCTATTCTCAGTGAAAGGCCCTCCATGTGGTGAGCTGACACAGACAGAGAGCAGAAACCCCGAGAAAGGAGTGCTGTGTTTGGTACCTCTTTGTCATTACTTCCCCATTGACTCACTGTGCTACCTGGTCTCTGAAAAATGCTGGGATCCTTTTCATTTTTTCCATGCAGTGCTGAGATGGAACCCAAGGCCTTGTGCATGGTAGGCAGGCACTCTTCCCCTGAGCTAGCGCCCCAGCCTGCTAGATTTTTCTTTAAGATCAGGATCTTGTTTTGTACTAATGTCCTGCTTTCAGATCTGCTTATGGCCTAGCGGTTTGTTTTAGTTTTATCCGCCTCATATTTAAGTTGTTTTTCTTACTGAGTTTCAGAGATGAATTTTCAACAAGAACACCTGTTCTTTTTACTTGATATTGTTGTTGTTATTTTTATATTTGTTTTCGCCTGGTCTCCAGTTGCTGTTCTTTCTGCCTGCCAGACATGAACATTGTTTTATCATACCCTTCATTCAGGTTTCTGCCTAGTCATTATCTACCGTGAAAGCTTCCTGTGTATGCAGCTGGGTATTTACATGCAAATGGTTGACCATGGACCAACTTCATATTATCCTCAAAAATTCCCTCAACATGCATCAAAGATCTAAATGTTAGCACTAAAACCATAAAAAAAAACCTAAAAATAAAACATAGGGGATATCTTAGTTAGGGTTTCTATTGCTGTGATTAAACCCCCATCAAAAGCAACTTGGGGAGGAGAGTTGTGATTTCAGCTTCAAACTCTCAAGTTCTAGTGAAGGAAGTCAGAGCAGGAACTTGAGGCAGAAAATGATGCAGAGGCCATGAGAGAACAGACTTATTGACTTAATCCTTGTGGGTAGCTCAGCCTGCTTTCTTGTAAACCCCAGGATCACCTGCCAAGGCTTGGTACCTCCCGTAGTGGACTGGGTCCTCCCACATCAACCATTAATCAAAAAAATGTCCCATAGCTCGATCTTGTGGGGACATTTTCTCCGCTGAGTTTCCCTCTTCCCAGAGGACTGGGAACTTGTGTCAAGTTGACAAAAAACAAAACAAAACAAAAAAACAAACAACAACAAAAAACCCAACCAGTACAGGTAAAATCTTCATGACTTTGGTGTTGGAGGCCGTGTGGGTCCAACACAGATTCCCTAACTGGACTGGAACGGAGTTGCGAGGAATAAACCAATGCAGCTTACAAGGTCGTCATGGACTGCCATGGGTGACCATAGCTAAACCATAGCAGTCCCTCTGGAGCATTCTCACAGGCACACCAGCTGTGTGCATCACTAATCGTCTAAGTGTCTCTCTGTCAGCTCAAGTTGACCATAGAGATTCAGTCCCCATCTCATGGAGTTAGAGGAGGAAGTGAGAAATGGCTGCCCCTGTGCAGAACAATGGCGATCTACAAGAAGGCGATCCTCTATAAGCCTGGGACAGCTCTCAGAGGACCTGGCTCATGTGCTACCCTAGTTTCAGACTTCTATCCTCCAGGATTGTGAGAAAACAAATTTGTGTTGTTTGATCACCCGTTAGTGCCATTTTGTAAGGTAGACCAGTTGTCTAAGGCATGAGTCACCCATTCAGAACATCTTTGGGCAGACCTTCAACGTTTCATCCATGGTTTGTAAAACTCTTTTCTTCACTGAGTCCAAGCAGTTTGCTTGAACCTGTCAGGGGGCCTATGGCCTGTGATTGGGTTGTCCCCACCAGGCATTGTCCCTTGCTGGAGTCCAGTTGGGAAGTCACTAATCTGCCAGGTATAATTAGAAGATGAGGCTGGGGGCTGGACTCGTCCTTTCATCCAGAGTCTCTTTTTAAATGTAGCTCCAGGCTCCTGTAATTTTCTCATCAACACATTAGACTTTTGTTAATAGGACATTTTCTCCCTTGGGGAAATGAATTGATGGCAATCAGGGCATATACAGACTTGGTAAGATAAGAGGAATAGTCATCACACACACACACACACACACACTCACACACACTCACACATCCTTGGTCAATTGCACAGAATAGTGAAAGTAGCTATATACTGAGTGCCGAAAATTCAAAGTTTGCTGAGACAGTGGATTTAAAACGTTTTGATCACCCCCAAAAATTAAATGTTTGAGGTAGCAAAGTAATAGTGTACAGTCATTCCATAATGATTCAGTCTTTTAAAATTATTAAATGTTAGTAAATGGGACCGCAGTGCCATTTTTGTATATGTGTGCAGTTTATATTAATCTGCCTTTCCCATTCATCTCGAATCCTACCAGCCCCTTGTTGGGCCTTTTCCACTTGCAGGCTGTTTTCCACATATCAGGGAACTGTGCAGTGTGTGCCTCCACCTGGCTGATTGTGCTACATATGGTGTCTTCCGGTTCCAGACATTTGGCTGCAAATGACATTTCGTTCTTCCTTTGTGGCTGGCTAGTACTTTGCCATGTGTACACTACATTTAAAAACTCCATTTATATGGTGCTTCACTCTTGGTGAGATGTTATCCCTGGTTGCCACCAGGCTACCCTGTGGCAGCTGCCCTGAGTGCTGCTCATACCTGACAAGTCCAGTCTTTGCACATCACGTCCATGTGGCAATTGTACTGAAGAGCCTTTTCCATGGTGCAAAGCTGGAGTTAAAGAAGCTTGCAGAGGGGTGGTGACAATGAGTGTTGATGAGGGATTGATTGTTCTAAACAGCCCTCCCTGCTGCCACAGAGAAGACTAAAGCGGCCTTGGGATTGATAGGAGAGCCTAGCAGAAGGACAGGCAGACAAAGCAGCAGTGGGATGAGGGATGTGGTGGTGGCTAGTCCTCCCTGCCTTCTTAATAGACTTGGAATCACCTGGGAGACACATCTCTGAGTGTAACTGTAAGGGGCTTTCCAGTTAAGCTGAGGATGGAAGACAGGCCCTGAATGTGCATGGCACTGTGACTGAATGTAAGTGGAAAGGAAGTAAGCTAGCTGGGAGCACCAGAATTCATCTCTTTTCTTCCGGACTGTGGCTGCAATGTGACAGCCATGTCATACTCCTCCCAGCCACGATGGACTGTGTTCCCCCAAACTGTGAGCCAGAATAACCCTTTTCTTGCATCACTTGTTTTTGCCAGATATTTTATTGTAGCAATGAGAAACATAACCAATATGGGATTGTTTGGTGACACATGCTCCACCCTGGTCCATGCAGGATATTATAACTAGACATCTTCAGGTGCAGATGCCTTGCTTTTCAGCACCCTTGTGCTGGAGACAGCAATGGATGCACCAACTCTCCTGCCTACATGCTCCCTAAATGTGGGAAGGTGGACAATTCACAACACTTTTAGTTTAAAGATCAGAACCGCTGACACTCCCCATTCATTGAACCCTCAAATGTATTGTCTTTTCTATAAGAAAAACCACCTGGTTATTAAATGTGTGGAGTGGTTGGTGCCCATGTGTGGGCACACACATGCACACACACACACACACACATGCACACACACACACACACACACACACACACACACACACACACACAGGCTCTGCTTGGACAGTCTTCTGCAGTGTCACCCATCTCTAGATAGCCCCACTAACCTGGTTTTCACCACAGGAGAGAGTGAACCACTATGGGGGTAAGAGAATTCAGAGGATGGTAACAGCTTTCTGCTGCTTGCTCTCTCCACCAGTCATGCCCAGACCTCCCTGCCTCCCTAATCCACCCTGACTAATGGAGTGCAAGCTGGCTCAGGCTCCTCTTCTGTGAGCCCATTAATCCCCTGAAGCTGAGGCTCAGTCAGCATCTGTCTCCAAGATGCCTTTGCTGCCAGCTTCAGAGAGCTCAATTTTGTCCTCAGTTGGCAATGATGGGAAAGTATCTTTGAGCCAAAGCCCCTCACCATGGCCCAACTATGAGATGAGACAGTTGAATACAAACAGCTTCAGAGTGCGAGTGAGCTCCAGAGAACAGGGCAGCTTTTATGAATGACCTGGGGGACAGCTCAGGGCTCCGGTCCCAGATGCCCCCCCCCCTGCAGGGTCAATCAGTCCAACCTATCTCTAAGACCAGTGGGTGGGCCTGTGGTTTCACACCACTCTGAATGCAAATCTAGTTGCTGACCTAAGCCAGCTGCGCGGCCTTGGGCTGTCAGTCACCCCCTGAGCTATCTATTTCCCAGTCTGCAGGATGGGAGAGTCTCTCTGGAGAGCTTCTGTATGTTTGGTGATGTGGAAGCTCAGCATGTTCTCCTCTCCCCACCTTACCAAGCCTGGTCTTGCACCCGTCCTTCAGATTCACTGGGCTGGAGCACTCTGGCTCACTCACCCTCTGCTCCTGCCATCTGCCACTTAGAGGTTTGTGGCAAGGATTGCCAGGAGAAAGTTGGGAGGTTCTTAGACACCTGCATTCAAAAGGACTACTGGGTGCTGGTGAGATGGCTCAGCCGGTAAAAGTGCTTGCTGCCAGACCTCACAACCTGGTTATAATCCCCAGGACCCACATGGTGGAAAGAGCGAACCAACCTCTGTGTACACACACACACACACACACACACACACACACACACACACACACACACACACACAAATACATAATAGAAATATTAGTTTCAAAGGAAAAAGATTCTAGTGGTCAAAACAGAGGGAGAGTCCGAGGATTTAGGGGCAGTAGAGAGAGAGTATAATAAGTGATGTTTGTAAAACAGCTAGCTAGGTACGGAAATCAAGATCACAGCGAGACACAGGAAAGGGCAGTGTCAGAGTGTCAGCAACACTCTTGTCAGGAGAGGGTGTTCTGGAGACATGTATGTTCTCGTCCATTTGCTATCAGACCCTGAAGAATTAAAATTCCCCAGGAGTCTTATGCTGGAAAAGCCAAAGACTGAAGCCTGGAGCAGCTTGGAGGGAGCTTGCCTCCCAGGAAGAGATGTCCCAGTTTCAAAGCTTGTCAGACCACCTTGCAGGAGAGACTGGATCCCAACGACTTAGCTGTGCGGCTCTCTCTTTTTAAACCCAAGTCTCTGAAGATCAATTTGAGCGGGGGTGGGTGGGGTGGGGCACCTCTTCTCCTCTTCTTGGTTATGTAAATCTCTTTTCTCCGAATTTTACTATTAGCTGGCTTTCTAATTGGCACATTGAGGATGAGTGGTCAAGCTTATTGGTGTTGCCAGGATTCAGGCTTGGACCCTGAAGCTCAGATAACCAATCTGGGTCAGACACAATCTAAAGACAGTTCCAGGGAGCCAGAGAGGGAGAGAGGAAAGAGAGCCCTTCCTCCACTCTCAAGCTCTGGAGGGGATCTCTGCTCTCCCCCTCATCCCTCCCCAGAATCCTTAAATCCTCTAGGCTGAAGCCCTGGTTTTACAGCAGTTGGAGACCGGTCCTACTGGTCAGAGGTTGGCTCAGGTGAGTACCACTGGGGAGGGATCCTAGAGTGAGTTGGGGTGGGTCTAGAGGAAGAGGTGCTCTAAACTGTGGGGAGAGGGGACTGGACAGGCGAGGCCACGAAGACTGTTGGGGTTGGGGAGACTTGGGTGACAATTTCAGGGAGGCTGACAACAGCCCTGTGGATGCTTGGGAGAGCCAGACGAATTGCCTGAGCGCGAGTCACCGAGTCACCAACTTGTCCTGCCTCCTTGGGTCTGGCCAGATTCCCAGCTGAGTCGGACGGCGCTCGGGACATCCTGGTATCTCGGGTTCCCTCATCCCGTGAGCAGATGGTGCGGCTTCGAGTGCTGTTGCTGGCCTGGTGGCTGTCGCAGGCGAGAGTGGCGCGCGGTGAGGGCTCGGTGCGCCTGGCGGGCGGCCTGACGCTGGGAGGTCTGTTCCCTGTGCATGCGCGGGGAGCTGCAGGGCGTGCGTGCGGGGCCCTGAAGAAGGAGCAGGGCGTGCACCGGCTGGAGGCGATGCTCTACGCGCTGGACCGAGTCAATGCCGACCCAGAACTGCTGCCCGGCGTGCGGCTGGGCGCGCGGCTGCTCGACACCTGCTCCCGGGACACCTACGCTCTGGAACAGGCTCTGAGTTTCGTGCAGGCTCTCATCCGAGGCCGCGGTGATGGCAACGAGGCCAGCGTGCTCTGCCCCGGGGGCGTCCCCCCGCTGCGCGCCGCACCCCCAGAGCGAGTGGTGGCCGTAGTGGGCGCCTCGGCTAGCTCCGTGTCCATCATGGTCGCTAACGTTCTGCGCCTGTTTGCGGTGAGGGACCGCGTCTGCTACCGTGCTCCCTCTCTCCCTGCCTTAACTTCCTTCTGGAAGAGTCTGTTTTGAGCGCTCTAGCTCATCCAGATTAAAAAGCTGCTGCCCACTGGGGTAGATCAACTTTCCCAGCTTGGCCTGCCGCCTGGCTGACCTAAACTGGTACCTTTCAGTGAAAGGTGTCCCTTTTCCCATCAGTCTGTGGCCTTGTGGGCCCATGTTTCTACATGGTATGGAGACCAGAATCCCAGGCCATAGTTCGCACCTGCCACACAGGAGGTGGTCACCTCCCTAAGAAAGGGTCAGGATATGCTAATGTTGTTCTGCTTCTTCTTTGTAATTTGGAGGACGCCTAGGATAGAGATGCTAATTCAGGTCTATGTGACAGAGCAGGCATACAGAGCTGGAAGATAGGGAGACATGACAAAATGGGCATAGAAAGGTGTGGTCAAGGGTGTGGACGTGGACGAGACCAGAGACAGTCGCCTGGTTACCTAGGAAACAGGATGCTAATGAATTTCCCCTTCAGTTTATGTTTGGTATATAAGGCTGTTTGGAGAATAAACGCAGAGGAATTTTCAGGATGTGAACTCAGGATTTCATGAGGGATCACTGAGAATCTCCCAATAAAGCCATGTGAGTTTTCTCAATTATTCCCATGCCTCCCCTCTGATCCTGGAGAAATAATTTAGGGTCCGGGCTGGCACCCGACCACATCAGGCCTGAACCAGAGACTAAGAGCAGATTGGACCTCAGTCCCCTGTTGCCCTCTCCTTTGGGTTCTGCTGACACCCTGTACAACCCTTCACGGTGCTCCCGTCCCGGAGCTCTCCTGGATGATAAAGAAATTGAGATTTCATGGGAATTAGGTCCTTCTTCAAAAGCCCTCGGAAGTTGCCCTGAGCTACACTAGTGGGTAGAGAATTCTGGGTAAAGTGCCACTGCTCTTTCCTTTTCTTCCTTTTTTAATCTTTGGATCATCATTTAAATTCCTTTTCAAAATGCCTGCCTTTTAACCCGTTCTGGTGCAGAAGGTTCGTTCTTAAAGACTATCTGAGCTTCCTTGCCTTGTTATACTGCTCATCTGCAAGATTCTGCATCTTCATCGCTGGGGGGCACTGTGTTCTTTGCAGGCTGAGGTGCAAGGATTGGGGGCTGGGAGGGGGCTCTGGCATTAGAGTTTGGGGGTTCTCTACAGCAGACATCCTGGGGATCGTGGATGGGGTTTACTGCACTGAAGAGGGCATCAGTTCTGCTGCAACCAGTAGGCCTTTCTTCGTTCTCTTTCCTCTGGTTTCTATTTTCTTGTTTATCCTCTGTCTCCCTGATGCTCTCCAGCTAAGCCTCGCCCCTCCTTCTCTTCCTCCCACCCTCCTTCTTTGCTTTTCTTTCCCACTCACCTTTCCTGCACTGCCACCCCACCCTCCTTCAAAGGGCCCTAGAGCAGCCCCAGCCCCTCCTTCCGGGACTCCCTGCCAGACCTTGTGCTGATTGCTGGTCCCTCTTTATCTCATTCTGGGTCACATCTGCTTCCCCTCCTCCCCCAAGCTTTCAGCCTCCTTGCCCTGTTTCCTCAGTTCTGTGCTCCATCCTTTCCCAGCCCAGCTCCCACTTTCCTGAAACACGGTTCAGCCCATAATCCCTGCTACTAATCTCTCTAATGGTCATAGATAAAACCTAGTTTCCCACGAGCCTCTCCTTTAGACTGTCCAGTCTGGCACTACCCTCCTCTCCAGCCCCGCTTTGCTCTGATCCTAGCAGGGCGCTGCTAATGAAAAAGACTGCCTCTCACTCTGGGTAATAGGGTCAACAGAACACCCTTTCCCCCAGACCAGGGCACCCTTTCCCTAAGCTCTAGTGTCCCTGTTTGGCTGATAGCCTGTGCAACTGTCACTGGTGACACTGCTCTAAGCCTGTCTAACCTTCCAGTCATCACATCCATTCGTAGACATCCCACTAGTCACATACTTCTAGCCTATATGTGTGGCCCCTCCAGCTGGCCTCGTCTGAGTCTCGGTTCCTACCGTCTCCCAGAGCTATTCCCAACTTGTCTATGGCCCATGTCCATGGAGCCTCCATCCACAGTTGTCTGTCCTTCCTGCTTCAGATACCCCAGATCAGCTACGCCTCCACAGCCCCAGAGCTCAGTGACTCCACACGCTATGACTTCTTCTCCAGAGTGGTGCCCCCTGACTCCTACCAGGCTCAGGCCATGGTGGACATTGTGCGGGCGCTGGGATGGAACTACGTGTCTACACTGGCCTCTGAAGGCAACTATGGCGAGAGTGGGGTTGAGGCCTTTGTGCAGATTTCCCGAGAGGCCGGTGAGTAGGGAGTTGGAATGGAGGGCCCAGGGAACAGTCAGCTAAGGAAGGGGAGAGCCAGAAACCACTGGATAGGACACAGACTGGGGTGGGGTGGCGGCGGATGGTCCCATGGCAGCCCAGAAGGGTGCTCCAGGCAGGCGAAGCCCCTGTAAGGCTGTGGTTCTAAACCTTTCTAATGCTGCGAACCTTTAATACAGTTCCTCATGTTGCGGTGACCCCAACTATAAAATTATTTTCGTTTCTACTTCCAAACTGTAATTTTACTATGAAGAATTATAATGTAAATATCTGTGTTTTCTGATGGCCTTAGGCGAGCCCTGTGAAAGAGTTGTTCAACCCCTCCAGAGGGGTCCTGACCTGCAGGTTGAGAACCACAGCTTTAAGGGATTCAGGTCATGCTTACGGTCTGCTAGGTAGAGTCCAGGCAAGCTCTCCAGTGCCCAGACTCCTCAGTTAAGCCCTACACAGTCACAGAAGTGACAGCCAAGTGGGCATGTGTGAGGGTAGTGGAGACAAGAGTTGACTTTGGCATTCCAACATCCAGGAGGTGTCTGCATTGCACAATCAATAAAGATTCCCAGGGAGCCAAAGCCGGGAGAATTCCACAAAGTGATCCGGAGACTCATGGAAACACCCAACGCTCGGGGCATCATCATTTTTGCCAACGAAGATGACATCAGGTGGGACCGGTGCCAAGCTCAGTCACCATGCTCTCTTGAGGCTCTTTTTGTGAGACCTTATCCTTCCACACTCGCAGCCATGAGCAGCCCCCCTCCTTTCCCCAAGCACTTCCTGTTGCCGTCAGAAGTCTTGTGTTCAACCTGACTGGCTGGAGATGTCACAGGCCTAGCCTGGGAAACACAGGAAAACATGGCTATTTCTGTCGTTCACTGTGGGAGAGGGAATTGGTGGCAGACCCAAGAGCAGGAAATGTACCATGAGGGTACTCTCCAAGTAAACCCTGAAACTTACATTGTCCAAAGCCAGCTAACGTGTTTTCCCAGGACAGGAAGTTGGGCGTGACACTGGTAGAGGCATTCATGGGTGAAATGGCTGCTCAGTTTCCCCAAATGAGCTCTCTGCATCAATCCATTGTTCTTTACGCTAACAAAATCTCCACATCTGGGTGGTTTATTAGGGAAAGACATGGTTTCAACAGACAGTTTTGGAGGTAGCACAAAACCAGCTCCCCTGAGGGTCCAGTTTTCCTTGCATTTTGACAAATGGTAAGACAGAATGACAGAAGGAAGAGGGGCTGGGCTCCTCTTTTATAACTACTCACTTTGGCAGAACTACCTCAGCCCTCCAGAGGACACGACCAATGTCCTCGGAGATGCAATAGCCTTGCACTAGGCCCCACCTCTTATTTATTTATTTGTTTGTTTGTTTGTTTGTTTGTTTGAGACAGCGTCTCACTATGTATCCATGAACTTGCTATGCAGACCAAGCTGGCCTCCCAAGTGCTGAGATTCAAGACATTCAGTGTCTTAAAGGTTACATCACCTCCCAGTATTTACACCAAGGTCCAAGCTTCCACCAGATAGACACACTCAAACCAAAGCCAAACCACAGCATCATCTAAGGGCCAGTACAGAGTGGGTTAGAGTGGACAGAGGCTCAGCCAGCCAAGTGCCTGCAACACAAGCCCAGATACCCATGATCAATCCCTAGTGGCTCTCTGTTTGTAATTCCAGGCAGGGGAGGCAGAGACAGGAAGATTCCTGGGTAGTCAGTCAGCCTACCCAAGTCAGCAAGCTCAAGGCCACTAAAGAGATCTTATCTCAAATAAATGAATAGATAGATAAATAAGGTGTATGGGACCTGAGAAATGACACTAAAGTTAACCTCTGGCCACCACACACATGTACACGTGTGCACACAATACAATCCGACACACATACACACACGCACTCGCACAAACACTCACACATGCACTCACACACGTGTGCACACACTCACATTCATGCACTCACACATGCACACACACACACACGCACTCACACACACACTCACACATGCACTCACACACATGCGCACACATTCATACGAGCCCTGACAAACAGGAATGTGATGATGTGGAGCAGGATGGAAGAATACAGGATGGGAGGTGGCCAAGAGAAAATTGGAGAAAGTTCCTAGGTTGTGACCTTACTTCTAGCTCTGCTCTTACTAGGAGGGTCTTGGAGGCCACACGCCAGGCCAACCTGACTGGCCACTTCCTTTGGGTTGGCTCAGACAGCTGGGGATCCAAGATCTCCCCCATCTTGAACCTAGAGGAGGTGGCTGTGGGAGCCATCACCATCTTACCCAAAAGGGCTTCCATCGATGGTAAGTCCCCCACCCTACTCATCCTCCCAAATGCTTCCTCTTTGGGATGCTTATTTCATAACAGGAACCACTCTCTTCTCGGAGTCCCAGATGTTATGACTCAGAGTCTATGGTTATATCCCAGCAAGCAGTGCTTGAATGTGACCTAGGAGGGAAAAGAACCCCTAGTGTTCTGCTGTTGCTTTAAAACACCATGCATATAGTTTGGGTCTTACCAAAGGTAATTTAAATGGGAATGTTGGAGATAGAGAAACCGAGGATGTGGAATATACTCTCCTGCTGATCAAAGTGATGAGGCCAGGTCTAGTTTGTCTGCCCATCAGCTCCCTTTCCATCTGTGAGGTTCATTTTGTGAGATGCTTGCCCGTATCTCTGAACCCGGAACCAAAAAATACAGCGTTGATGACCTGCTTCGGGAACCCAGAAGAAGAGGAGTGCCATCTCCCACAGGCTTCCAGCTTTAGTGGGGTGTTCACCTTCGCACCCTTTCTCTTAGCTAGAATGCTAAATAAATGCCAAGTGGAAAAACTGGACTGAGCAGAGGGTTAGCAATCAAGACATTTTATCAGAAGAGGTCTGGAAGTGGGGGAGGGTATCAGGTGTGGAACAGTGAGCCAATGGTGTTCTCTAAATCTTGGGGTCTACTTGCCTTTCTTTTCTAAAGCTTTGTTTCTTTTCTGTGTCTGGCCTCATGATCACAAGATACATAGAGAAGTCCTGTTAATTACGTAGCCATAGCAGCACCCTAATGGGGACAGAATGGGCAGTGATAAATTCTTTAAGGTTGCAAATTTTACCCTGAAACTTCTATGTATCTTCACCTTTTTCTCCTGTTTTCATGTGTGTGTGTGTGTGTGTGTGTGTGTGTGTGTGTGTGTGTGTGTGTACATGATGCACATGTATGTGTGTGCACGTGAATACAGGATGGACATGTGTGTGCGTACATGTGGCGGCCTGAGGTTGATGTCAGGAATCATCCTCAATTATTTCTTCATCTTATTCACTGAGGCAGGGTCACTCAATCCAACCAAGAGATCATCAATATGGCTAGCCCTGCTAGGCACCTTGCTCTGGGGACCTCCCCACCCAGATCTCTACCTTCAGGATCTAGAACTTGGTCACAGGGCCACTCCTGGAAAGAAAGTGGGCTGGTGACAAAGGACCATGAGAAAAGTCCACCTGGCTCAGGTTACCGCCCTCCCGCCTCTTAGGATTTGACCAGTACTTCATGACGCGTTCCCTGGAGAACAACCGGAGAAACATCTGGTTTGCCGAGTTCTGGGAAGAGAATTTTAACTGCAAACTAACCAGCTCAGGGGGTCAGTCAGATGATTCCACCCGAAAATGCACAGGTGAGCACTACCTGGGATGGGGAGGATAACGGGGAGAGGATGGGGGGTTCAGGTTTGGTGTCCAGGGGCCAGGCACACTTCCTCTGGGCTTCCTAGGACAGGTGAGGAACGCATCGGCCAAGACTCCACCTATGAGCAGGAGGGGAAGGTGCAGTTTGTGATAGATGCTGTGTACGCCATCGCCCACGCACTCCACAGCATGCACCAAGCACTCTGCCCAGGCCACACAGGTCTGTGCCCAGCCATGGAGCCTACGGATGGCCGTACACTGCTGAACTACATTCGAGCGGTCCGCTTTAATGGTGAGTGGGTGCCTGGCCCTACAGGGTGGGGAAGCCAGCTTCCATGGGTTGATCTGCAGCAACTGGGACAATTCAGAGTGGAAAAAAAAAGGCAGGATGGAAGAGAAGACACTCGGACTGATTCCTGGGGGTTTGATGCAAGTGCAAGCCTCTGCTTTTTAACCCTCTGGGGGCTTCATCTTCAGAGGCAATTGGCAAAATTCGATTTTGAGGAACTGCTGCTTGACCCATCTACCAAGCCCAACAAGTCACATAGAACTCCCTGCCCACTGCACACTGCTTAGAAGACCCAGGCTCTGTGGTGAGCCTGGGGTCCAGTACAGACCACAGCAAGCTCCCTGTTGTGAATGGATAGTCACAGGCATCTAAATGTTGTCCCAGTCAGGCTGTGAGCTCCTGCGACAAAAGGCATAGGTCTGACATATTTCTGCACCATCAGAACCTGAGTAAAGTCCAGGCTCTAGGGAATGCATCTGAACAGACCCAAAGGAGTCCTCATGTGAATGGGGCTTGCAGGAATTGTGTTATATTCAACTACTATCCTGCATAAAATTGTACACTCTCCACCAGACATGTGGGACGCCTGCAGTTTAGGTTTGGAGAGAGTTGTATATATGTGTGTGTATACACTTGGGTGCTTGTCTGTGAAGGAACATCGGGTATTCTGCTCTAGGTCTCCCTACCTTACTCCTTTGAGCTAGGCTGGGGCTAGCAAGAGCCAGCAATCCTCCTGCCTCTGCCCCTGAGCACTGGGAGTGGGTGCTAAGATCTGAACTCAAGTTCTGATGCGTGAGCAGCAGGGCTCTTACCCACTGAGCCATTTCCAGCTCTGAGAGGTATGTTTTGTCCCATGTCCTCCTCATGGTTGGGAGGCAGCATCACCTTGTCTGAAGCTACATCACTGCTAATGAGTGATGCTGAGCATCCTGCCAGGAGCCTGTCAAGCTCTTCCTGTATCCTGGCTGTTCCTTGAGGCTTTCCAAAAGATGGCTTTGGGGCTGGAAAAGCAACTAGAGACAACTGGCCTCTCCCTGCAGGTAGCGCAGGAACCCCAGTGATGTTCAATGAGAATGGAGATGCCCCCGGGCGCTATGACATCTTCCAGTACCAGGCAACCAATGGCAGTGCCAGCAGTGGCGGGTATCAGGCTGTGGGCCAATGGGCAGAGGCCCTTAGACTGGATGTAAGTGTCAGGGACTAATCTCTGGGTAGAGGTGAAGGGTCCTGAATTTTTGGTGGCAGAGGTCAGCAGCCTGTGTTCTCTCTGTCCCAGATGGAAGCCTTGCAGTGGTCAGGTGACCCCCATGAGATGCCTCCTTCTCAATGTAGCCTCCCCTGTGGGCCTGGTGAAAGGAAAAAGATGGTGAAGGGTGTCCCTTGCTGCTGGCACTGTGAAGCCTGCGATGGGTACCGCTTCCAGGTGGATGAGTTCACATGTGAGGCCTGTCCAGGGGACATGAGGCCCACACCCAACCATACTGGCTGCCGCCCCACACCTGTGGTCCGCCTGACCTGGTCTTCTCCGTGGGCTGTGCTGCCCCTTCTCCTGGCTGTACTGGGCATCATGGCCACCACCACCATCATTGTCACTTTCATGCGCCACAATGACACTCCCATAGTCCGCGCCTCAGGCCGCGAGCTTAGCTATGTGCTGCTCACTGGCATCTTCCTGATCTACGCCATCACTTTCCTTATGGTCGCTGAGCCTTGTGCGGCTGTCTGCGCTGCCCGAAGGCTCCTGCTTGGCTTGGGCACTACCCTCAGCTACTCGGCACTGCTCACCAAGACCAACCGCATCTACCGCATCTTCGAGCAAGGGAAACGTTCCGTCACGCCACCACCCTTCATCAGCCCTACATCACAGCTGGTCATCACCTTCTGCCTCACCTCTCTGCAGGTGGGTCCCCAGATTTCTCAGTAACATGGTGAGTGCATGAGGGATGCTTAAGTCCCTCCAGCTTGGAACTCGGAGAATAAGAGGCTAGGGATACAGTTCAATTGGTAGAGGGCTTTCTTAGCATGCAAAAGTCCTGGGTTTGATTCCCCAGCACAGCATAAACCCAGCATGATGACACACATCTGTCATCCTAGTACTCAGGAGGTGAAAGTAAGAGGATCAGAAGTTCAAAACCATCCTCATGTCCACAGCAATTTTCAGGCCAGCTGTAGTAGCACACATTTTTAACTATGTACTTAGGAGACAGAGCTCTCTGTGCTATGCATAGAGCGTTCTAGGTCATCCTGGTCTACATTGTGAGACTCTGTCTTAAAAAAAAAGCCTTCAAAGAAGTGGGCTTCATAGAGTCAACTTTTTCCACTTGGGGCCCCATGTTTAAAAATCAGAAGGACAGACCAAGTGTGGTGGTCCACACCCTTAATCCCTGCACTTGGAAGGCAGAAGCAGGAGGATCTCTGTGAGTTTGAGGCCAGCCCAGATGACACAGTGAGACTCTGTCAAAGCAACCAGCAGAACACTGTCCGCTGTTTTTCTTCAAAATTGAGTACAACTCACTTTTAAACAGCCATTTCCATTGCTAAATCTGTAGAGGAAATGGAGCATCCAACTGTTCAGCCATGTTGTTAT
This sequence comes from Microtus ochrogaster, assembly GCF_000317375.1. Taxonomy (NCBI): domain Eukaryota; kingdom Metazoa; phylum Chordata; class Mammalia; order Rodentia; family Cricetidae; genus Microtus; species Microtus ochrogaster. Next base: position 47,888,104 of record NC_022014.1, on the reverse strand, counting down.
CTGCTGAAGTTAAATGGGGTCTCACATGTGAAAATAGGGCAAGAATATATGCCAGAGGCCACAGTCACTGTGGAGTGCAGCATTCTTTCTGCTATGGCCAACATCTCATGATGGAACAAAGATTAAGAAACTGGAGTTCAGAGTTCCCACAGTTTCTCCTTAAGTGCAGCTATTACAGAGTGGGACAGAGCTCCACAGACTCGGTGTCTTCCACGGGGAGGGGACTAAGGGCGAATGGACAGAGTCAGGGGTGCTGTGGCTGGTGTGACAGAGTCTACCCTGCCATGCTCTCTGGGTGCTGACACAGCCTGGCCATGTGACAAGGCACACTGGCCCGGGCAGATGACCTTCCTCCTTCCTGGTTCTGTATCCCCTGTGTTCAATTCCACTTCAATGGATTCTCTATGCTTAGAAGACGCTGGCTCTTTCTCCAGAAACCATGCCCTAAGCGTCCTGAGAAGGTGGGACACCCCTCACCCTTTGGATGGAGATGCTTACAAAACATTCAGCGTTCCCCCACCCCCCTCACACTCATCTGTCCTGCCTCATGAATTTGGATTCTCCACATTTTCAGCTTTTCTGGATGCTTCTACCAATATAGTGGATATGGATATGTAGTAGCCTTCCTTCCTTCTCTCCCTCCCTCCCTTCCTCCCTCATTCCCTCCCTCCCTCCCTCCCTCCCTCCCTCCTTCCTTCCTTCCTTTTTTTCTTTTTTGAGACAGGGTCTCTCTATGCAACCCTGCAGACCTGGAACTCACTCTGTAGACCAGGCTGGCCTGGAACTCACAGAGATCCACCTGCCCCTGCCTCTGAAGTGCTGGGATTAAAGGCATGGCCATCACACCCAGTCTCAATGCTCCTCCAGTTTGCCTACTGTTGTGACTGGGCCCTTGGCGTCTCCTCTCTGCACTGCCAGCTTCTAGTCATTGTTCATTTTATAGAAGCCTATTACAACGTGGGCTGCTGATTCTGTATCAGACACGTGGGTTGTGCCATCAGTAAGAGTACTCTGTGGCTGCTGGTCATCCTGTGTACCATCAGCCGCAGGCTCCAGCTTCTTTTGAATGACATTTCCCCTAACCGAGGAGAAGCTTCCAACGTTGCCAGCCTGGATGGGGAGGGTTTATCTCATTAGGCCCTAGTTCCTTGAGCTGCAGCTACAGGAGAAGGATGTGCCTTCTGGGTGCACAGATTACTACAGGGCACTGCCCCAGTTTCTCTTCTGTTGCTGTGAGAAACAGCTTGGTGAGGAAAGAGGTTTTCCCATCTAATACTTACAAGTCGTAGTCCATCATTGAGCAAAGTCAAGGCAGGGACCACGGGGGAATGCTCCTTACTGCCTGGCTCCTGGGTTCATGTTAAGCTACCTTTCTTATAGAGACCAAGCACACCTGCCTAGGGATGGTACCGCTCACAGTGGGCTGGGCCCTCCTACATCATTCAGCAATCAAGAAAACGTCCCCCACAGACATGCAGACAGGCCAGTCTGATGGAGGCAACTCTTCAGTTGAAGACCTCTTCCTCAGAGGGCATGGCACTAATAGCTTGCTAGATTTCAACCCCACGTACCCTTTCATCTGACACTCTTATATAGTGAACAACCTGAACTGACACATGGGTCCATCCCCTTTCAGGATCTCACTTTACGCAGACATATTGATGCTCATCCCTTAGTTTTCTTTGGCTCAGGATCTGTCTGTCGACACTGGGAAGCAGCTGAAACTCCACTTTCTCCCAGTTAAGGCTCGGGCATTAGCCTCTGGCCTATGATGGGACCATGTTGTGCACATTCACCCATAAGCTCATGGCATTCTGTCCATGGTTATCTCGCTTTGGAGAGGAAAGGAAAGCTGGAAACCAGCTTTGCCATGTTGCTCGTTGTGTGCAAGCTGGTACCTTCACACCTACGGAGCAGCGTGGGTGTGAGGACAGACATCCCTTTGGGGGCTGGTTCTCATTGGTGGCACCGGTTTCTCTGAGAAGGCATCATGTCCTCATGACAGATTTTGTGGGTTTCCAGTCTGCATAGGGAGACACTGAGGAGGAGGTTGGAGAGCGTTAAAGGTGCTCAGGGGTATGGCATGCGGTTAAAAGCCCAGTGTAGGGTGGTCAGGTTGCTGCTTCCCCACCTCGCCCTGATGTGGTCCACATGTGCCTCGAGCACAACTGTCCTTCCCACACACACCATCACAGGTAGGAGCACACCCCTGGGCGATCCTTTTTCACGGTTAGTCTTTCAAGACGGAGCATCCAACCCAGTAGGCCATGGACATCATAAGAAATCTGACCTGCCAGAGACCCAGGTGAGGGGCTGCAATGGACTCCTCACTAGAAGACAGTATGTCCCTGACACTGTGTTGGTTCCCACAGGTAGTAGGAGTAATAGCGTGGTTGGGGGCCCAGCCTCCACACAGCGTAATTGACTATGAGGAGCAGAGGACAGTGGACCCGGAACAGGCCAGAGGTGTGCTCAAGTGTGACATGTCCGATCTGTCCCTCATTGGATGTCTGGGCTACAGTCTCCTGCTCATGGTCACGTGTACAGTGTATGCCATCAAGGCCCGAGGTGTGCCTGAGACCTTCAATGAGGCCAAACCCATCGGCTTTACCATGTACACCACCTGTATTATCTGGCTGGCTTTTGTTCCCATCTTCTTTGGCACCGCCCAGTCAGCGGAGAAGGTAACTGAGTCCCCCAGCAGGCTTTTCCTGCTCACCCCTCACTCCCTACTGAAGGGCTCTACTGTCCAGGAGCTGGACCACCCATCCTGATGCCTCGTTAGAACTATTGTGGGTGGGATGCACTCGTTCGTCTTTCTTATAGCCCTGAGCCTGTCTATTTGTTCTTCTTCTTCTCTCCCTGCACTCATGAGCCTCAGCCTGTCCATTCATTCCTCTCTCCCTTGTTTATTCCCTCATTTCTATATTTGAAAACATGGCCATTCATTTGCTCATTAATAAATTCTACCTCTTTAGGAGCGGGAGCCTTCGCCCAAGTGCCACCCTCTTCATTCCTTTGTAATCTGAAAATTATTTTTCTTGTGTATGCCTGCTTGTTTATATGTATAGCATTATACATGCAGGCACCCTTGGAGGCCAGAAAAGGATATAGGGTCCCCTAGAACTGGGGTGATGGGTTATAGGCGGTTGTAGGCTGCCTAGTGTTCAACTGAACCCATATAATCCACAAGAGCAGCATGTCTTCCTAAACCACTAAGCTATCTCTCAGCCCCTCTTCCCTTTTTTAAAGGGAATTTAAAAATGTTTATTCTCTCTCTTTCTGTGTGTGTGTGTGTGTTTCTGTGTGTGTATGTGTGTTTCTGTGTGTGTATGTGTGTTTCTGTGTGTGTGTGTGTGTGTTGTATGAGCACATGCACCACAGTACAAATTGCGTAGACTGTAGGACAACTTTTGGAGAATCAGTTCTCTTCTATCCAGCTTGGATTTACAGTGCTTGTGCCACTGAGCCACCTCTCAAGTCGACACTCTCTTCCTTAATAGCCCACTCAGTCTGTGTCACTCCACCCGTCTTCCTGCCTACACCAGATCCACACTGTGCCTGATTTTCTCCTGCTAACCTTTCCATTGTTTCTGTTCCCGCTCACCTGACAAAAGTAACTCGCCTCCAGTCTACAGGCGTGGGATCGAGAGAAAACAGGGCTAAGCTCCGTCTTGTTCCCTCCTCCGTGCTTAGATCTATATCCAAACGACCACACTGACCGTGTCCCTGAGCCTGAGCGCGTCGGTGTCCCTCGGCATGCTCTACGTGCCCAAAACCTACGTCATCCTGTTCCATCCAGAGCAGAATGTGCAGAAGCGGAAGCGCAGCCTCAAGACAATGTCCACGATAGCGACCCCGCCCAAGAGCGAGAACGCAGAGGATGCCAAGTAGCAGGATGGAGTGTGGGTGCCACAGGTTGCTCCCTGCCCTTTCTTTGCTTCTCCTGGCTTCACAGTGGAAGCTGCAAAGGCTCCACAGTGACCACCAGAGGCTGGAAATGTGTGAAGACCACACCCAGCATGGCTGGGCATGCCTTCAGAAAGAGCTAGACCCTGAGCCATGTTGGACTTCCGCTTTCCTCGACATACCAACCTCATCATTCGGTCCTTCTTGCCCACAATACTCGCTTCCAGGTTTCTACCTTAAGACAAAAACTAAACTAATGCCTTCTGGTCAGGCATTCAAAGACCATGGTGAAGCCAGGGCTTGTCAGGTTGGGGTGAGATTTATCTTGATCCAACAGCATCACCTTGGGGCTGACCAGGGTGCAACAACCACAAAAGGAAACTTGGGGGTCTGCATTCATTTTCCTGACACAGAAGATCAGAGCCTGTGAGAGTCCCAGCTGCCGGGGTGGGCCTACAGCATAGAGAGGCGTGAACAGAGTACAGGAAAGGCTTCTGTGAGGTTGTTTCCTTTTCGCTCTTTCCACAGGGTCATCTACGAAGTTTGACAGCGTTTCTTCGCAGTGTATGTCCCAGTAAATTGCTTCAACCTGAAGACATGCCAACACGTTAGTGTGTGAGAGAATGAAGAACAGCTGGGCTTTGTTGGGTGGGGGTCCAGGAACAGTCTTGTTTCTGTGGCGAGGATTATTATTATTATTATGTAGCCCTGGCTGTCCTGAAGCTCACGCTGTAGAACAGGCTGGCCTCAAACTCACAGAGGTCCATCTGCCTCTGCCTCCCAAGTATTGGGTTGAAAGTATGTGTAACCATGTCCGGCTTAATTAAATGATAAGGATGGCTATAAAGGCTCTCCTGCACATGTTCTTGGATTGCCCCTCTGAGAGGTGGACGGAAGTATATGGAGGAAGCTATTCAAAGACCGTGCATGGACGTTCATTTATTACTAATCTTTCTTTTACAGAGCTGGTGTTTAGTTAGGGAATTTTGTTCCCTCTGTTTTTTAAATGTGTTGAGTTAGCTTTAAAACAGCTCATTGTGAATTCTCCAGTATTTAAGGTATTTAAGTCTTGAAAGTGAGCTGCACTTCAATGCTCCAATGCAATACTTTAGCTTTCTGAAGACACCAACGAGGCTTTTCGTTAGACTATTTCTGCTTTATAGATTCCCCTTCCTGGCCTCATGTGTTCCCAGTTTTCCCACAATTCCAAGTGTGGTATTGCTTTTCCTGCTGAACAAGCTTCTGTCCTGCTTGAGTCCCTAGAGTGCGAAATGTGTCCTCTTGAGAACGCCTTGCCCATGTGACTGATCTCTTCCAGACTCAGCGAGCCACAGTCTGAATACTGTCCTGTACCGACTGATTTGTGTTTCTCTGTGGTGAGTTCTGACTTCTAGTTGAAAGCTTCTCCACCATTTTTTTCTTTTGGCATTCATGTGGTTTTCCCCAGGCTTTGAGTTAGAATGAGTTCTAGTGTTTTCCACTGACTGCACTTCACGAGTTCCTTACCAGCTGAGGTTACTGACTAGAATCCTGGCCTCCCACCAGAGACCCCACTTCCGGTCCTTGCCCTCTGGTGGGAAGTCCTTAATACGCAATGAGTTCCACCTTCCTCCCAGGGTTCTCATGGGCATTCGGTCACTGGTTTTCTCCATCTCATGACTGACTCTGTGTAGAGTGGCAGGACTTGTCACATTTAATCCATCCGTGAGGTTTCTGTCCTTTCTGAATCCTTCATTGTGCCCAAGTTGTGACTTAAACAAGAGGCTTCTCGTCTGAAATTCCTCCCCTTGGTTATTTTTTTCTTCCTTTTTGAGCTCACTGGGGGACTGGAAACTCCCCTAGAGTTTCCTTCATAGTTTTGAATGACTAGATATCAGGTCCATCAAACTGAACTCCCCAATAAAGTTTTGTGATTTTTTTTCCCTTCACATTTGTGAATCTTATGGGAGATTATGCGAGTATGCCCCCCCCCCCCCGTGGAATAAAAGCTAGACTATCTGAAGGCTTTATCATATCCCCTGCCCTTGAGTTAATCCTCCTGCTATATCTTTTTTTTTTTTTTTTGGTTTTTCGAGACAGGGTTTCTCTGTAGCTTTGGAGCCTGTCCTGGAACTCCCTTGGTAGACCAGGCTGGCCTCGAACTCACAGGGATCCGCCTGCCTCTGCCTCCCGAGTGCTGGGATTACAGGCGTGCGCCACCACCGCCCGGCCTCCTGCTATATCTTGTAGGGTACAGCAGAAGTGGAGTTCTGGATCAGAGGCCTAGTCCAGCTTTATTATGATTAGTTTTTCTACCCAGTATGAGCTGCTCAAATCGGACAAAGGTTGCCCCACCATCAGCTTCTTTCACTTGTTCATAACCTCTCTTCCCAGGGAACTGGCTGAGACTTTCATGTAAGAGATTTTTTTATATTAATAATAGGCTTATATTTTCTCAACAGTGTGAAATTTTTTGTCACACATATTCTAGTTTTGTCACATGTATGACAAGCTTGCTTCTTGGGAACTTATCCCCAATAATCCATTACACATATTGCTTTTTCACTTTATTGAGTGAATCCTAGTTAACAAATACAACACTCCCTAGGAAGTTTGACTTCAGTTTTCTGTTGCTTCTTTGGTTATCAGTTTGCAAGATTTCTTCTAAAATGTAATAAAATGTTCAGTCGTATATAAATTTCTTCCATCGTCTATTAGAATGAATGATCCTCAGAAACACCTGTAACTGCTTGGCATGGTGGCACAAGCTGGAGGCAGGCGAATCAGAGTTCAAAGTCAGCTTCAGCTACATAGTTGGTTCAAGACCAACCTGGACTACACGAGACCCCTATGCCAAGAAACAAAGAAAATCAACAGCAAAAATGAAATACTCTTTATTATTCTGAATGCTTTTATTTCTAAATGTAAAAAATTTCCTAAATAGTTTTCATCTCTTGGGGCTTAGCGGTGGGGGCTGCTCTGAGTGTTAGATGGACAGAAACGAAATGCCGATTGTTTTCATTAGTACTTGGGCAATGAAGTAACTTCATCGGGGGATCCAACTCCCTCTCCTGGCTTCCACAGGTACCAGGCAAGTGCAAGATACACACATAAACATGAAAGTGACACCTGAGGAAAATGAGCTCAGAGAAAAGGAGACTGCAGCCACTCTCCTAGGCTGTCACTAAGATAAAGGGGACAGTCACCCTGACACATGTGCAGTACTTGCCATTTGGAGGTGGCAACTTTGTTATCAGCAAAAAGATGAACGGCAAAATGAGAAATGTGACTCTCAAGCAGGACACTTGGGAGCCTGAGGCAGGAGGATTGCCGTAAATTTGAGGTCGCCTTGGACTTAGTGAGTTTTGGACAGGCCTGACTTACAGAAGCCTTTGTCTCAAAACAAACCAATACAAAACAAAAAGGAACTTGCAAACTCTTAGAGACTCATGGTAAAGGTGAGGGAGGGTTTGTGTGAGTCAGGACCCAGGTCATATGGAGTGCTGTAAGCAGGTGTTACTAACAGGGAACACGGTACCACAGGTTGATACACAGTCTGCAGGTCCAGTCATGTGATATTGCAGATGGCTGTGTGGGTACACACCCTTGGGAGTGCCACATAACCTCCCAAAATGCCCCTTTAGATGCACATGTGATTTCAGCCATTTAACATGAGAAGCCTGCCCACACTGCTGAAAACTGAACTTAGGTTTTGAGGTGCCCGAAGCTTCCAGGTCTATGTAACAACCTAGAGTCTGACACATAGAGAATTTCCTCTTCTTTAACTGAGGGTGGAATTTAGGGGACAAGAGTACCCAGCTTCATAGACAACACTTCCGCAAACAAGGAACCCGGAACGTCCCTCCTGGAATGAGTTTATTGGCTCCTCCCTCGTCATTGCGGAGTACCACTGGTGGTACAGATCCCTTGTTCTTTGTGGTGTGGAAGTGTGTCCCCAGGGCCTGCATACAGAAAGATGCGTGGTTGTGATTGTGATGTCTAAAAACAATATCAAGGGATTAATGGCGGCGAAAGACCTGCCTGTAGGATTAGCCAGTCACAGCCTTTAGACCTGGGTCTGGCCTTGACCAGAGAATGTCAATGGTGCTATTGTTCATCTCAGGACCCATGGAACTGCTCGATATATTGTCCAACACTGTCAGAACAATGGAGTCTTTAAGTGGTAAGACGCCCCAATAGAGGAGAAGAAATGACCTTCCAAACATATAAGCAGAAATTAGAGGCTTTTATAGAACATAGATAGAATTGATACCTTCAGAAACCCAGACAAAAGCTCGACAAAGACCAATAATATGAGAGAGGCAGATACACTCTAATGCAGTCAGGTACAAAGAACTGACGGGGAACAAGTAATGGGCCAGAGCATCTGAAAACTGGCCTTAGAAGCCCTGTCTCACTCATGTTGGCGGTTATGGAGAGTCAAAGTGGGAGTGGCCAGGAATATCAACCACAACTAGATGGTAGGGCCTGTCCCATTGACACTGATCAAGCCCCTGACTCCTGTGGACAGTATAACTTCACAAAGGCTTGGAACGGCCAGAGGGTAAAAGTCCTTATTTAGGTATTACCAGTATCATAGTTAGCTGAGGTCTTGTACCATACCTTTGATGACTCTCTGCCTCCAGAAAGAGACCTTGAGTTCTGGAAGCTGGATTTGGGTGTGAAATCTAGTATAAATGGACACTGCCAATTCTGCAGCTCAGATCTACGTTATGAATGAGGTCCATGGTGGTGATAACAAGGAGCGTGGTAATAGTTGGAACTAAGTTAGAAGAGGGTCACGCGATTCAAATGAACCTTCCCGGAAGAACACGGATAAGGAGCAAGTGAGCAGGTAGGCCCAGGAGACTTGCCCAAAGGTGGCTGAAACAGAAGCAGACTCATGAGAAGCATGATTTAAATGACTCCACTCATGCATGGGTGACTGATGGCAACGTCTCTAAACTAGGCATCACGGATGTGGGTGAGGGGAGACGGCAACTTTCTTAAGAAGAACATCTAGAACAAAATGCATATGGACCATTTTCTTACATTTTTGTTCATTTGCTTCTCAACCTTAATTTTTATAACTTTATAATTATCTTAACAAACGGTGAACTTGATAAACTGACATTTATACTTTTAATGAAGTTTCATTTTGGTTCTAGTACTTGGTAATTCAGGCCAATAAAAAAAATACCACTTTCCAACTGAGACAGTACTAAAAAGAGAGGTATGTTTGCCATCCTTAACATTCTCAAAAACCCATGGCACCATGGAACTTGGCTCCCAGTAAATACAACAATCCTATTAAAACACTCCATTGCGATTCTTTACGTATTCTCTTATATCCAGTAGTGAATGCTGTCATTCCCACACGAACTACATTCTTATCATTTTTCTCCAAGATGATGCCTCTGATGCTGGATGAGGTTCGCAGTCTGGTTGAAGGCTTTCCCACACTTGCTACATTTATAGGGTTTCTCTCCCGTGTGGATCCTCTGGTGCTGGGTGAGGTGTGTGCTTCGAATAAACGCTTTCCCGCAGGTTTTACACGTGTACGGCTTTTCTCGTGTATGGATCCTCTTATGCTGGGTAAGGGCTGAGTGGTCACTGAAGGCTTTCTCGCAGATGTGACACGCGTAAGGCTTTTCCCCTGTGTGAATCCGCTGATGCTGCACGAGGGCTGACTGGTCCCTGAAGGCTTTCCCACACACGCCACACCGGTGAGGTTTCTCTCCGGTGTGAATTTTCCGATGCTGCGCAAAGGACGAGTTATCCCTGAACGCTTTGCCACACTCGCTACACCTATATGGTTTCTCCCCTGTGTGAATTCTCTGGTGTTCCGTGAGGGAAGAGTTCACCCTGAAGGCTTTTCCACATTCGTAGGCCTTACCACACTGATTGCATTCAAAGGGTTTCTCTCCGGTGTGTATTCTCTGGTGCTGAAGAAAACTTGTGCTCTGATTGAAGGCTTTCCCGCACTCATTACATTTATAGGGTTTGTCCCCACTGTGGATGTTCTGGTGTTTGGTGAGATGCGCTCTGCAAACAAAGGCTTTGTCACAAATGTCACACTGGAAAGGTTTCTCTCCCGTATGTATTCTCTGGTGGTGGGAAAGGTGTATGTTCCGGATAAAGGCTTTCCCGCAAACGCCGCATTCAAAAGGCTTCTCTCCAGTATGGATTTTCTGGTGGTAGGTAAGCGAAGAGCTCACTGAGAAGGCCTTGCCACAGTCCTTACACTCATAGGGTTTCTCACCAGTGTGAATTCTCTGGTGGTGGATGAGGTGTGTGCTCTGGTGAAAGGCTTTCCCACATTCTCTACATTCGTAGCGTTTTTCTTTAATAGGCGTTTCCTGACTGGTGCTGAGTTTTTCAGTGTGAATTTTCTGGTGTGTCTTAAAGGTGGAACTCTGAGAGAAGGCTTTTCCACACTCACTGCATTCAAACACTTTTTTGTTTGCTTGAGATCTCTGACTTCGGACGGGTAGCGAGTTCCCTGTGCAGCCCTTCTCAGATGCTGGGACTTTCTGCCCACAAAGCTTTGATGGAGTGTCCTGCTGGGTGAGGACCACTTGCTGCAACCTGACCTCTTGACCATCCTGGAATTTCCAGTCTAGCAGGTTAGCACATTCCCAGTGAGTCCCTCTGCTGACTCTCTCCTCCATTATCCATGGATCCGATTCTTCTTTAGGGGTATCTGCCCTGAGAAATTTCTTACTTGTGGTCATTGTTATTCCCCCTGAAAGATATTGAAGACAGAAACGTCACTTTTACCCAAGTGAAACAGCTTGATGGAATGAAATGAACAGCCTGTTAATAATGATAACAAAGAAACTGCAGTTGAAGACTTAACATGGGAATATGAAGGGAAAGAGCCCGAGGCGTGAACACAGGAGTATGGTGGAGGCTTATCTAATGCTATACCTGAGGCAGGAGGGTTTGGAAGCTTGATTTCAAAGGTTGGAATTCTGAAAACAGTATTCATTTCTTAGTCATTAAATAGATTTCATCTTTTAAAGCTCAAAACTATCTAATAGGCCAAGATTGACTCATGCTTATAATCCCAACATTTGAGAGGTTATGTCTCAATGCCATGCTCTATTCAAAGAAAGTTTAGATTTACCTTTATCAGAGAGGGGGGGGCAGGGACTGATAGCAGTTCAAAGACCACTGGGAATGAAAAGTTCAATGTCATCGCACATGCAGAATTTAGGGATCCAGAGCCAGGGTGGTAGCCGAGAACATTTGTAGAGGTCAGAGGTTAACTTTGGGTTAACCTCTGCCCTTCAATGCTAGGGTTACAGATGTATGGTGTCATGTTCAGCTTTACCCAAGAGGCGGGCATGTGAAGTCAGGTCCTTGTGTTTGTGCAGTGAGCATTAACACACTAAGCCACCCCCAAGTCTTAACCTCATTAATTTTTAGTTCTCAGTAGAATGAGCTACAAGGAGGCAAGATTTGGCTGGAGTAAGCATGTTGCTATGAGTATGTCTTATTCCTGACCCCTTCCTGTTTTGTCCCTTCCAGGCCACCATGAAGTGGAAGTTTCCTCCCCCTTCCTCTATGGTGTTTCTGTCTTGCTATGGGGCCAAAAGCAATGGAGCCAGCTCACCATGGACTACAAACTCTGAAACTGAGCTGGAATGGACCTTCCTTCTAAGGTTCTTCCTTCATTTCTCCCAGTTATTTTGCTACAGCCACAAAATAAGACCCAGAAAAGAAGTCCAGGAAATACTGACACAAAACAAAGCTAGTGGGGCTGAAGAGAGAAGGCTCCATCAGCATCTTGGGGACCTGATTTCCCTTTCTAGTACCAGTGGTACTGCGGAGGAGTGGGACTCACAACTGCCTGTAACTCCAGCTACAGGATGCCCTCTTCTGGTGTCTGAGCACTGCACCCACGTGCACTGCCACGCTACCCCACCCTGCCCATTAAATAACCACCACCACCACCACCACCTACTACTACTACTACTACTACTACTACTACTACTACTACTACTACTACTACTACCACTACTACTACAACATTTGAAACCAAGTTAGTGGCTTTCTGCTGTACTAGGAGGACGATGTGAGGAACCACACTGGACTTCAATGGGGGTTAGATCTCTTTCTTAAACTGGGCGGCAGCATGTGAGTACTGCATCTTTATCACTGTTTAAACTCCTTAGGGCTGGGTACACAGCTTAGTGGTAGAGCATGTATAAGGCTCTCGGTTCAACCCCCAACACTGAAAAAAAGAAGTAGAACTTTTGCTGGGCAAAGTAGCACATAATTTCAGCACGTAAAACTGTTGAAAAATTATGCTATTTTTATTATAGTCAGAGCACAATATTAAAAATAAATGTATGTTAAGGCCAAAAAAGAAAGAAATGATAATGCTAAGTGCAGAAATAAAATTGCAGCATGGAAGGGCAAATACATCAACTCTAAAAAAAAAATCCCAATAAATTTAAGCGAAAAAAAAAAAAGAATGAAGACAGAGAATAAGAGGACAAAATACAAACTTAAAATGATAAATGGGGGTGGGAATGGTGGTTCAGCGGGTAAGGGTGCTTGAGTTTGGATTCCTAGCACTGTGCTAGTATGGTCACAAGCAGCTGTAACCCCAGCCCTGGAGAGGACAGTGGCAGAGACAGGAAAATCACTGGGGCTTGTTAGCCACCAGACTAGCTGAAAAACAGCCAGCTCCAGGTTCAGTGAGAGCCTGCCTCAAGGGAACAAGGCAGAGAGCGATGCTCAACATCCTCCTGCTTCTGTATATGTAGGTATCTGTACACACACGCACACTCGCATACATGCACACACACACTTGCACATACACACACACACGCGTGCACACACACAAATAAAATAAAAAACAAAATTTTAAGTGAAACTCTGCATGAATACATTCATAGATCAAACAAGAATTGAGAGCTAAAGGGTACCAGACACTGAGGCATAAACGAGGAAGGATGTATAAAAATGGCCAGCAGGTACTTAAGAGGTCTAGTGGTTTTCCTTGGGATGCTGCATGGTGAAAAGGATTGTGGAGAAGGGAAGAAAACGCAACAGCTTTGGAGTCAGGTGGGTTTGTGCTAATCCCAACCTTCACACAAGAGCATCATGAAATCAGCCCAAATCCATTATCTCCACTGGATGGGGTCAGCTGCAGAGGGCATCCATCACTCAAGGAATACATGTGTCAACAGCACAAAGGCCCACCCCAGACCATCCCGTGCAGCACTTAGTTCCAGCTCTCGGTCAGCTCGTGGCCCAGAGGAGAGAAAACATTAAAGGCAAAACCATCTATCATGATGTTTTTCTTTCTTGATTAAAAATAACTGTCTAAGAATGAGAATTGGCAAAGATGCAGGCAGAGAGAAAAAGCCTTATTTCCTGCTGGTGGGAGTGTAAAGTACAGCCATATGGAAATCAGTATGGAGATTTCTCAAAAAAATTAAAAATAGAATTACCATATGATCCAGCTATCTCGCGCTTGAACAGATACCTGAAGCACCCTGCATCCCACCACATCTCATCCATGTCTATTGGTGCTTAATCCACAGTAGCCAGGGAACGGAACCAGCCTAGACGTCCATCAACAGGTAACAGTAAAGAAAATGTGGCACCTATACACAGTGAATTTTATGAAACCATAAAGAAAAAGGCAAGTTTCAGGAACATGGAAGGAGAGAGAAAGTATTAATATTAAGCGAAGTAACTCAGACTCAGAAGGAAATACTACATGTTCATTATACCCCAGCTTGTAATGTTTCTATGTGTTGTATGTGAGTGTGGATATAGGCTATGAAACAAGAAAAGAGACCGTGAGAGGCAAGGAGATGCTGAGAAGGGGTGGGCAATAGGACATATGCGACATAAAAGTGGAAAGGAGGTGGGGAGGGTAGATGGGTGTGGGGGAGAGGTCAGAGGAGGTTGGGGAGGGTAGGTGGGTGTGGGGAGGGGTCAGAGGAGGTTGGGGAGGGTAGATGGGTATGGGGGGAGGGGTCAGAGGAGGTTGGGGAGGGTAGGTGGGTATGGGGGGAGGGGTCAGAGGGATATGGAAAAGAGGATGAGAATCTTTCTAATGCTGTGACCCTTTAATACATTTCTTCATGTTGTAGTGACCCCTAACCACGTGATTATTCTTGTTACTACTTCATAACTGTAATTTTGCTACTGTTATGAATTGTAATGTAAATATCTGTGTTTTCCACTGTGTTTTCCACCACTGTCTTAAGTGACCTCTGTAGAAAGGTCATTCAACCCCCAAAGGGGTCTTGACCCTTAGGTTGAGAAACATTGACCTAGAACTTCATGTATGCTCTACCACTGTGCTGTATCAGTGGTAAATTAAATATCTCTTAATAATTGCAATTTTGAGTTATGCTAGTTAAATTCCATCAAACATTGAGTCCTAGACATTTGAGGTGGGTAATTATCAACTATAAAATATAAACCTCTACCTATTTCACTGGATTGCAGTGAAAAATAATAATAGGTCTTACAAGACACTTCATAGGTCAAGTGTGGTGGCACTTGGGAGGCAGAGGCAGGTGGATTTCTGTGAGTTCAAGGTTAGCCTGTTTCATAGCAAGTTTCAGGATAGCCAGGACTATGTAGAGAGAGATCCTGCCCACCTTACCCTCACCAAAGATATTTTACAGCCTGTTACACACTCCAGGAAAGTGTAACATTGCAGCAGAAAGTATAACAATGCAGATGGGGAAAGACATATCCCCATCAGTGAGTCACAAGCCCCAGGGGACTCCTCAGGACATTCTCTCCACCCCAGGCAGCCAGTCTCACCAGCAGCCACATGCTGCACTAAGTGTGAGTAATATGTAGCAAAATACATGACAGCCCTGGCCTTTGGCACCTGCAGCCAAGCACACAGCCTGGCACGGGGGCCGGGTAAACGTGGTTTGAATATACTCCCATGTGCTTAGAGAAACAAGAGGGAGATGAGGGCATGCGTGGAGCTTCAGCAAGCACAGACCTGTCTCCCGAGCCCCAAGAGACTCCTCACTAGAGACGCGCAGGTGGCTTCTGCACGTCGAATTTAAGAGAGGACACGCCACCACAGGAGTGGGGGGAGAGGACTGCTAATTTTTTTTAAATTTTATTTTCATTTATGTATATGAATGTGTGTGCAGTGTGCCTATTGAGGCCAGACGAGGATGTTGGACCCTCCTGGACCTGGAGTTACAGGCAACTATGAGCTGCCCAAGGCGGGTACTGGAGACTGAAGTCGGGTCCTCTGGAGGGGGCAGGTACTCTTACCAGCGGAGCCACCTCTCCAGCCCCAGACATCTAATTCATGTGAAACAAAGAGAGAAAAGAAATAGCGATGGAAGGAAGGGCTCAGAGAAGGACAGACCTCCATGACGAATGCCAGTCTCGATACGCATGCTGGGACAATGTGGCCCGGGTCTGCCACATTTGCGGAGACCTCATTCCTCCCAGTGTCCCACAGGCACGATTCTTACCAGGAACAAAGCCTTCTTGAGCATCCTCTGTCACGCATTTGTCTGCTTTCTCCAGGTGACAAAACACATCTGGTTTGCATCCCGAGAGTCCTGTTTTTGAAGGAGGAAGAAAAATTGATCTTATCTGTTCATAATGGAGACAGAAGTCATTGTAAGGATGAGACCTGGTCCTCAGAACTTTCTGGAAATGGTGGTCAGACAGCATGTTTATGTGGGGGGGGGAGGAGTGGCTTGGGCCTGACACAGTCTGTTCCCACACCCTCTTACTTGGGACACATCACAGGTGAGACTTCAGCAGAGCTCTGGGGACCCCAGGGGGGCAGACACATGGTAGGCATAAAGGCAGTATCATCAGCAGGCCCAGATCCAACCCACTCTGCTCTCTGGCAGTCCAGGGGGTCTGGCTTACCCAGCGAGACCAAGTTGCTGTAGTTTTCCAGCATCACGTCCCGGTACAGGGCCCTCTGGGCAGAGCTCAGCCAGCCCCATTCCTCCTGGGTGAAGAGCACAGCCACATCCTTGAAGGTAACCAAGTCCTGAAACAGAGAACCCTTTCTTACCGGCCAGGAGATCGGGCAGGGAAGCTGATCCTGGCTGTCCCAGCTGCGCATGGGGGACCTTTAACCTTTCATCTGCGGGAAGCTGGTGTTCAGGGACACGGAAGGCATCTCCTCAACATCTCCTAGTGGTTGAGCTTCCTGCGGAAGACATACTCTGTCCCCCACTTTGACACCAATCGTAGAGAAATAGTGAGACCGTGGACTTGTTTCTTTTGCCCACAACATCTCCCGTCTAGCTCCACAGGCCTAACATAGTGGGGGTAGTGTCGGCGCGACACACACTTCCAGGTGTGTGGTGATGACGGTTTAGATAAGCATCCTGCACTAGCAGTGATATGGACGCACAATGCAGACAGTATTGTACAGTGGCTAACACCTGATAAGGACAGCAAACAATGTCATACTCCTGTGCTCTTTTTTTTTTTTCTTTTTTTTGGTTTTTTCGAGACAGGGTTTCTCTGTGGCTTTGGAGCCTGTCCTGGAACTAGCTCTGTAGACCAGGCTGGTCTCGAACTCACAGAGATCCACCTGCCTCTGCCTCCCGAGTGCTGGGATTAAAGGCATGTGCCACCATCGCCCGGCCTGTGCTCTTTTTTAAATCATTATTTTAGAGCATATTTCTGTACATTCAAGAAACCTTTACTGCAGAACGGCATGCCGTGTCTCCCCAGCAGCCACCTACGTGTTTCATGTTTTCCATGTCTTCGGATTACACTGGGAGGCCAAACCGAATGACTGACCCACACCATCTAGGCCAGGAGAAATATTCTCTGTGTTCACATCAAGATGAAACAGCTTCCCAATGCACTGCCCAGGACGCACCCGCATTGCTCCGTGGCACACGACCACTGTTTTCAGTAAGTCTTACTTTCTTTGACTGCTCATCATCCACCCCGACACCTGTGTGAGTGCGTGTACACACACACACACACACACACGCACACACACACACACACACACACACACCACGGAAGTGATCATTCTATGCTGTGACACCATGTCTTCTCTGATTATAACTCCTCTCTTCCTTGGAAATTCTCTCCCAGAAATCTGAAATCTGGCATGAAAGACACAACATCTCACAGTGTGGTCTTCACAGGGAGCTAGAATGCACTGAGGAAGAAGGAGCAAGTGGAAATAAAAAAAAAAAAAATGCTGCTTTAGCTTAAGATAGCTTAATTAAGTTTGTTACCTGTGCCCAAGGTCTCGGTGCACAGCAAGGAGCCAAGAAACACTGGCTGAAGTGAACCCGGGCATTGATTCCTCGAGAAGTGTTATCATCACGGGTGTCTAACACGGCTCCTAGACCTGGCACAGTTTACATCCCTAAGTTATGTCTGCCCAGTGGCAGCTAAATCACAGCAGCTGGTAAGCAACATAAACAGTGTTTAACTGCTATGCCTCAGATATGGTTCGTTCCTCCAGTGTCCGTGTGCCTGGTGTCCAGTGCAAAAGTGTTGGGAGGTGAGAAGTGGGGCCTAAGAGGGAAGTGAGAGATGGGACATGTCTCTCTGGATGGCAGACCTCCAGCTCTCTTTCTGGTTTCCTCTCCCCACACCCCTTCCTTTTCGGCCTTGTGGTGCCATTTACTATATATAATGCAGCATAGAGCCCTTGCTACACATGGCTGCCCAACCTTGAACGTTCAGCCTCTAAGTAAAGCGCCTTTGCTCATGAAAAACAAGAGGAGAGAGAGAGAGAGCAGCCAGAAAGCAGGAACTGGCTGGTTGTTCACCCAACTTCTCACGTCCCATGTGTTCCTGTCCTACAAAGTTAAAGGCTACAGGCAAAGGAATTAGAACATGTTTGACCAAATGAGCCTGGCTATAAAGAGGGTGGTACCACTCGGAATAGTTTCTAGTTCTGAGCTCTATGTAGAAGGCTCTCCATGAAGCCCTGGAGAGTTCAGGCTGGACCTGAACTTTCAATCTTCTTTCTACAGCCTGCCAAGTGTTAGGCACCACCATGCCTAGCTTTGTGTGTATGTGTGTGTGCAAACCACCATGCCTAGCAGTGAATGTGTGTGTTAGTGTGTAAACCACCATGCCTAGCTTTGTGTATGTGTGTGTGCAAACCACCATGCCTAGCAGTGTGAGTGTGTGTGTGTGAGTGTGTAAACCACCATGCCTAACTGTGTGAGTATGTAAACCACCATGCCTAGCTAGCTGTGTGAGTGTGTAAACCACCATGTGTAGCTTTGTGTGTATGTGTGTGTGCAAAACACCATACCTAGCTTTGTGTGTGTGTGTGCAAACCACCATGCCTAGCTATGTGTGTATAGACCACCATGCTTAGCTTTGTGAGTGTGTGTATATGTGTGTGTAAACCATCATGCCCAGCTTTGCGAGTGTGTGTGTAAAAATCACCATGCCTAGCTTTTTGAGAGTCTGCGTGTGTGTATAAACCACCATGTCTAGCTGTATGTGTGTTTTTAGTGCTGGAGACTGAACTTAGGGCCTTTATATAACAGCAAAGTTCTCTGCCGCAAAGCTATACCCCAAGCCTCTAGAAGTAGAGTTATTCGAATACTTTTTACTGATATTAAATAGTCCTGGGAAACAAGAGTTACATGGTATCTTGAAAAGAAATAAAGGAATAAGAAGCCTAGGAAACCCCAACTTAACAGGAAAAATTCAAATTCCTTCTCTTGGCTCCTATGTCAGACCCTGTTTGTACCATTTTGGACTCCCATCTTATTGGCTAACAGAAAGTGACAGGTTTTCACTTCAGACTAAGCTAGACCCCTGACTGCCCTTACCACTTACAAAGCCCACTAGGATGAAATGTGGGGTAGGAGGAAGCAACTGGGGTAAGGTGTTTGGGAGAGACCAGAGTGGTTAGAGCAAACAACCTTATACTCTTTGAGTCAAGAACCCAACTGCAGGGGCAGGTGACTCACAACACCGCCCTCCCATAACCCACTCACCTGGACCAGGGCCGGGAGGTGGCTGACAGCCATCCCTTCTCCTCTGGTGAGCTCTCTGAGGACCACCAAGCACTGAAAAGGTGGGTGAGGAACTTCGCAACTGTGGGGGTCCTCAAGCTAGAAGCATCCGCACACCTGTGATGAGAGGGGTGGATCAAAATTCACAGGCATGAACCCGAACATTCCTATCCTGGCATCCTCAGTACCCGCCAAGCAATGAGTTTTTTGGTTACTTTCCTCCAGTTCCCTACTGCTTTTGAGAGACACTGTCCTCGCCTGTCTGTAAGGTGACTTGCTCACCATGCCACTTCCCCTTTGCATCTTCCCTGTGGTCAGCGCCTCCATGCCGCCCACACTACGTCTTAAAGGCTTTGACTTTCCCCTCGCAGAAAGCTTGCCTCAGCTGCAGTTCTCGAGCGCTTTCCACCCTCTGTCCTCCCCCTAAAGGTGTGCTTGGGAGTCTGAAGACACTCCTTCCTCCTGGGACAGTTTGATCCGAATGAGAGGGAAGGAGGACGGAAGAGAGTCGACTTCTTTCTTCTGAAGCGGGCGGGGAGCTAAGTAAGTCAGCTCTTCAATCGGAAGCCTTACAGGCCAAACTCTTGTGTGGTCTCGGGATTCTCCTTTGGGTTTGGTTAAGAGACCTAGAGTCAAAGACAGTGTATTTGTGTGGTATGTGTCTGTAAGGGTGGGCTGTGGGAGAAGAGAGAATCATTCACACAAGTCACCCCCTACCGCTTTGTCAAGTCCAGGGGCTGCACTGCAGGTGCGAGTTCTCAAGTTCCTCCTCAGACAGGACTCAAAGCCCCACCGGGAATATACTCATCAGCTGGATGCAGCTGCCTTCCTGAGTCTGTCCCCAGACACGCTAGAGGTCCTGACCCACCCTTCTCCATATGCAGTCATGTTCGGATCCCTCAGTTCCACCACAAGACCATCCTGCCGGTCCTTTCTCTGTGTGGGTTCAAATCTCAGTACGCGTGTTGCGAAGTTAAGGGCATGGGGATCCATGTCCTCTAAAACGGACCACAATTCAACCTTGCTCGGTGTCCCTTCCGCCCTTCCTCCAGACCTGACAGCCGCTCTGTCTCTTGGCTCTGGACGCTGATGATCACCGCGGGGCTGCCTTTCGAGGCGCCTCCATCGCGGCGACAGAGCATAGCCGCCACATAACAATCAGGACACAATGAGCAGGAGCCTGCTGCCTGCAACGGAATCGCGCCTGCGCGTTGCTCCGGGACCCAGGGACCCAAATTCCCACAAATCATTGTGCTGCAACTCTAGGGTTTTGGGATTCTTTCCCAGAGGGAGAGTGCGAGGCAAAAAGTGATGTTGTACGCCTGCGCAGAGCGGCTTTGTGGATTGAACTACAGTTCCCAGAAGGCTTCGTGGAGGCACTGAACCTCCTCCTCAAAGGTTCAGTTCCACTGATAGCGGAGCGAAAAACATTCTGGTCATTTGGAGACTGCCCAGGATGTTGTTATCTTCAGGGAACTCTACTCTGCGACCTGCGACTAAAGCCCGGGAAGGTCCAGGAACCGAGCGGCAGGGAAAGGGTTGGAAAAACTGTCAGCATTGCACTCTCTGACGGGCGCTTCGGTCCCTGCGGCGGACAGGCAGGGGGCGCACGGAGCCTCTCAGGTAGCGGAGCAGCCTGGCTGTCACCCGGATGCTTGGGGATGAGAGCTGGAAGGGACAGGAGGCGAAGACTCTGGAGGTCAACAAGTCTCTCTGGGGCCGCGGGGTGGAGCCGGCGAGGATGGGGTGATACATCGGGGCCTCCCCCTAGAGACATCTAGTTGCCTTTGAATATGTAGTAAGTATTCATAGAACAACGTTCTTGTTGGCAAAATAGTAAAACAATTAAGTTTAAATTTTAAACTATAACCTAAGGATTGGCAATTCAGGGTCTGCTGGCCACCCTTTTAGGGTGCAATGTCAGGGACTCTGTCTGGCGCTTTCAAGGTGTCCTTCTCTCACGTAGGGAGCAGACGGTGCCAGGCACTGTGCAGAGGCTGGAGAAACAGAGTGAAGCCTGCACTGGAGGAGACCAGGGAGTGACAAGACAGTAGAGCCCTGTTAGGGAGTTACAGAGCGAACGGGTGGGAATATTTGGGAGATTTGACTTTCCTGGGAAGAGCTGCCTGCAAAGAAGTGGGCTTGGTGTATTTAATGTTCAGCATCATCGCTAGGGAAAAGGAAAGAAAACAATATGAATGTGTGTGTGATTCTGAGGTCTTGACAGCCACGGTAGGAACATAGGATTTATTTTGTGTGTGGTAGGGAAGCACTGGAAGTTTGAAGTGGACAGATGCATATATCTGTAAACTGGTCAATTTTGGGGAGAACTGATTTAGGGTGAGGGCTAGGGATGGTGGTAGCACAGGGATGTAGCACAGGGACATAGCATCTGCCGGCTTGAATTCTAGCTTTGGAAAAAAAAATCGAGCGACTTCCGCAGGAGCAGGCCTGAATCTGGCGAAGGCCTGAGGCCGCGACCTCCACAGGAGCAGGTCCAAGGGAGCAAGCTCTGAGGAAGCAGGCCCTAGCTAGAGACCTCTGTGGGTTCAGGTGCAAGACAGGAACCTCCAAGGGAGTCAGAGGCCTCTGCAGAACCAGGCCTAAGTCAGGGACCTCCACATGAGCTGGTACAATGGAGCAGGCCCCAGACCAGGGACATCTACATAAAAGTCCTGAGCCAGTGACCTCTACTGGAGCGGGTTTGAGGCAGCCATGTCCACAGGAGCAGGTATAAGGAAGCAACGACCTAGAGAGCAGGCATGAGTCAGCTACATCCCTGAGAAGGCATAAGGTAGCTAGCTACCTCAATGGAAGCAGCCCCAAGCAAGCAGCCTCCTTGGGAGCAGGCAGAATGACCACCGATACTGCAGAGTGACTCCCAGCAGTGCTGAATGACCTCCAGGAACACAGAGCAACTTCCAGAACACAGAGCAACTTCCAGAACACAGAGTGACCTCCTGGGTGACTGGAACCATGGCCCTGACTGCACCACGAGGAGCAACCATCTGATCCTGGATCCACTGGCACCTGGAAGATTGATCACCAGAGACACAGCCCAAACTACATCAACCAGAGGAAAAGATGGTAAGAACACACTCAACACCATAAAGAGCAACACGACACCAAAAAAACCCTAGTGACCCTACAACAGCAAGACTTGAACAACCAAATAGATGAAGCAGAAGAAAATGACCTAAAAAATAACTTTAGGAGAATATTTCAGGCCCTTAAAGAGAAAATGAAAAATTCCATTAAAGAAATAGAGAAAAAGACAAACAAAAAATTGGAAGAAATCAACAAATCCCATAAAGAAAATCAAGAAAAAGCAATCAAACAGATGAAAGAAATTATTAACAGAGACAATAAAGAAAACACAAACCAAGGGACTTATGAAAACGGAAATTATGAGAAAATGATCAGGAACCACAAATGCAAGTATAAACAGCAGGATACAGGAGATGAAGGAGAGACTCTCAAGTGCTGAAGATACAATAGAGGAAATAGACTCATCAATCAAAGAAAATATTAAATGTAATGAAAGGTTAACACAAAATATCCAGGAAATATGGGACACCATGAAAAGACTAAACCTAAGAATAATAGGTATAGAAGAAGGTGAAGTCCAACTCAAAAGCACAGAAAATATATTTAAGAAAATCATAGAAGGAAACTCTCCCAACCTAAAGAAAGATATGCATATGAAGATACAAGAAGCTTACAGAACACCAAATAGACTGGATCAAAAAAAAAGTCCTCTTGCCACATAATAATTAAAACACTAAACATACAGAATAAAGAAATAATATTAAGAGCAGCAAAGGAAAAAAGCCAAGTAACATATAAAGACAGACCTATCAGAATTACACCTGACTTCGCAATGGTAACAAAGAAAGGCAGAAGGTCTTGGTCAAGCATTATGCAGACGTTAAGAGACCATGGATGCCAGCCTAGACTACTATATCCAGCAAAGCTTCCAATCAACATAGATGGACAAAACAAGATATTCCATGACAGAACCATATTTAACCAATACCTAGCCACAAATCCAGCCCTACACAAAGTACTAGAAGGAAAACTCCAACCCAAGGAAATTGGCTACATCAACAGAAACACAGACAATTGATGCTCTCACAGTGGCAAATGCCAAAGAAGGGGAAACACACGCACAATAACGTCGCCAACAATGAAAACTAAAATAGGAGTTAACAACACTGGTCATTAATATCCCTTAATATAAATGGACTCAAATCACCTATATAAAGACACAGGCTAGCAGACTGGATATGAAAACAGAATCCATCCTTCTGCTATATACAGGAAACACTCCTCAACCTCAAAGGCAGACACTGTCTAAGAATAAAGAGTTGGGAAATTTTTTTCAATCAAATGGATCTAAGAAACAAGCTGGTGTAGCTATCCTAATATCTACCAAAATAGGCTTCAAACTAAAAGCAATCAAAAGAGACAAAGAAGGACATTTCATATTAGTCAAAGGAAAAATCCATCAAGAAGAATTCTCAATACTGAACATCTATGCCCCAAATACATAGGCACCTCATTAGTAAAAGAAACACTTCTAAAACTTAAATCACACATTAAACCACACATACGAAGAGTGGGAGATGTCAACACCACACTCTCATCACTGGACAGGTCTGCCAGATAGAAAATTAACAGAGAAATAAGGGGACTAACAGATGTTATGACTCAAATGAACTTAACAGACACCTATAGAACATTCCATCCAAACGTAAAAGAATATACCTTCTACTCAGTACCTCATGGAACCTTCTCAAAAACTGACACATACTAGGTAGCAAAGCAAACCTCAATGGATACAAAAAAATTGGAATCACCCCATGCATTTTATTGGATCACCATGGCTTAAAACCAGAATTCAACAGCAACACTAATTCCAGAAAGCCCACAAACACACGGAAATTAAACAATGCTCACCTGAATCATCAATGGGTCAAGGAAGAAATTAAAAGCTTCCTAAAATTTAATGAGCACACAACATACCCAAATTTATGGGACATGATGAAAGCAGTATTAAGAGGAAAGTTCATAGCACTAATTGCCTACATAAAGAAGCTGGATTTATGCCTATATAAATCCCACAGTAGTGAGTTAACAGAACACTTGAAAACTCTAGAATAAAAATAAGCAAACTCACCCAGGTGGACTAGATGGCAGGAAGTAATCAAATTGAGAACTGAAATCAACAAAATAGAAAGAAAGAAAAAAATACAAAGAATCAATGAGACAAAGAGTTGGTTCTTCAAGAAAATCAACAAAATAGACAAACCTTTATCCAAACTTACAAAAAGGCAGAGAGAGAATATCCAAATTAACAAAATTAGAAATAAAAAGGGAGACATAACAATAGACATGGAGGAAATTCAGAGAATCATTAGGTCATATTTCGAAAACCTGTACTCCACAAAAATGAAAAATTGAAAGGAAATGGACAACTTTCTGGATGAATATCACTTACCAAATTAAATCAAGACCAGATGAGCTAATTAAATAGACCTATAACTGCTAAAGAAATAGAAACAGTCATCAAAAGTCTCTCAACCAAAGGAAGCCCAGGACCAGATGGTTTCAGTGCAGAACCCTACAAGATTTTTTCTTTTTTTTAAATTTATTTATTTATTAAAGATTTCTGTCTCTTCCCTGCCAGCGCCTCCCATTTCCCTCCCCCTCCCCCAATCAAGTTCCCCTCCCTCGTCATCCCAAAGAGCAATCAGGGTTCCCTGCCCTGTGGGAAGTCCAAGGAACCCCCACCTCCATCCAGGTCTAGTAAGGTGAGCATCCAAACTGCCTAGGCTCCCACAAAGCCAGTACGTGCAGTAGGATCAAAAACCCATTGCCATTGTTCTTGAGTTCTCAGTAGTCCTCATTGTCCGCTATGTTCAGCGAGTCCGGTTTTATCCCAGGCTTTTTCAGATCCAGGCCAGCTGGCCTTGGTGAGTTCCCGATAGAACATCCCCATTGTCTCAGAGTGTGGGTGCACCCCTCGCTGTCCTGAGTTCCTTGCTCGTGCTCCCTCTCCTTCTGCTCCTGATTTGGACCTTGAGATTTCTGTCCGGTGCTCCAATGTGGGTCTCTGTCTCTGTCTCTTTTCATCGCCTGATGAAGGTTAACATTCAGGAGGATGCCTATATGTTTTTCTTTGGGTTCTCCTTATTTAGCTTCTCTAGGATCACTAATTATAGGCTCAATGTCCTTTGTTTATGGCTAGAAACCAAATATGAGTGAGTACATCCCATGTTCCTTCTTTTGGGTCTGGCTTACCTCACTCAGGATAGTGAGCATTATTTCTAGGCCATAAAACTCATCCTTATGAGTGATGTCATTTGTACAACCTAAGTGACTTCTATGTCTTAGAAGCCAGGTCAACTCCTGACCCCCACTGGCACTCCACCTTAGTCATTCTCCACAGACCTTAGCTTGGGCACTGTTTCTGAGTCAACAGGCCCCATCTTTACGGAAGAAGCCCTATGGACTTTGTTACACACTTCTATGTAAACATGTCTTAAGCTTTGTTGTATCACAGGACTGAGTTGTTATTAGAAAACTTTTTTTCCCCAAAATCATGCTGCATTTAAATATGGCTAAAATAAACGAACTGGTGTCTGACTCAGAAGTTTTGGTCCAGCATTGGTGTTGAAGGGAGATGAGTGAAGTTTCATTCTTGTCTCTTCATGAACTATTTTCTGCCACCCAGAAAGCCTGCAGTGACCGCCCCCCCCCCCAATAACTATCTCACATCTAGGACTTAGTCAATATGCATTTAATAAATCAACTACTACCGTGAACTATAAACTACTTCTGTGGTGGTTCTGAGTGTGTTTTGAGTTGCAAAGGTTTTATTAATGTGCTAAATTCCTATGTCTATTAGCATCTTAGGGTTTCTATTGCTGTGATGAAACACTATGACCAGAGCAACTCGGAGAGGAAAGAGTTTATTTGGTTTACACTTCCATATCACTGTTCGTTATTGAAGAAAGTCAGGACAGAAACTCAAACCGGGCAGGAACCTGGAGGCAGGAGGGATGCCGAGGCCATGGAGAAGTACTGCCTGCTGGCTTGTTGAGCCTGGTTTCTTACAGAACCCAGGACTATCAGCCCAGGGATGGTACCACCCACAATGGCTAGGTCCTACCCCATCAATCACTGATTATGAAAATGCCCTACAAGCTTGCCTACAGCCCGATTTTATGGAGGAATTAATTGAGGTTCCCTCCTCTTAGATGACTTTAGCTTATGTTAAGCTGACATAAAACTGTCCAGCACCATTAGTATTCAACCCACATGTCTTTGAATTTCCATGACAGGCTAGTAAGACACAAAGATATGCATTGATACTTAAGTTTTTAAAGATTATATTTAAGTCACATTTTCATATAAATACAATCAGCTTATTCAACAGCAGTTTAATGACTATTAGTTGAGAATTCAAAACAGCATGCTGTGGCATTAAAATATGCACAGTTTATCTGCCACCCAATAGCAACTAGCCTACATTTTAGGAGATAAATCAATTCAGGGAAAGGGAAGAACTTGAAGGACAATAGGAGTTAGAGGTAGAGGAACATTCCAGAAAAAACACCATATGAAATAAAACCACTATGTGAAATAAAAACAGGAGGGGGGGGGGGACAAAAACAAACAAAAAAACCAACCACAAAAACTTCCCTGCATCTTGCTTTTGGACATTTTCTCTAAGAGATCCCACAGGCCTTCTAAATTCCAACTCTCTCATTTACCACATAAGGACACTGTCACCAGATGAAAGTGGGTGACTTGTTTAAGTTAATGGGGGTTAGAACTATATGCCAGACTTTTGGGCTGTCCAGTTAAGTACTACCACATTTTCTATCCAGTGTGAAAACTCTGTGAGGCCCAAATCAGAATTCCCAGTATGACACGCTAGAGCTTATCTTCAGCCGAAGTCTTCCTCATTTGTGTATTAGATACAAGACTTTACCATCTGAATGAAAGTGTTCATAGCTTTCATATGGTTACTCTGGTATGCTATGCTGTACTTCAACTAAAAGGTTCCCACCTTAGTTATGGTTATTAAGCATCTACATTGATATGACATGATTATTATTAAAGAATTACTCAAGATGAAGGTGCCAGTGACAACTCTCATGTATGAGTCCTCTGATGTCTTGTAAGGTTTGTACTCCTACTGAAGGCCTTCCCACATTCATTACACTGATAGGGCTTCTCTCCTGTGTGGATCCTCTGGTGCACTATGAGGGATGAATTCTTAATGAACGCTTTCCCACACTGGTCACATTCATAGGGTTTTTCACCAGTGTGGATTCTTTGATGTTCAATAAGGTAGGCGCTTTGGCTGAAGGCCTTCCCACATTCAGTGCACTCGTACGGTTTCTCTCCTGTGTGCATCACCTGATGGACAGTTAGGGATGACCTCCCCGTGAAATGCTTTCCACACACCATGCACTCGTAAGGCTTCTCACCAGTGTGGATTCTCCGGTGCTGAGTAAGAGAAGAGTTCTTACTAAAAGCTTTCCCACACTGGTTACATTCGAAAGGTTTCACTCCAGAGTGAAGTCTCTGATGTTCTATAAGGTATGTGCTTTGACTAAAGGATTTGCCACATTTGTTACATTTGTAGGGTTTCTCTCCAGTGTGGTTTCGCAGGTGTAGAGTGAGCGTGGAGCTTTTACTGAAGGCCTTTCCGCATTCGCTGCACTCATAGGGTTTTTCCCCGGTGTGACTTCTCTGATGCACAATAAGATGCATGCTCTGACTGAAGGCTTTTCCACACTCGCTGCATTCATAGGGCTTTTCTCCGGTGTGAGTCCTCTGATGCACTGTCAGATTCATGCTCTGTGTGAAAGCTTTCCCGCAGTCGCTACATTTGTAGGGCTTCTCCCCGGTATGAATCCTTTCATGTTGGACCAGGGATGAATTCTTACGAAAAGCTTTTCCACACTCTTTGCACTGATAGGGTTTTTCTCCAGTGTGCGTTCTTCGATGCACAGTGAGGTTCATGCTCTGACTGAAGGCTTTCCCACAGTCATCACAGGTGTAGGGTTTTTCTCCGGTATGAGTCCTTTGGTGGACGGTGAGGGAGGAGCGTTCAATGAAGTGCTTGCCACACACGCTGCACTGATAGGGTTTCTCCCCAGTGTGGATCCTCTGGTGCTTGAGCAGGGAGGAGCTCTGGCTGAAGGTTTTCCTGCAGGCGTCACATTCATATATTTTCTTCCCTATAAACATTCTTGGAGATTTCATTAACTTGGAAGTCTGCTTGGAATCTTTTCCACGTGAATTCCAATTGCGAGGCCTATTTGGCAAAGAAATGCCTTGTGCTGTGTTAAGCATTGAACCCTCAATGGAACAATTTTCAGTTTTATTACCATCACATACCCTCTTCTCATTAAAGGTTTCCTTTTGGGCCACTGCCACTTGGCCCAGATATCTTTCCTGCTGCCCCTCTAGCCGACAAGAGGGGTCCCAGACAGACCCTAAAGCTGAATGCCAGAAATCTTCCTTTTCCATCATGGCCCCATAGGGCAATTTTTCAATAATGTTGGACTTTAGAGTTAACTCTTGGTTTCAAGTCTTGTTTCCCAGCCTGAAAAAAAGTAAATAATTCAAATGCATATTGATTTCTGTGCTGAGTGACTAGAAACTACACAAAGGGGACTACAAGAGCAAAGGAAGAATAACTTCAGCGTGGTTAAGAGATTTTGAAAATATTTTTACAATTCTTTAGCAAAATCAAAAGGTGAAGAGCAGCGTTCTAGTCCACAGAAAACAGAAGAACTAATACAACCAGCTGAATAGAGAGAAGGGGGCTCATCCAGCAGGGATGGATACACAGTGAATGCAGAACTAAGGAAAACACACAGAAGGGACAGGCTAGAGAAAGCAGACCAGAACGATGTGCTAATTTCCACACTGACAGAATCCAGAGTCCCCTGGGAAGGGACTCTCAGTGAGGATTATCTAGACTGGGCTGAACTGTGGAGGACCATTTTGATTACATTACCTGATGTGAGAAGGCTCATATGGGCCTTCTCTTGGGCCGGGGATCCTGTATAAGAGGGAGAGGTACAAGCTGCCCACTACCCTGCATGCATTTCTGTTCTGACTGTAGAGACACAGCTCCTTTAGTCACCTTCCACTGTGACTTCTCCACCACGAATGGACTTGAACATGAACCAGGAGTTAAATAAATACTTTCTCCCTTAAGTTACTTTTGTCAGAGTATTTTATGACAGCAACAGAAAAGAAACTAAGACAGAAATTGGTGCCCAGAAGAGGGGCCTCTGGGAGGTAAACTTGACCATGTCATTCTTATGCTTTTGGACCCATCTGTGGCTAGAATGTGGAAGAGTTGGTACTTTGGGCTAGAAAAGTCACCGAAGGCTGGAATCAGAGCTTAACTCATTCTGATGGGAGCTAACAAGACTGAGATAAACACGGCTAATAAGGTTTCTTTGGATTTGAGCTTTCACAGACTTAAAAGAGGGTAAAATAATCTGATAAGGAGTAAAACCCTAACTATATGTAAACTACCCCTGGGGAGTACGGTGATCTGCAACATAAAGAACAGAACACTCTTAGAGGAGGCTGCTGTCTTAAAGGTTTTCTCCTTAACCTTTAAGAAATGTTCCACTCACAGATGTAACAGGCCTAAAGGGCCTTACATGCTCCTACATTTTCCCTGTGAAGTTGAGGACTGTGATGAGCGGAGCAAGATGAAGAGAGTCGGTTGAGCTGCTAGAGGAAACTGCACAGAGGAAAGGACCAGGAGCCACTCAGTGAGGACAGAGGACAGGACACTGAAGCCTGAGAATCCATTTTAGGGCTGCTGATCAAAGTCAACAGAGCGGAGATCAACACTGGGTAAGTAAACTAAAGGCTTTGAAGCAAGAAATGTAAGTAACAGAGCTTCTCCCTTCCAAGCTGACCTGCTTTAACAAAAAGAAAAATTTTATGTCAAGCTGGAATTGCCACTGAAATATATGTTCCTAAGTAACTCTGGAGAGAGTATCTATCTAGTGTTATCAGCAAGAATATATGAGCTAGCAGCTGTCTCTTGCCCTAGGTCACTCTGGTCACATCCAGTTATCCAATTCACATTCTTTGAGAATATTTGAATTGTTACTCAGAAGTCACAAAAAGTGAGGGGAGGAGGATTCCATTAGCACAGACAGATGGCAACTCTGTAAAGAAGAGCCAGGAAAGGGAATGGTGATAGCTAGTGGTTGTCGACTTTACTTCATAAGGCTACTTTCTTCATGCAAAGGGCAACATTTTGTCCTTACTTGTAGTGGGAATCTAGTAGAGTCATTGTATCTAGGATAAACATTAGAATGTAACAGTTTTTTTTTTCACTGTATCGAGGGTAACAGCAGAATATATTAGTATTTGCTGAAGGTACCTTGGAAAAATCATAGCAGTGATAGCTGTCTATGATTTATAGAGTTGTTTTTCTGAAAGGCTTCTCCATCTTCTGCATGGCTTTAGTCACAGGACTATTGAGGCTCACTTGGAGGTCTTGCATTATTGGGTACTGCAAACACTACACAATAAGGACCAAGGTTGCAGGCTGTGATGGTTTCCTTCAGAGAACATATAGAATAGATCGAAGGGGCTTTGGTATGAGGAACTTGTTGTACCCCAAACACAACCTTTGTGTACAATCAATAAATATGCTTCTGAATGGAGGTTTGAGGTTCAGTTCACAGAAACTGTCCCTCCCTGCTGCCAGAGAGCCTAAAATGACATCACGCAACACAGAATAGATACTGGAATAGATAACTTATTCTGATTATGGGTTTGCCTTTCCTGCATGGACTGCTTCTGCCACAGCTATCATCTGCAGACTGACAGAATGCTTTCTTCACTGCCATGTTGTTCCATATAGCATTGCTTCCGACCAAGGAACTCATTTCACAGCCAGAGAGGAGCAACAGTGGGCCCATGCCCGCTGATCTTACCCTGTTCTCCATCGTCCTGAAGCAGCTGGCCTGAGAGAATGATGAAACGGCCTTCTGAAGATACACTGAGAGTGCCAATTAGGCCGCAGCAGCCTGGATGACTGGGACAAGTTCTCCAGAAGATGACACATGCATTGAATCAGTGTCCAATATATGGTACAGTTTCTCCCACAGCTAGGATCCACAGGTCCAGTAATCAAGGGGATGGAAATGGGAATAATTCTACTCTCTATCAATCCTAGTGACTCCCCTCCTCATGTTTTTTTTTTCTTCCTGCAATTATGACCTCAAGTTCTGCTGGCCTAGAGGTTTAAGTTCCAGATGAAGCAGCACTCCTGCTAGGAGATACAAATATTCCATTGAACATGGTATAAAAGAGGAATAAATGTTAGGAGGAGTGTTTGATCCAGATCACCTGGGAGAAATTGGATGGTTTCTCCACAACAGTGGTAAAGAAGATTATGTCTGGAATGTAGGAGATCCTTTAGGGCAACTCTTGGTGCTACCATGGTCTTATGAAGTCAATAGGAAACTACAACAGCTCAATCCAGGCAGGATGACAAAGGGTCCAGACTCTTGGGAATGAAAGTATGGGTCACTCCTCCAAGAAAAGAACCAAGACTTAAGACCTTCTGAGGTACCTGCTGGGGACAGAAGAAACACAGAATGGGTAGGAGAGGAAAGTAGCTATGAATACCATCTAAGGCCACGTGACAGAAAGAAATTCTAATTGACATGAGCGTTTCTGTCTTATTGTGTTAAGAACGAGTTTGTGTTGGGATGTAAAAACACAAAAACAAACAAACAAAAGAATGAGTCTGTGCATATACACATATATATTAAGTGATATTTGTATTCCTGCTTTTTTTAATCATGTAATATCAACTAAGATAATATTAATGGTTATTGCATTTAAGTTATGAGACACTAAAAGACTAATCATTCCTCAGGGGACACTGCTACCTATAATCCATTCACAGTTGTACATGGAATAGTTATATCATGCTAGGTGGAATTATGACCTGGTTATTGCTTTCATTTGGAAATTAGCCATGACATAAGGAGATGTGATTGTGTGTTGGGATTACACAGGATGGCCTTGTGATGGCTAATCTTGGTTGTCAACTTGACTACATCTGTTTGGGTTTTAATTATTAAAGATGTACTCGAGTCAACCACTATTTCTTTTAAAGTTTAATTTATTTATTATGTATACAGTATTCTGTCTGCCAAGTGTGCCTGCATGCTAGAAGAAGGCACCAGATCTCATTACAGATGGTTGTGAGCTACTGTGTGGTTGCGGGAATTGAACTCAGGACCTCTGGAAGAGCAGACAGTGCTGTTAACCTCTGAGCCATCTCTCCAACCCCAATTTCAACCACTATTAGTTGTGTGACCTTGTGCAGGTTTCTTAACCTTTCTGTGTTCCAGTCTCCTCATCTGTTAGATGGTACGTGTACTATTTATGTAAGAAAAAGAGTTAAGCATTAATTTATTAACAGTTTAACAGAATATGCATTGTGTCAAACAGTATATATGCTTTAAAAATCCCTGTTTATATATATTCCAAAAATCAACTGAGAAAAAGAACAAAGTATTTGCTATTCTGCAAAATGCTAAGTTTTAAACTCAAATTATTTTAATACTATACAAAACTTATTAAGATTAAATATATTCCTTATTAGATTTAGATGCCTAATTTAAATGCAAATTCTCAGGACTTAATTCTTAAGAAAAAGAAAAACAAAAGATTACCTACAAACTTTAACAACTGGCCTAGAAGATCCTCCCAGGGACACAGGATGCCAAAAGACAATGCGCCAGGCCTGCAAAAGTCAGGAAAGACCCATGTGACTTGAGAACCGAACATGGCCATTACTACATATGTACAGAAAACCAAAACACACCTCTGTGCAATGGACATCTACCTGCTAACACGACACTACATAACGGCTGACAGTGATACGCAAGGCAATCTGGAAAGAGCAAAGTCTACACAACGCAACATTGTTTCCTGGGCTCCACCCTGTTCTCCACTTTCCTAGCTCCCCAGTTTCTCTACAGGATCATACAGGTCCATGCCCATGAAGAACACAGTGGAGGTGCTCTTCTCTTCTTTCTTTCTTTCTTTCCCTCCATCTAACCCTGATGAAATGTCAGGCTGTACTTGCTTCTGCATTCTTCCACACAGAGTACAGCACATGCTCTTAGCACTGGGTCACGGGGGCTTCTTGGTCACTCAGTTTATAAAGTAAGAAAGGATAAAACCATAGGCATTTATCCTTTCTTATCAATACTGCTGTATTCTTTTTTCCTTGAGCCAGCTCCCTCCTCAATCCCGGGCATGCATCTGTAACCTGTGTGAGAACATCTTTGACTTTTGGTTCTATCCTGACAATTCTCCAATTTCCACTGGTAAGAATTCTACAGATATGGTTACAATTCTCATACCCACATTTGTACCTGACTTTAAAAGTTCTACTAATGTCATCTAATATTATTCAATACTCAACAAATATTATCAAGCATTTTCTGGGTAGGCATATAATGAAATGTCAGCACAGTAATGACAGTTCAGTGAGCCTGCATGCCAGCAGGCAGACAGACGCCCAGGAAGACAAATAAATAGTGTGTGCATTCCAATCATAAATATGTGAAGACGCTTTTGGATCCTTCCTGATAGAAAGTCTGAAAGAAGACAAAGAAGTGGGGTAGGAAATCATTACCAAAAGCATGGGGCTGGGGATGAAGCTTAGTGATAAAGCCCTTGCTTACGGGTGAGAGGTGGGGCTTGATCTCTAGCACCACAAAGAAACATCTCCATACAGTGCCTCGATCACCTTACCGAGAACACAATGCAATACCAACACAGCTCAGTAGCCAGAACTTTCCTGCTTAGCCTTAGCCACTTATGCACGGCCCCAACCAAGGTATTCACTGAATGTGTTTGTTGATAACATCCTTTTATCTATGCCTATAAAAGTTATAAAAACTCCTTTTTCTTCAGAATGTGCATTCAGGGTAACTTGCATGCCAAGACTCAGAGCAACTGTTTTCCTGTTCCCTTGACAAACTGTCAGATTATAGACGCCTGTAAGTCTGCAGGGGGTTCCGGGAGAGAGGCTGGGGCATGCGTGGGAGTCAGATAACAGCCAGTCTCTCCTCAGCTTCCCTGGTGCTTTTATTAATTTTGAAAGTCTGAACCCACAGAAGCGAGAGAACAATGACGACATCTGACCCTCACCCAGATTCTCTGGCTGCAGATACTTGGGCTACATTTATTCTGTTTCTCTGTGTTAGATACCCATACTGGCTTTGCTAGATCACTTCTTAGCTCAATGGTGTGACACGCTACCCCTGAGCACCTAGCATCTACTCCTGAGGGCATTTTCCAATAAAGAACATGATACTTATATTGGTAAGACATCACCATCAATACAGTAACACATTCTTGTTTTTTAAAAGATAGGTTCTCTACTACTCTCTACTTTCTTTTCTGACAGGGTCTCTCACTGAACCTAGAGCTCACCAATTTAGCTAGACTACTGGCCAGTGAACTCCAGAGATCTTCCTTTCTCTGCCACCTTAGTGCTGGATTATAGGTGTGTGCAGTCTGTAATCTATAGGCCTGGTTTCTATGTGGGCACTGGGGGTTGAACTCGGGTTCTCATGCTTAAAGCACATCACCATTTGAGCCATTTCTAGGTCCCCTGCTCACTCTTTAGCTTAAAAAAAAAGTACATTTTAAAACAATGGGGTTGGAATTACAGAAAAAGCAAGATGTAAAAGGTGTTTTCTGCAGAGAAAAGTCAGTGATAACGTCCCAAAGAGACTGTGCGGCTGTGACAGGGACAAGGCATGAAGCACTAAGAGCTGTATGGCAGGGAATGAATGGAGGGAGGACACAGATGGGGTATTTTGGAGTGATAAATGGAATATGTAAGATGCAAAGCTGCTAGAAATGCAAACAAAACTGCAGTCATTTCTTACTCTTAAAAATATGCAAACTATTCAAAATGCCTATTTAGGCAGCCAGAAAAGAAAGCTCTCAAATGTTTACACAAACAAGGGGAAGGAAGCTAGGAATTTGGTTAGGCCTGGGAACAAAGATAGTGAAAGGAGATGTCTCAGTTGGTGACGGATTTAACTGAACACAGATGAAGACAGAGAGGAAACAGTTGTTGCAAACATTTCCGAATGCACAGAGGTTCCAGGCAAAGCATGAATGCTACAGGTGTAGTGACTCAAGCCTCACGATGCACCCACCCCTCCTCCAAGACCAGGACATAGATATGGCAACAGAGGACGAGTCTCAACAGCATGGTGGCACTGTCCTCATACAGTACACACCTGTGGGAGCGGGTCCCTCCAGAGACCTCAAGATCCCTCTCACATGTCCTCTTAGTAGGACACCCATGTTACATTACAAGTCTCTGCATCCTGACACTTACCCAGAAAGATGCAACCTGGGAGGTCTCCTTTTCTCAGGCTCAGTCCTTGTTCAGGCTCAGAGATCACATCTGGTATGGAAAGTTGATGTCCTGCTTGGGAGGAAAGAAACCGAGTTTGGGTTCCGAACTTAGTCAACACCCAGCCCCGAACAGTTCTGATTTCCTCCATTTCCATTTTTCCATTCTCTACAGACTTTTCACCTTGGGACTATCCTAAACAATGCCCCACGGGAGCTGGGGTTTCAAGTCAAACCCATGAATTCCATATGGCGGACAGCTAAAGGGCAAAGGTGGCAAGAATCAGGTTGAGTTGCAAGGGCAGGGGGGTTCTCACCCAGGAGACCAGGTTCCTGCAGTTCTCCAGCACCAGTCTGCCATACGGGTTCCTCTGCACAGAATCTAGCTGCATCCACTCCGCCCAAGTGAAGTCCACAGACACATCCTTGAATGTCACTGAGTCCTGAAACCACAGATTCCTCCTTAACAGGGGATTTTTGCCAATAAGGCCTTGAAAAAAGACCAAGCAGTGCCAGAAGAAACATGGTATCAGTGTATGTGAGGAAAACATAACTACATTCCGAAAAACAAAACAGGTGCAGCAAACAACAGACGTGAGAGCCAGAAAAAATAACACAGGGAGTGGATTGGGAACTGCTGCGGTTTCCTGTCTGTGGTAAAATACTCTGACAAAAGCAACTTGAAAGAGAAAGAGTTAGCTTTGGCTCACAGTTCAAAGGCGCAAACCATCACCCTGCAAAAGTCAAGGTAGCAGGAGCAAGAAGCAGCTGGTCACATGACATCCACAATCAGGAAGCAGAGAGGGATGGATGCATGGCAGAGCTCAGCTGGTCACATGACATCCACAATCAGGAAGCAGAGGAGATAAAAGCATGGCAGAGCTCAGCTGGTCACATGATATACACATTGGGAAGCAGAGAGGGATGAATGCTGAGGCTCAGGCTCCCCCTAACCACATACACAGCCCAGGGTCCCAGACAGGGGATGGTGCCAGCTACTAGGGGAAAGTCTTCTTGCCTCAACCCAATCAAGATGGCATGCCCCCAAACCCATCTACCAGGGGATTCCAAATTCTGGCAAGGTGACAATTAACACTGACCATCTCAGGAAATAAGACAGGAAAAGAAGGTCCATAGGAGTGCTATGGTTTGGCTCCTGAAGTGGTTTGACCCCAAAGGCTCAAGTGTTAGAAGCCTGGTCTCCCAGTGACAATGTGTAAGAGGTTGTGGGAGGGCTGGGAGATGGAGCAGTGGCTAAGGGTGAGTGACGTAAACAAGCAGAGCTGAGTTCAGACCCTCCCCTGAGGCATCTTGAGATGGCAGACTCCCTCCTCACCACACCCTTGCCCCTTTCCTAGGCTTTTCTGACTCCGGGTAGTCCATAAGCCCTATAAACACCAATCCATCTTTCCTTGGACTTGGGCTCCTTCCCCAGCCTTTGAGTACCACTGAGAACTCCAGTGTCAGATGAGCACAGAGGTGAAGGATGCTGAAGGGGCCCAATGCTCTAATACTCCAATACATCTGTCCTTTGTAATGAAGTCCATTCACATCATGGGAGTAAAAGATATCAGACAATGATGTCTCACCTGAGCTCCCAATGGCAGAGGCCAAACAGCCATTGCCTGAGTCCTCCTTCCTGTGGGGCCTTCCTAGAGAATGTATAGTCTCTAGAGGTGGAGCTGGGGGAGGGAAAGGAAGCCATGAGAGACACTCCTGTGGCAAAATAAAATACCTACAAATAAATAAGAAGGGTGAGGTATCAGCATAAGTACAATTAAATAGTTTACCTATAAACTTTGCTTCGTTAAGCTTCCATAGGTATTCAGACAAAAACGAATATTCATGGGTAGGTTGGCTCAGGATTCTAAGCTATTACTTCCTTGACCTGAATCTACACACCTAATGCATTCCTAGACAGTATATGCACCACAATGACAATATTTTAAAGTTAATTATAGAAAATCGATTAGTTAATCATGTTGTAAAACATCCTTTTTAAAAAAGATTTATTTATGTTCTGTGTCCCACGTCCCTGTCTGGTGTGGAGAAGGTGGGAGATGTACCGGATCCCCGGGAACTGTCATCTGTGAGTGCTGGGAACCAGAGCTGGGTTCTCTACAAGAGCAGCAAGGGCTCTTCACTGCTAAGTCACCTCTCCAGCCTCAGAAAAAACAAATTTAAGGGGTCCTAGTGAAGGCAAACACCAGATATTTTCAGCTCTGTACGTGGGTTTTAATGAAGCAGGAGTCCTGTAGTGGCTACCAGACACTGTGAAGTGGAGTCAGGCATAGAGGTTAGTTGTCAGGCACAAGAAGAAAGTTAAACAATCTTTTAACCTTTTACAGCACAAAACTTACATTAGCTTATTTTTAAATTAGCAAGGAATTTTCATTTTTTCAGTTGTTGGTAAAAGTTTGAGTGTGTGGTGTATCCAAACATATGTGTGGTGCATTCACACACGTGTGGTGCATCCACAGCGTACGTGCATGTTTGTGTATGCATATGTGTGTGCGGTGTGTTCACACATATATGGGTGTGTATGTATGTAGGTGTCAGAGGACGACTTTTGGTGGCTTTACTACTCTCTGCCTATTTCCTGGAGTCAGAGTATCTGAATCGGGAGTTTGGCTGGTGGCCAGCAAACTCCAGCAATCCTCCTGCCTCCGTGACTCACCTCCCCAGCACTGGGGTTCCACATTTCTCTAAAGCCATACCTAGATTCACACATGGGTGTTGTCATCTGAATTCAAGTCTTCATGCTTGCACAGGAGGCACGGAAGAAATGCGGTGGTATTTTGTTTGTGACCTAACCAATAAAGCTTGCCTAAGATCAGAGTGTGGAGCTAGCCACACTAGTTAGCCATAGAGGCCAGGCAGTGGTGGCGTACACCTTTAAGCCTTTAAGCCCTGCACTCAGAAGACAGGTGAAGATGGATCTCGTCAAGTTCAAGGCCACCCTAGGCTCTGCGAGATTTAATCAATCTAAAAGAGAAATAAAGCTCACACCTCTGATCCCAGCACTTGGGAGGTAGAGACAAGGGACAGATGACTGGGGGAAGAGAAGAATCTAAGGCGGGAGGACACAGGAACTCATGGCATTCAGGCTGAGGATTCCTAGAGACAGGATTGCCCATTTGGTCTGAGGATTCGGCAGAACTAAGAACTTTCAGCATTTACCCCTATATCTAACTCAGGATTTTTGTTATTAAGACCAATTAGAAGTCATGCTACATTTTGACCCAGCCAGGCATCTCTCAGTCCTCTTCCCCTTTCATTTTAAATGGCTTTAATGAGAACACAATTGTCTTAGTTAGGGTCACTACTATTGTGCTGATATCATGACCAAAACTTGGGGAGGAAAGGATTTATTTGGCTTACACTTCCTTATCCCTGTTCATTATTGAAGAAAGTTAAGACCAACAGGGCAGGAACCTGGATGCAGGAGGTGATGCAGAGGCCATGGAAGAATAATGTTTATTGGTTCACTCATTATGGCTTGTTCTGTCTGCCTAAAGTCAGGTCTTATGGAGGCATTTTCTCAACTGAGGCTCATTCTTTTTTGGATAACTCCAACCTGTGTCAAGTTGACAGAAAACCAGTCAGCTCAATAGTATTACTGAAGGCCCTCTGACACATTAACTATCTTGTCAACATCTACTGTGAGAAGAACAGCATGCCAAGTCATAGGGAGTACAGCCGTAAATACAACAGGCAAAGTCTCCACCTTCATGGATATTACAGACCAACAGGGAAGAACAATGGAACAAATCCAAATGCTACTACACACACACACACACACACACACACACACACACACACACACACACACTATAAACAACTATAAATGAACATCTTTATGATGTGATGAAAAGGAAGGTCTCTCTAGTTATTGCAACACAGCGGAGGTGGATGAGGAGGGAGGTGGCCCTGGGCATGGCTCAGTGGATGTAGCATTTACTGCGCAAGCATGAGGATGAGGGTACAAGCAAGAAGATGAAATGCCTGTGGGCTTGAAGGAAGACCAAGGATGAGTCCCAACACTGACTTCAGGTCTTCATATGGATTTGGACACATGTACACCCTGTACCCATACACACATGCATACACACATATGAAAATGCAAAAAGAAGACAGGGAAGCTTTATATGACTATACGAATACTTAACTTTTGTGAATATTTATGAAATCTGTTTGTTCATAACAGATGTAAAAGTTATGAAAAAAGGCTGAAGTTTAGCTGTGGGATATTTTTTTGAGACAGGACCTCACTATGTAGCCTTGGCTAGCCCAGAACTCTATGTAGAGCAGGGTGGTCTCAAATGAATCTCCCTGTTCTGTGGGATTAAGGGCATATACCACCACATCTGGCCTGCACCAAGGCTTAAGAGAATACTAACACTTCACGTTGGTTGGGGCCATCAGTCTCTCTTATCAGTGCAACCGTTTTTTTCTTTTTTTTCTTTTTTTTTTAAATATTTATTTATTATATATACAATATTCTGTCTGTGTATATGCCTGAAGGCCAGAAGAGGGCATCAGCCCTCTTTACAGATGGTTGTGAGCCACTATGCGGTTGCTGGGAATTGAACTCAGGACCTTTGGAAGAGCAGACAATGCTCTTAACCACTGAGCCATCTCTCCAGCCCCAGTGCAACCATTTTTATAAATTGCTACTTTCTGTAAAGAACAAGACAGGAGGTGTCCAAAGGTCTTATGTAACACTGGCCTGGAAATTTTACTTGAAGATTGGTGGAAAGAGGCAATCCAAAAAGAATGACATAAACAGATACTCTGTACCATTTACAGTATTAAAATAGAAAAACACAAAGGTCCAAAGAGAGGATTAGATTCGGCAACGTTCAGTCTTACTTTTCCTCCCATCCATTAAAATGACAATATTAACTGCCCTTAAACATTAGTGCTTTAAATTCATTCTCTATCTTCACTGGGTGGTGGCACCATGGATTAAAAGTACTTCAAGCATCTTATAAGATGCATTTCGTAACTCCGTTTGTAAAGGCAAATGGAGGAAGGTCACCAACATTCCTATTTTTTTAAGTAAAATGTTTCTATTTATACATATACACATGTTTACGCAATACAACACATGGGTTTTGGACAGATTTCGAATGACTTTGCCCGTGGATTTTCTAGGAGACCAATAGTGAACTTAGAATTCTGGAGAGCACATTCTCTCTTAGCCAGGACCCACTCTGTGCCTTTCCTTTGCTCCTGCAGGCAGAGGGTGGATGCCCGGCAGCGGTGCACACAAAGGCCGAAGACCCCCGACTGCGGCCCCGCGTCCTCCCTGCCTTCCGAGAAGGGGTGCCCCACGCATTCACGGCGCGAACCGGGCCAGGGCTGTCCGGCTAGGTAGAGCTCCCGAGAGAGCCGATAGGGTACTGCCTCCGGGGTACTGCAGGGGCCGAGCGGGGGTCTCGGTCCCGGGGTCTGCGGCCTGGGGCCCGCGTGAGCAGCGCACCTGCGACTCCCGCGGTGTGCGCGGAGAACCGCGCGCTGCACAGTACAGCCGGCCCCGCCCTCGGGCCACAGCCCCGGGCTCCCAGTGGGAACGCCCCCGCCTCCCCGCTCGCCGACC
This sequence comes from Microtus ochrogaster, assembly GCF_000317375.1. Lineage (NCBI taxonomy): Eukaryota > Metazoa > Chordata > Mammalia > Rodentia > Cricetidae > Microtus > Microtus ochrogaster. The sequence continues at coordinate 47,847,160 of NC_022014.1, read as the reverse complement.
ACCAGCCCGAGGCTCCGCACTCACCCCAGTCACGGAAGAAACCAGAGGCTGGCCGCTCACGCAGCCACGCCGGGCGCGCTGGACTACATTTCCCACAGGCCATGGGCCTCGACAAAGTGACCCACGGCGCAGGCGCAGCTGGAGGGCTACGGGCGAGGGGTGGTTCCTCTGATGCACGTGCAGGGTTGACCACCTTAAATATGTTTCCTTAAAGAAACCGGTTCTAGAACCTTTCCTTGCCTAAAGTAAGAGGACCCTGGACACTCCCTTGCGTGAGGGAGCATGAGAGGTAAGCTAGTAATGTAATGTTCTAGAGACTTCGAGGCGCTCCGTGAGCCGGAGACAGGGGCTTCCTGTCATACCGCTCTTCTAACTTAGGGCTACAGGATTGTCTCTGTGGAAAACCAACCGACTCTTGGATGCTCAGGTAATTTCGGCTGCATCCGCCGCTCTGGAGCTTGGAGAAGCGTGTGGCATTTTAGGATAAAAAGATAGGCTAGAGACTATAATGTTTGGTTCTTATCTAAGTAAATAAATAAAGGTGGTCGTGTGTGTCTTTTCAGTGTTTTTCTTAAAACCTTGACATAATCGTACTTGCATATGGTGCCCTGTGTCACATTCACCCCCTGGCTACCCTCTTCCATCCACCTGCGTCTTCGTTTGGCCTCTTTCCTCAGTAGTCTGTCTTCTACACTTTGTCTCCTACCCGTTTTTTTCCTTCAGGATGTAACTCTTCTGTTTTCTACGACAAAGACTGGCCCCTGAACTAAATGTTGGAGAGGCTTCTGGAGGCCACTTTTTGACTCGCCTCAAAAAACGCGCACAGTCTCTCACCCTCTACACGTGACCAAATTCTTTAAACCCCACCCCTATGTCTTAAGTCTGTGACATACTTTTAGCAGAAAGCTCCTCCTTGATGTCCACCATGCTCTTCCCTGTTGGCTACAAATCTCTAGCTGGCTTTTTTGAGTTCAGAGTTGAGCTCTTGTTTAATGCAAGTTGCTGCCCCTATTATAGCCAACATACCAAGTCGTAGTGTCTGGCTCTTTCTCCATAGTTTGTTTGGACTATTTAAAAATATGGGAATATGAAAAAAATCACAATTGAGGGCTTAGCTTGAGAGACGGCTCAGTAGTTAAGAGCGTTTATTGCTCTTGAGCCAGACCCGAGTTCTGTTCTTGGCACCCCACATCAGGCTTCTCCAATCAGCTGTAACTTCATGGCCAAGGCATCTAATACCTCTGGTCTCCACGGGCACCTGCATTCACATGCACATACCATACACTGTAGAACATTTCTTTACGCTGTGAAAATTACGCTGTGACGCTTTAATAAAGAAGTTGTAATAGCTGGACAGGATGAGGTTAGGTGGGGAAACCAGACTAAGGACAATGGGAAAAAGTGGGGAGTCAAGAGGAGTCGGTAGTGAGGCACAAAGAAAACAGGATGTGCAAGATGAATGAGAGAATGTAGATTAAGTGGATTAATCCACTTATATTAAGTGGATTAATTTAAATTGTGAGAGTTCACTAACAACAAGCCTGAGCTATTGGCCAACCACTTATAATTAATATCACATCTCTATGTTGGTTATTTGGGAACTGGCAGGCGAGAAAGAAAAGTCTGCCTACAATACATACATACATAAACACTTTTTTAAAAAAAAAATTGAAGGTTTACAAGAAATGTTACAGTAACCCAGCAAAAAGCAATTATGAGTAAAGAAAATCGGTTCCAGAGTCAGGCATATTGGTAATTTCAGCACTGAGGAATCAGGCAGGAAGATTGATACAAGTTCAAGGCTTCCTGATTACTGAAGTCACAGGCCCGAAGTGCCAGCATAGTTCCACCAAAGTTACTTGTATTCTCTCTGCTCAGGAACAGATAGAAAAGCCGACCAGAAAACATCACCACAAATGTACAACCTTTGAAGAACAAAATTAACAAGCTGATAGACACATATAAATCAGTCTACTCCAAGATTGGGAGGAAATGGTTTATAGATATGATTTTATGCCACATATAAATCAGTCTACTCCAAGATTGGGAGGAAATGGTTTATAGATATGATTTTATGCTGGTTTCAAAGTAGCCACACATTTAATAGATTTGGTCTCTAGATCATATTCTTTGATGAGGTAAGGTGCAGACATATCTGATGAAGATGGCACAGCTGCTCGACAAAGATCCAGCCAAGCTGAGCCACATGGTGACCGCTATGCCACTTGTTTTTGATCTTCATGGGTTGCATGCATACATAGTTGTGTAACTTGGGGATAATGAATTTATGGAAAATTTCTTATTAATCCTTGATGCCTTCTCCCAGGAGTACTGCTTCTAAGCTTCCCCAGGAAAGTCCTGAGCGTACTACCCATCCCACTTTTAGGACAACATCCTTATCTACTTGAAGGTCTTCCTTACGCCTTGGGGGTGTAACACGTAAAGAAGCCAGAGATCTCTTTGAGGCTCTGAGATATTCTTAAAACAACTGCCCTCACACTTACTCGGTGTCTTAGTTAGGGTTTTTGTTGCTGTGAAGAGACACTATAATCATAGCAACTCTTATAAAGAAAACATTTAATTGGGGTGCCTTGCTTATAGTTTCAGAGGTTCAGTCAATTATCATCATGACAGGGAGCATGGTGGCATGCAGGCATGCATGGTGCTGGCTACCTGTTTTACAGAAAGGCAGCAAAAGGTCAACTGAGAGTCGCAAATTTGACTCAATTGAGCAAATGAGACCTCTAAGCCTGCCCCTCCAGTGACACACTTCCTCAACAAGCCCACACCTAATAGTGCCACTCCCTTTAGGGGCCACTCCCTCTCAAGCCACCACATTTCACTCCCTGGCCCCCAAAGGCTTTTAGCCATATCATCATGTGAAAAATAAATTCAGTTCAACTTTAAAAGTCCCCTTAGTCTGTAACAGTCTCAAACTTGTTTCAAAGTCCCACGTCTTCTCTGAGATACATGACAATCTCTTAACTGTAATCCCCCTGTAAAAATCAAATAAAAAAAGCAGATCACATATACATTATCATTCCAAAATGCAGGGAAAGGAGCATAGTGAGGAAATACTTGGTAAAAACCAGACCAAAAACGAGCTGGGCAAACTTCAGACTCTGCATCTCTACATGTGATGTCAAAAATGCTCTTCAGGGGCTAGAGAGATGGCTCAGAGGTTAAGAGCATTGCCTGCTCTTCCAAAGGTCCTGAGTTCAATTCCCAGCAACCACATGG
>NC_022014.1:47840877-47843820 GCF_000317375.1 Microtus ochrogaster | reverse complement strand
ATCTGGAATGGGGTCTGGTGCCCTCTTCTGGCCTGCAGGCATACACACAGACAGAAAGTTGTATACATAATAAATAAATAAATATTTAAAAAAATGCTCTTCAGATCTCCAACTCTGTTCAGCTTTGTTGACTGCACACTCTCCTTTCTCTTGGGCTGTTTTTACTCCCTGTTAGCAACTTGATAGGAATTGCAGCAGATCTGGCATCTTTAACATCTTGGGTTCTCTAAGGCAATCCAGGCTTTAATTCATAGTTTCATGCAATGGCCTCTCCTGGGCCTCCATTCAGGGACACCCCTGACACATGCCTGGCGTCTGTGCCTTTATTCCATAACTCCTTTCTTCTGACCTTAACTCTAAAAGCAGAACCTTGCAGCTGCCAAGTTCTGCTGCTTGCTGGCACTGAAACATGGCCCCCTTGTTCAATCACATCCTCACCAGCTTTTCATTACAATGAGACATGTCTGCTCCTGGCAGCACCAGTCTGCTTCAGAGAAGATGATGGGCCTCAAAGAATCTCCATATGGATTTTGCTTTCTTTGTGGCAAAATGTAAGTGGACATTTTCTGTCCTGATTGCCTATTCCCAAATACTCAGCAGTCACTCCCCAAATTACCACACAGAAGTTTATACGAATTATAAATCCGTGACCAATAGCTCAGGCTTGTTCCTAACTAGTTCCTACAATTTAAATCAACCCATTTCTATTAATCTATGTATCGCTACATGGCTTGTGGCTTTACCTGTCCTCTAGCATTTCTTGTTTCCTGGACAGTTGACTTGCATCTCTCCTGACTCCCCCCTCCTTCTTCCCATCATTCTCAGTTTGGTTTTCCCATCTACCTCTAGTGATGTTTTCTTTGTTTTAACAATAAAGCTTGGCTGAAGATCAGGATGCAGAGCTAAGACACTAGAGGCCAGGGAGTAGTGGGACATATCTTTAATCCGAGGATTTGGGAGACAGAGGCAGAGGGATCTCTGTTAGTTCAAGGTTACCCTGGGCTACACTAGATTGAATCTATCAAAAAGAGAAACAGAGCTCACACAAAGGTGATCCCAGCACCTGGGATCCTACACCTTTAATCCCAGCATTGGGGAACTGGAGACAGGAGTGATATGGCTGGGCAGAAAGAGGAATATAAGGTAGGAGGAGACAGGAGCTCAGTGCAGTCCGAGTTTTGGTAGAGACAGATGCAGTCTGGAGATGAAGTCTGAGGGCAGGATCGCCCCTTCAGTCTGAGCACTGGTAGAGGCCAAAGAACTCTCTAGTGACTGGTGCTCTGCTTCTCTGATCTTCAGCATTAACCCCCATATCTGACTTTTTATTAATACAAATTAGCATTCATGCTATAGCTACTATCCTGTCAGCTTTTTATTAGCCAATGAGAGTAATACATATTCACAGCATACAGAAAAATTATTACACAGCAGCAAAAACTAGCTATTTGGGTAAGAAACTGCCCTTGCCCCAACTGCTGACAGTATACTGTCGAAAATGGACAAGAAAGACATAAAGAAAGTGACTGCCAAAGTTTGACAAAACAGGATAGGACATCCCTTCAAAATTCCTGCTTCACAGAAAAGTCTGTCAGATATTCTAGGCCTGTAGGCCAAAGATGGATGCCCCTATGTTACAGAGGAACCTTGGGGTGGCTGTCCAGGCAGCCAGATATTTCTGTCATTTCTTAAATTTAGAAGTGGCTTACACTATACTTCCTGTTTATTCAGGTAATATTTTATCCTTCTTGGGTCTCTGATACGGATTGAAGACTAGATAGCTATAGTTTTCTTTGTTACCAAATTTAGAAAAAAACTCACAAAAGTATATAAGGTTGAGAGACATAAAAGCTTAAATTGTTTATCTAAAATTTTTTTGAGTTCTAAAAAATAGTTTGGGGTTGGTATACAAGTTGGGATAAAAAGAAAATTAGGTACAAAACTTTAGACTCACTAGGATAGGATAGACAATAAAATATTTTCTCTGATTTTACCAAATGCAAATTGATTGGACATTATAAATGCAATTCTTACCTAATAATTGTTCTTATTGTATATAGTTTCACTGTGTTAGAGTTAAAACCTTTCTTTTTATGTAGACAAAAGGGGGAAATGCTATGGAATATTCCTTTACACTGTGTAAACATATGTCATTGTGATTGATTTATTAAAAATCTAAAAGGCCAATAGCTAGGCAGGTGGTATAGCATGGACATCTGGGCAGAGAGAGCTCTGGGAAGAAGAAAGTGGGTTGCCAGCATGGGGAGTACAGAGTAAAAGTAACCAAGCCACATAAAAGAACATAGATTAAGAGATATGGGCTAACTTATGTTGTAATATCCAGTTAGTAACAAGCCTAAGCTATTGTCTGATCTTTTATAACAATAAGTCTCTGTGTCGTTATTGAGTAGCCAGTGATCCCAATGAAAAGATCTGACTACAGAAAAATATCTGGACAATTGTCCAGTTCTAACAATAGAACTAGAATTTTTACTGCTAATAAAGAACTTTTTTCAGGCTCCCAAACTTCTGTGAGAGGCAATTTTTCAATCCAGAAATAACCTTTGAACTTTTTGTTTTTAGATGTTCTTCCTAAAACAGTCTTCAAATTAGCCATTTTATTTTCATGATCATGTCTTACAGCTTTAAACTACAGATACCACTCAAGATATCTAATGGCTTAACTTAGGCTTTCATTTCAAGCATTAATTTCCTAATTTCCATTATCAGGAACCCTCTATACTAGGAAGGCTGTCTCCCACTGTTCCTAAGGAAGCTAGAATGATCCACACTTCCTCCGGTGCTACAGGAGCTCCTTCCACTCGTTCAACCAATGCCAGCCCACTTGGGTGTGGTCTCGTTGGCTTGAAAAAGCAACAGTAGCCCGTGTGTGTGTGTGTGTGTGTGTGTGTGTGTGTGTGTGTGTGTGTGTGTGCGCGCGCGCGC
>NC_022014.1:47827491-47840777 GCF_000317375.1 Microtus ochrogaster | reverse complement strand
GCGCGCGCGCGCGCGCGCGCGCGCGCGCTCTCTCTCTTTTGCTTCGGATTCCTCTTCCAGCTAAGAGACTCTTTTCCTGGTCGTGCAGAGGGCTGTTGTCTAGGACGGTGATCCGTAAGTTTTCCCCTTTAAATAAATAACCCTTTTATTAATCATAATTCCAAACTGGTGTGGGACTGTTTTGTGACTTATCCTTTACCCTGAGCCTTTTTTTTTTGGTAGTACTCTTTACTTTTATGTGTATCAATGTTTTTCCTACATGTGTGTATGTGTGCCTGATGCAGGCCTGTAGACGTTATGACAGAGTCAGATGCTCTGGAACTGGAGTTACAAAAGTTTCCCCTTCTTGTCCAGGTGTTGTTACTGTTCTATCTAGATATGGATGCTAAATTTTCTGGGGTTAGAGCACTGGCTGCTTTTGCAGAGGATCTGGATTTGGTTCCCTGTGGTTGGACATTCTTTGGATGTCCAGCACCCAAATAATGAGCCAGAGACTTAAAATCCTTAGCTTAGGCTTGTTCCTAGCTAATTCTTATAACTTAAATTAACCTGTTTATATTAATCTATGTTCTGCCACGTTGCTCATTACCTCTCCTCCACACTATATGTCTGACTCCCTGCCCCGTACCCAGAGTTTCACTGATGAATTTTCCGTACCTCAGATTCCTCCCAGAATCCTTCTCTCTCTGGAAGCCCTGTCTACCCTCGCTTGCCTAGCTATTGGCCATTCAGCTCCTTATTAAACCAATCAGGTGCCTTGGCAGAGATACATCTGTACATTGTACAATAAGACTATCCCACAACAGTTCCCAGCCCCTACATGGTAGCTTACAACTATAATTCTAGTTCTAGGTTTTCAGATGTCCTCTTATGGTCTTGGAAGCTGCACACATGGTACATTTACATACATGCAGGCAAAAATACTGATATACATAAAATAAAAATAAGTTTACTTTCTTTCTGCTCTAAGTTTATAGAAGACAATCCTGGTTACTTCAGTTGGGCTTCTCCTTACTAAGGAAGAAACCTGACTTACACACAAACACACATATTATGATACAGCATGGCCAATAAGAATTTATTTTACCCATACACCATCAAAATTAGGACAACTGCTGGGTGCAGTGGTGCATGCCTGTACTACATTTAGGAGGCTGAAACAGGAAGATAGCTGCATAGTTGGCATCTAGGCCAGCCTGGGTTGTTATAAGACCCTGGTAGTGGAGAGAATCAGAAACAGTGTATTCTTAAAACAACGAAGAGGAAAACTGTCATGTTTAGTCAATGCACAAAGTGGATGCAACTAAATGCTACTCCTTTATGAGAAAACTCAGCACAAGGGCTGTTCAGTCAGTTTCAGAACAAGCACCCACAAACAAAGCTAGTATGTTAAATGGGAAAGTATTGTTATTTTTATTGTATGGCACCATGTTGTACAGGGCCTAAATAAGGAAAATAAATAAAAGACACTGTCATCAGATAAGAAAAACTAAAATGATATATAGGTAGTGGCACATTTTAAGAAAAATAAGACACTGGTAAAAGAAAAAATGGTATTTGTAGATAGCATGATTGTGAGTGCCAAGAATCTACAAATACACTATTAGAAATTCGCATGCACACATAAACTAGGCTACTTAAATAAGGCAAATATGTAAAAATCAATTATGTCTATATATTGGCACTGGAAAACACAATTTTGTCCTTTGTGTGTCTGTGTGTGGCGGGCATGTTTGGAGGTGCAGGTGTGTGGTGTGCATGTGAGCCAGTTCTGTCAGATGTCTTTAATAGCTCCCACAGCTCATTTCGGCAGTTTAGCCTGTTTGTTCCAACGCAACTATGACAAGATTTACTGCTACCATTCAGGGCATGGCTTAATAACTAATGAGTCAAGACAATGAAGGAAAATAATTCACAGCACAAAATTAGAATATGAATATTAAGCGTGGGAGGTTTGTAGGGAAGTTAGAAAATTAGAAGCACAAAGTTTTTTCTTTCTCTTTAATGAAAATCATGCAGTTTGACAATAACATAGGAAAAGGAAAATTTCAGACATTGTGAGGTAGTTTTTTTTTTAAGTTTGGTCCCTTGCTTTAAAAATGCATGTATTTTAGTTATTCCCTATTAAAATATTAGTTGTAGTAAATATGCTCATAGCTGATACTTCTTTTGCTAATAACAACAGCACAGCACTCCTAAACTCAGATTTTTCTAGGGTTTATATATTGCACATATTATATATTATATGGACAAAATAAAAGTGTTCCTTTTACCTTACAAATGGTCAGTGCCAATGTTTGTAACTTTAAAGTATCTGTTCTTAAAAGGTGACTGGAAGGAAGGAAAACTTTCTCAATTATTATATAGCCAAGGTTTATCCTTGTAATTTTAATCTCCTAGAACTAAATTGAAAGTTTCCTCATATTCATTGTATTTATTAAGTCAATATGAAGTATATATTCTGAGGAACTTTGGTTAATTGCTTTTACTCATGCAAATCTGTGTTCAAGGAGTCCTCTTCAATATGAATTTTGTAGTGATTGGTAAGGGAGGATCTCTGGCTGAAGAGCTTCCCACATGCACTGCATTCATAGGGCTTCTCTCCAGTGTGGATTCGCTGGTGTGCAATAAGGGAGGAGCTCTGTCTAAAACTCTTCCCACATGTGTTACACTTAAAGGGTTTCTCTCCTGTGTGAATTCTCTGGTGCTGTATAAGAGCTGCACTTTGACCAAATGACATCCCACATTCCTGGCATCGGTACGGCTTCTCCCCAGTATGAATTCGCTGATGGTTACTGAGGGAAGAATTGCACCTGAATGTCTTCCCACACTCATTACATTTATAAGGTCTCTCTCCAGTGTGCATTCTCTGATGCTGGATCAGAGCTGAACTCTGTCTAAAGGCTTTCCCACAGACTTTACATTTACATGGTTTCTCTCCCGTGTGAATTCTCTCATGAATAATAAGAGTTGAATGGGAACTTAAGGCTTTGCCACATTCATTACAATTATAAAACTTCTCCCCAGTGTGAATTATTCGGTGTCTGTTGAGTCTTGAGATAGAAGTGAAGCCTTTTCCGCATTCATTACACCTGTAGGGCCTTTCTCCAGTGTGAATTCTTTCATGTTGAATAAGTGAAGCGCTCTGACTGAAGGCTCTGCCACATTCGCTACATTTGAAAGGTTTCTCTCCGGTGTGGATTCTCTGGTGATAGCGAAGGGATGAGCTAGACTTAAAGGTGTTGCCACACTCGTTACACAAGTAGGTCTTCTTTCTGGAATGGATTCTCTGATATCCTGAAAGGGAAGTGGATGCCTTCCTACCTGGGTTATATTTATGAGGATTTTCTCGGGCATGGATTTTTTGATGCAGAAAAAGGCCAGACCTCCTGCTAAAGGATTTTCCGCATTCTTTGCATGTGTAAGACTTCTCCAGAGTATGAGTTCTTAGGTGCTTACAAAGGGACGCACTATGGCTGAAGGCTTTCCCACACTCTTTACATATGTAGGGTTTCTCTCCAGTGTGAGTCCTTTGATGTTGAATAAGAGCAGAACTTTGGCTGAAAGCTTTCAAACAATCTCTACATTGAAATAATCTCTCTCCCGTATGGTTTTTCAGATGTTTTCGAAGGGATGAGTTGTGCATGAAGGCTTTTTCACAAGTACTACATTTATAGCGTTTCTCTGCAGTCTTGATTTTTGGTTGATTAAGTGAATTTGAATTTTTCTTGAGGCTATTTCTTTGTGTTTTTTCCCTAGCAATCTTTCGTTTACCAACTGACTTCAGGTCGATGTTTGGACCAAATTCAAAATTCTTATGGCTTTTATCTACAGTAAGGATTTTCGTATGGGTGACTGGAATTATTTGTAAGCTTTCATTTTTGTTCTGCTTTTTAAAACCGTTGCCAGATCTGCAGAAATTTCCTGAGGTGAAGTCCCAGGACTCGTCTCTTTTGAGTTGTCTCTTCATTAATCCCTGAAATGATGAATCTTTAGTTTGAGTTGATTTTGTGGTTTGAAGAATGCTGTTGCATCCTGAAAGAAAAAAAAATTGCTGGTGATGGGTATGATTAGCTAAGACTAAATTTATACCTAAATAAATACTATATGCCTAAAGATACTAACAAGAAGGAAAAATGGAAAATACTACTTTATAAAATAGTGTATGAGAGCTAAATAACTGGAATGAACAAAGCTCATTTAAGGGGGCTGCTCTCCGAAGGGAAATGGGGGGCTGGGCCCAGCTCCAGGCTGCTTATGACTCCTCAGTCCTGTACAAGACTCTCAAATCCTTTGATGGGCCGCAGCAGGATCTAGTCCGACTGCTGTCTCCTGGCTTCTCCTATCATCCTCCTGGGTCAACAGTGGCTCCCTCCTGATCATTACTAGACAATTCCTAGACTGGACTCCACATGATCAGGGAGCTCCTGGCCTACACTCTCACAGCGCTTTGTGTCTTTGCTCCCGAGTCCTCACTAGACTTCCCATGTCTAAAGTGACCGTCATTCTGTGTCCTGTGTGTGCTTGGCATCCTCACTCTCATTGTCCCCACTGGATTGCACAAGAGCAGGACCAGGTCCCATCCTGCCTGATGCTGCCTTGCTTCTATCCAGCTTATTTAGATAAGGGCATGGCCAGATGGTAGGGCCAAGCTGGGAGTCCCGCTCTTAAGTCAGGGAGTCCCCTTTATTCCACTCAGCTGCCAAAACATCCACCTTTTCCATTCCTTCTTCCTCAGCTCTGATTCCTTTCTCTTAAACATGGTGCAATGGCGTTCCTGGAATTCTGCCCTCTGTAGTCAACTCAAGGCTACAAATTCCACTTTCATGTGTCTAGGAGGGGTTTTAACCTCTCATGTGGATCCCAACTACATCTGTCTTACCTTAGACAACTACCTATGGGCGAACAACTATCCAAGTACTTCAACTGGAAACCACAGAAAATCCTATGCTCTCACCCAGCAGACACCGTCTCACTTCCCCACTCCTGAAGCAGCCTCTCCATCCCCTACTCATCTCCTGAAGTGGCTCCAGGAAGCTTCCACCTCTAGCTTGGCCTCACTTTGCATCTGTCCTCCTAATGCTTCCAAAATAGCCAGTCTTATGAATTCCAATCACATAAGGACTTCACGAATGTTAACAGTCTCTGTGAAAGAAACTACACATCAGAATAATGTCCCTCTTTACAGATGCATTCCAAAAGTAACTACTGCTTTCCACGGCTCCCTGCCTGTACAGGTATCACTCATGCAAACAACACGTTTTCTTGAGCGGAGATAGTGCCCCATCTTCACAGAGCTCAGCAGCCTTTTCACTCCTCAGCCTGTCTTGGAGCTCTGTCCACTTTCATCTTAAGTTCTTTCATCTTAAGCAGGGTGATACAAGCCAGAGTGGGGATACGTCAGAGCTTCTTTAGTTGTGTATTTATTTCTGCACCAGACCTGTTTTCCCCACTGTTAGGAGCCATTTTTCTCCTAAAATCATTGCAGAAACCATCATCCTAGGGGAGTCTGCAGAGAACCTCACACCCCTAATTATGTTAGGAATCGTTCTATTGACAGAGCCTACCCCACACCCAAATTTGCTGATGGAGAGCTATCTGGAGAGATATCGGTTTGCAGAACCCACCCCACATTCCAAACTACCTAGGGAACTAGGTGTGGCAACTTGTGACTTCTTGGCCTGCAGTGACCTGACCGAAGGTAACCTCCTGGCTACGTGACCAACGTGAACCACGTGGCAAGAGCTCAGACCCCTGTGCCCACCCCCCAACTCCATACCCTATATAAGTTATACCCCATCTCTAATAAACGGAGGCTCTGACAAATGTAGCATGGCCTTCTTCTTCTCTCCTAGCCCATTTATCTTACAGATAGTGCCTCTCCGGGACCCTGGAATAACTGACCTGCCAGACGGTTACCAACCCTAGACTGGTGACCCGTCGAGGCAATTACACCCCACTAAAATATCAAGGATCATAAAAATCTCCTTAAACTTCTTAGATATTCCTATTATCCAAAGGACAGTCCAAATCTTTCAAAACTATACCAAAACACCGTGAGGTCTTCCAAGTTCATTCTCTTTGTCTTTTCTTTCTATAATACTCTGTGCATAGCCAGAAAGAATTTCTTTCAATATATCCTTAAGTATGCTGAATTATTGTGCATGAAACACAGCCTCCTCAGGAAGAATAAGAGATTTTGAGATACTCATTTAAAAAGTCACCAGAGACAGGAGGGGAAGCTAGGCTCTAGGATCTTGGGATTTCCATTTCCTATCGGTCCTTGAGGATCAAGTACCTGAAGAAATCTGTTGAGAATAGGCTGATCCAAGGCTTTCTCTGAGGCCCTGGTGTATGGAGAGGGAACATGCTTGGCAGAGTTAGTAATAGCCTGCAGGCAGGGCTTTGGGGGAGCTTCAGCTTCAGATCATGAGTACACAACTCTTCTAACACCAAAGAGCTGTGGCTAGCAGTCCCAAGGCTGCCGTGGGCTCAGCCTGTGACACTCGTTTAAGGTATTCTGTGTTCCCTTTGTGCAACATTGCTTGATTAGCTTCCTGCTGGCATTGTCCCACTGTGTGAGAGCTTTCCGCTGACTCTCCCATCCCCACCACAAATAGAATATAAGATCCTGTACTTCTTAATAAACTTGCTTGTATAGACATTCCTGACCCAGTTTTCCTATCTTCTTTATCTTCTCATCCTTGGTCCTCCCCCTTAACAGCCATTACTAAAGAACCCGCTGCTCTAGGGCAGTCTCCAGTCACTGAGGTTACCTTCTGTTCTGATTTTGTAGAGATTCTGGGGTATCTCAGGCCCACCCACTCACCAAGAGAGGAGTCGCCATGACTTTCTTTCTCTACTTTCCAGGGTTCTTCTCCTTGCTGCAACACTGAGATCATTTTTGGTTTGGTAAATGGAAATCCTGATCACAAACAAAATTAACAATAAAAAGGCTTATAGTTTTGTTTTAACATGAACAAGCATTGCATATTTGTGTGGGAAGCTCAGGAGATGGCATAGAACACTTTTATAGGGTTCTTGGGCTGTTGCCTGTCATCTGATGGGATGAGTTGAGCAGAGGCCAAGTAGCTCATAGGAGGTGACTGGCAGAACTAACTGTACATTATGGAAACACAATAAGCAGGCAGTTCTAGAAAAGGAACATTGGGTATACAGGCAGAATGAAAACATCTAAGCAGGTATCTGTGAAAAAGATTAGGTGTCAAGTAGCCTGTTTCAGCAGGAAAACACAATTTTATCCCTTTTCAAAGATAGAGTATACAGCATTGACCTGACTGCAAAAGAGGAAGTGGGAGAGGTAAAAGATAGGTAGAGAAGGAGGGTTGAGGGAAGTCTGCTTACAGGCCGCACAGAATAAATATAATAAGAAAATGCAGTTTCAACCCTGAAAAGGATTTCTACTGTCAAACTACAGACAGTATCAGCCCCCTTTGTTCTCTTATTTTGGGCACTTAAACACCTGCAAGTGGCAAACAGTTCTAGTATTTATAGAGATCTGATCTGTACAGCCCTATAGCAAAACCCAGTTAGGGTGTTTTAATAACCACAGCTTTCATTCAGGGGAGGCGGTGCTAGGTCTCATTCTGAATCTACGCCCACAGGGAACGAACGCCCTTACCCAGGGAGGCCAGGTTGCTGTAGTTCTCCAGCATCACCTCCCGGTACAGGCTTCTCTGAGAGTGGTCCAGCTTCTTCCACTCATCCCGAGTAAAGAGCACGGCCACATCTTCGAACGTCACTGACACCTGTGAGGGAAAGCCATTCCAACTCTAGGACCAGAGAGTTGCTGTATGCTGTATGCTCCTCATACAGCAGGAGGGAGATGACAGGGTAGAAGGTGGACGGGCCATCGTGAAATGCTGCTGATGTCACTGAAGGTTCTAGAGGGGCTGGATCACCCATTTAATGATCAACCAGCGACTCGTACACAAAGAGAGGCAGCGGGCAGGAATCTGGCCGTGTGTGCAGGGAGTGTGGCCATTTGTGCACAACATGGCTGTGTGTGCAGGGAGTATGGCCATTTGTGCACATCATGGCTGTGTGTGCAGGGAGTATGGCCATTTGTACACATCGTGGCCGTGTGTGCAGGGAGTGTGGCCATTTGTGCACATCGTGGCTGTGTATGCAGGGAGTATGGCCATTAGTGCACAGCATGGCTGTGTGTGCAAGGAGTGTGGCCATTAGTGCGCATAGTGGTAATAAGAAGTTTTTCTGATAAAGGTTCTTTTGAGTTTTTTATTTTGTTTTTGTTTTTGAGATAGTGTCTACATAGCTCTGGATGGAACTGGAAATTGATATGGTAGATCAGGCTGGCCTCAAACTCACAGAGATCTGCTTGCCTCTGCCTCCCTAGTACTGAGATTAAAGATGTGCACCACCATGGCCAGCAAGATTCTTTACCCTTAATTTCCACATGCATGCAATGCCTACAGAGGAAAAATAATTTATTATGGAGAGAATACAAAAGATGGTTTTTGCTTTTAAAGAATTTCTGCTCTAATCAGTGAATAGGAACATGTATAAAATAATTTCAACATTGCAAAAAAGCTGTGTAGATAGACTGGTAAGCCTGTACACAATCTCCTGCTTCAAGCCCCACTTCAGAGACAAGAATGTGAGGTCAGCAGCTGCCAAAACCACTGATAGCAGCACTGCAACTGAAGATATCTCACGTGAACACAGGACCTACTCTGTTCTTTCCTTGGTCTTAAACTTGTGGATCCTGAGGATTTCTGGTTTTGTTTTTACTGTAGTATTGACATGGAGAGAAGATAAGTGAGATGTAGGACATGGTTCACATACACACACAGGGATGAAGATTCAGGACATGAACAAAACTTGACTCTCCTAGATGGAATGTGAATGAAGGCTTACGGAAACGGAGCTACCCAAATCCCAGCCCCTTATGGGTCCAAAGATAACCTGTATTGTTAATACAGTGTAGTCTGGTGCCAGGGTAACTGAAGCTGAGTCAACACTATGAGCCTGGCCTGATCTAAACACCTTTCACAAACTAACTATGCCATTCTCTGACCTATTCTAGAAGAGGACAAGGGTTGTTATTTTTATTTTCTTGGTGAGGAAACTGAGGCACAGAAAGTTAGACTTACTTTCTCAAGGCCCACAAATGGTAATAGAGGGGATGGGTTAAAATTCAGCTATCTTGAGCACCCCATTTCCTGAGCCCTGTGCTCACTGATTTTCTTCATGGCTTCTTGAGAAGTTGTCTCCCTGCTTTCAGAGTCACGCTCCTGAAACTGTGTCCCCTGCAGTATGGCTTTCCTTTGTCCACGTGGTGTCTCTTAAATTCCTGCACCTTAAAATGGCAGGTCACGATTAGTTTTCACACAAATGCTACAATCGAAACTTAGGTTCCAAAGAGTGAGGGGGGGGGATATGGCCTGGAGAAGGCTGAGAGGGCATCGTAAGTATTTTCAAGGGCAAAAAGAAATAGATGAGCACTCTTAGTGAGGGCTGAGAGAAGCATACGCGAAGGAAGGAGGCAGAAAGGACTTTCCCCAGCTGTGTCCCTAGTGATAAGAGGACACTTGCAGCTGGGCGGAGTGGCACACACCTTTAATTCCAGCATTTTTGAGGCAGAGGCAGGAAGATCTCTGTGAGTTCGAGGCCAGCCTGATCTACAAGATCTAGTTCCAGGGCAGGCTCCAAAGCTACAGAGAAACCCTGTCTTGAAAAACAAAAACAAAACAAAAGGGCACTTGTATGTCAATTTAGTAGGTACACAGCAGACTGGGGTCAGCCAACAGCGAGGCTAGACAACTGTGAGCACGGGGTGTGCTCGCTACATAAACCACCCACGAAGAAGGACCAGCTCCTCCATGGGCACCAAATCCTGGATACACTTTCAGGAAGTCAGAAAGGAAAAACAAAATCATACAAAACCAACCTTCTACTAAGAACTGAGATGGCAGCGCGCTCACCTGAGACTTCCCTTCCCTTTGCTCTGGAGCCATGATCTCTTTCTGGGCTTTTCTTAAGGATGGGTACAGTACTCCAAAAATGTGATCTGAGGGAAGAAAAAAGTCGGACTACTTTGCACCCTCAGAAGCACCATGTCAGAATATGTCCTATCAGCATCAGCTACCTGGCTCTCCTGTCTCCAGAGAGAGAAGCAGGAGCTGGGGATGGGCATCAGAGAAGATTCAGGCGACACTGGACTCCATCATAGAGGGGACTCACTGCGCCCCCACGTGACAGGCATCACTGTTCAACACAGCTCAGCTGGCACTGCCCGGCCCCTTCAGGTTAGGAAACCGAGGCCAGAGTCACAGTGAGGACGCACCCGTTTCCACGTGCTCAGATCTGACACAGGCCCAGGACAGTGTTCCTCCACTCCACGTGCTGCCCACCCAACAGCGCAGATGTCAAAGGGTCAATTTCCAGAACCCTAGAGAAAACCCCAGAAAGGGTACTAGTGGCTCAGGGCAGCCCAAGCTGGGGCAGCCATAGGCCTCCATGTCCTCCAGCCTGGCCAGGCCGCTCACCTCCCTCTGGCTCCCGCCACGCCTCATGAAGGCTCCGAGCCACGCGTGGAGACTCAGCCCCGGAGAGCTCGGCTCCGAACCTCTTAGCCAGCCTTTCAGAAGCCCAGCAGCCGGTTGAAACACACAGGGGAGGCGGGGCTGGGGAGGGGGTTCGAGGACTGAGGACGCGCAGGCCTTTGGGAAATGTAGTCCACTCCGGGACCCAGGGTTTCTGGGATTTGAAGTTGACCGGCTCTGTCGCTCTGGTGCGCAGCTGCAGTGGAGGCCCCGCAAAGGGCCCCGGGTTCAGCAGCTCTGTGGCGTCTTGCTGGTGGAAAGCATCGTAATTGCATTTGTTTGAATGGTGGTGAGGCCAGCCGACACTGTCCCGAAAAGACCCACTTCTCCCGCAGTTACTTGAAATCGTCTTGCGTTGTAAGGCTTTTGAAATAAACTAGAGAACAAAAGGGAACATCATTTGGTTTGCAGTGCTTTTTAGTGGGATAGAGAGTAGACACTGACCTGTGCAAAGAATTATATATTGCTTTAGACTCCGAGGGTATTACAAGATTAAAACAAAAAGGCAGGCTGGCTGAAACCTGGAGCTCCGAGGTTTACAATCAATCAGTCAATCAATCAATCAATAAAGCTGAGAATGATAGAGGAAGAGGCCTTTGGTCTGAATGCAATGCAGCGCGCACGCACGCACACACACACACACACACACACACACACACACACACACACACACGGGGAGAGAGACAGAGACAGAGACAGAGACAGAGAGAACTTGTGTTAGCTTCACCTGGCCATCAAGGAAACTGGGACTTCTTGGCAAATTGCTGCCAATGAAACTGCTGTATGTTGCAAGTTGATTTTTATTCAATAGATTCCGACACACACATATTTAATCTGTTTCTGATATACATACAGTGCACTCAGGACAAAGATAAAAATCGAATACAGTCATGCTTTGCTTACTGGTAGGTGTACATTTCTGAAAAACGGGTTATTTATCTAAACAGTAGACCATAAGTGCTACACTTCTGTGTGGCTGGACACACAGGCGTGCTTACCGCAAAAGTGTGAATAATGTGATAAAGTTTATAAAAGCTCCGTAGCTAGAGGGTACAAAACACTTAGTCCCAATGGAATCTCATGAAACCACTATCACATAACATCAGAAAACAGACTAATACAATACGTTTCATGTATGCATGTATAGCTTCATGTGTAACTAGACATATACACTCATACAAACATGCACACACACCAGTGTGAGTGAATATTCTTAGTCCCCACCTTGTATCCCTACTGCTAACATGCTACTGTAATATTAACTACAGAGACGGGCATTTCCTAATTCTCCTGGGTCCCCTTCCCTGCTCAGGAAATGCTAGCATTTCTCAGGACTAAATCCTAGGAGCTTTCTTCTCATTACTGACTCTTGAGTTTTCTCTACCTCATCTATTATTTTAATTGCCTTCAATTCTCTAGTATCCCCTAAATTTTCTTCTGAGTTCTGGTAATAATCTGAACTCTGCCCTCATCCAATTTTAATAAGAGTTGAGAGAGGGTCCTGTATCATCCCTCAAACTTTGCTACCCTCCTCTCTCTTGGGCTGGCCCCACTCCTTGTGTGCAGCTTTCCTTGGCATATGTCCCACGGTTCTAGCATCTTCCACAGTTGGCAATCTCTGACGGAATACAGGCTTCATTTCCACAGCTTCATGCAATGGCCTCTTAGGGAGGTCCTGCCACACACATGGTCTCAGCCGCTCTGTGAAACTACAGAATAAGATTCCGCAACCCCATCTCTCATGCCTCCTTCATGACTCTAGAGTTAATTTGAATAACACTGTCAAGTTTGGCTGCCAGCTTGGAATGAGCCCTGGACCCCTTGAATCATATTGGTGGTAGCTTTTGGTTGTTCTTCCTTTCCAGGAGCAGAAGATTCCTTAGGCCTTTTTCTTTTAGAAGGTGGAAGCTGAGCTGGATGGGGTCTTGCCCTGAGGATGCCCTTCCCTTCACTCCTCTACAGATCAGCCCTCTCCTAAGCCTTATTATCCCTCTCAGCGTGTGCTTTGGCTGCCACAGTAAGGTTCCTGGTGCTCCTTTCTTCTCCAGACTGCACACTTTGTTTCTGTCTCACTTGCTTTTCATTCTAGACCTACGTGAGACTGAGTTCCGATAGCCACAGGACGTAGTCAATGTAGGTCTCTTGAAACGCCCTCCTCCAGAAAAATGAATCTATTGTATTAAATTTAGCCTCAGGTATGTTCCTAGGACAAGGGTAGGAAGCATTCATATTCTTTGCCAAAATATCACAAGAATGGTCTCTAACCCATTTGCTAATATTGTTTCCCCTGAAACCTCCTGAGCTAGGCCTCTGCAGCCCACGTTGCTCTCAGACCTACATTCTTTCAAGATCCTACTAGGCTGGCCCATTAAACTCCATTTACAGCATTCAAGCACCTTTTGCTTCCCAAAGTCCCAAAGTCTTTTGCATTCCTTCAGAATGAAAGACCCTCAGATAGTGTCTTTCTGTCTGGGGAGACCCTTCCCAAGGAGCAGCGAGACCATTTGTGCGGATGCAAACAGCAAGAGGTTTATTCTGATACACAGGTACCTGGGGCAACAAGGTCCCTTGGAGGACTTGTGCGCCCTCAGGCTGGGGTAGCGGGTTTTTATAGGGTAAAGGGAGCAGAAGCGCGGTTACAGAAGCGAGATGCATAGTTACAGGGTATTCGTTGGTCAGTTTGAATATGGCTGAGTTCAA
>NC_022014.1:47777311-47827292 GCF_000317375.1 Microtus ochrogaster | reverse complement strand
AGTACAAGCCTTGCAAAATGGTGTTACTGGTGCTAAGTTGTTTAACAAGCTGGGCGGGGGGTCTTTCATCTGGTGCTAAGCTGCTTAGCAAGCTGGACGGGGGGTCTTTCAAGAAAAGTCCACTTGGTAGCTCATAACCAGTAGTAACTCCAGCTCAAGGGGATTCAGTGCCCTCCTCTAGACCCCGTAGGCCCCTGCCCTCACACATACACAGACCCCTCCCACATATGCATGTAATTTACAAATAAATATAAATTTTATGAAGTTGATCACTTGGACGACTTTGTGGGGTGATGGGAGCCAGGGTTCCTGACCACACTGGGTTGGTATGAGCATTTTACCAGGAGCTGGGAGAGCTTTGGTTTCTAATACTACTTCATTTCTTGGTTCTTCTTTACATGGTGGTCTGAATGAGACCTGCCCCCCTCGGCCCATTGGAGGAAGTGTGTCATGGGGGGTGGGCTTTGAGATTTTAGAAGCTCAAGCCAGGCCCATTGTCACTCTTTCTTCCAGCTGCCTGCATCCAGACATAGAACTCTCGACTACCTTTCTAGCACCATGTCTTCCTACGTGCCACCATGTTTTCCACCGTGATGACGTGGACTAAACCTCTGAACTGTAAGCCAGTCCCAGTGAAATGTTTTCTTTTATAAGAATTGTTGTGGCCATGGTGTCTCTTCACAGCAGTTGAAACCTTAACCAAGTCGCTTCATCCCTGGCTCCTTAAAACCATCTAGGTGACAAAAAGTAATCTTTAAGAAATTATTAAGACCACCCCAGGCTTCCTGGTGTATGACTCGCCCCATGCCTCCTTTAATTTCCCTCTACCACTTGTGCCATATGAAGCAGCCGGTGCCAGGATTCTCCTGACCCTGTGGCTTACCTTGGAGCAGAGGTGATGCTCTCCTCTGAGGATGCTTCTCTTTGCAGGAGGTGCTTTGCTTAGAAGTCTGGAGTCTTCATGGCCTCACTGACCAAAAGGAAGATAACTTGGAGGCCAAGGGACAAAATATTGGCTTTTGTTTGTTTGTCCCTTTATCCTCGTTGGCTCAAGCATCCAGTATGGGTTACTGAACCCCCAGAAGGACTCTTCTAGGAGTCTTGAAGTAACAGATTTTATCTTTCACCTTTATGCAACACCTACAAAGCTTAGGAAAAGTGCCATGGTTGGAAAATCTGAGCAATGTCACTTATTCCTCCTTGAATAAGTAACCCACGTAACCCAAGGCAACACAAAGGAAATCGGTTCCTGATTCCCATGGGGCACAAGGGATACTGGGGATTGTTTGCTGAAATATCCATGAATGTGAGGGACTGGGATGCCACAGGAAGACAGGCATGCTGAGGCAGGGTCTTGAGAGAAGTGTGTGGCACCCAGTTCCCTGGGTCAGGAAGGGCTTTCTTTGCAGGAGAGTTAAGGTTGACTCCACAGGGGCCCCAGGCCTGGTGTGAGGCCTCAGTGACTTTGCTGTGTTCTGCTGTGAGATGTGATAGTTTTGAGATGGCAGAGGCTTTGGGAGGGGATGTGAAGGGCAGACCAGGGTGTCATGTGCAACCAAGAGAGGATAAAATCAGGGGAAATCAGACAGTGGAGCCTGTCAGAGCCACTCATAGGCAAACGTACCTTTGTGTCATCCGCGTTTCTGAGGGGGAGGATAACGGGAAAATCAAACGCTGTCGAGAACACTTCTGAACGCCCCGAAGCCTGAGCAACAGTTCACACAGAGGCCACAGCTAACAAAATAACACAGGTCAAAAACCCAGCTATTCCCAGGTGTGGGCAGTTAGCCTCTTAAGAGTGTGCAGGGTACATTCCCCACCTGCCCAAAAGCATACTGGGCATGGGAGGGATTGGCCACTTAGTCCAAGACGCTTTCTCAGCCAGCACAGTTCATAGAAAGGCCAAGATCTGGAACCTATCACGCAGCAGGGCCAGGTATGGCAGTCTAAAGCATGACTCTTGTTCTGGTTAGTTTTTTTTTTTAAATCAACTTGACACAAGCTAGGGTCCTCTGATAAGAAGAAACCTCAGCTGAGAAAATGCCTCATTCGACTGGCCCACAGACAAGCCTGTGGGGCAATTTCTTCACTGATGATTGACGTGGTCGGGCTGGCCATCTCTGACCAGTGCCATCCACAGGCAGGTGGTCCTGGGTTGTAATGAGAAAGTAGGCCGAGCAAGCTGCATGGAGCAAGGCGGTAAGCCGTGTTCCTCCATAACCTTTGCCGCATTCAGTTCCTGTCTCTCAGTTCCTGCCTTGTGTGCGTTCCTGCCTTGGCTTCCCTAGGTGATGGGCTCTGATCACGACCTGTGAGATGGATAAACCCTGTCCTCCTTAGGCTGCCCTTGGTTATAGCGCTCATCACAGCAGTACAAAGCAAACTAGGACTGCCCTGCCCATTCTGCCCTTATTCGGGCAGGGCAGCGCAAGCTCCCCAGAGAAGGGAAGGTGTTTAACAGCCCCAGAGGCGCAGCGGCAGCACTTAAGGATAAGGACATTGAAAGGCTCCAGGGACATGGCAGTGTATTGTGGAGGCTAGACTAGTGCCTCCCAGCCATCTCGCTCCACCCAACGCTGCTCTTCAGATGAAATACATGAGAGAAGTGATGCGATCCTCGCATGGTGTGCTAACCTTTGCTAACAGTTTATTACTATTATTGCTATTATTATTAGTAGTAGTATTACTACTACTACTACTACTACTACTACTACTACTACTACTACTACTAATTATCCCCTGAGCTGTCTAAGAATAATCAGCGTTTGCTTAGAATGATCAGCGATGGGGCCTTCCAGGAGTCTCCCCATCTTCTGCAGGAAAGTTTCTTTATATAATGCTAACTCTTGAAGGGCTTACACATTTGGGAAAGCACCCACAGGAACAGCAAAGATGATGGACAGTTCAGGAATTTAAAAGGAAGGCGCTCTCAGGAGCTGCGGTGTTGTTGGACGAAAATCCCGAAGCCGGAACTCAGTTACCTCTCTACAATTTTTGTTTGAGACAGTCTCACTCTGTAGCCCTGGCTGTACTAGAATCGGCTACGTAGACCAGGCCAGCATCTGCCTCCCGGGTGTTGGGATTAAAGACTTGTGCCATCACACACAGAATACTTCCCTATAATTTGCTGGCCGTAAGCTATAAGGGCTATTTCCACTTGTCTTAGCATTTTTTATTGCTGTGAAGAGGCACCATGACCACAGCAACTCTTATAAAGGAAACCTTTAACTGGGGCAGCTCACTTACAGTTTCAGAGGTTCAGTCTACTATTGTCACGATGAGGAGCATGGCAGTGTGTGGGCAGATGTGGTGCTGGAGCTCAGAGTGCTACATCTTGCAGACAACAGGAAGTTGACTCAGACACTGGGTGGTATTCTGAGCATAGGAATCCTCCAAGCTCCCCACGCCCACCCCGAGTGACACACTTCTTCCAAGAAGGCCATACCCACTCAAACAAAGCCACACCTTCTAATAGTGCGACTCCCTATGAGATTATGGGACCCAATTACATTCAAACCACCACACCACTTCTGTTGGTTGTATGCCAAGAGAGTACGCCATACGCTTTGGTTGCAGGACGTGGAGAAACCCAGACTGAGACTGAATGGAAAGTTTCCTCCTTGTTGAATGGCTTTCATAGCTCTAGAAGATGCTATGCAAGGTTCTCAAGAATAATTGTCATAGCCTGCTTGGCTATGGACCGTGCTTATTGCACTTCCAACACACTGGACAAAATCTGCCTGCTCATGAAACAGTGGCATTACTGTCATTGGTGCAACTGAACTGCTTTCTGTTTGGATCAATACCCACCCCCTAGAAGCTCATTCAGTTCTGGTACTATAAGCCAGGGCATAAGCCCATGGCTAAGGAGGTCATAGGCCCCATTGGGGATGCAGCTGCTATTGTTTTGTTACGTGAATGGGATGTGCCTATCAATTTGCCTTCTAAGTGCTTGTGTTTATGCCCATGAATGATCACTGTTGTCGTTGTCAGTCCTGAAGTGAAACCTTTTGTAATGGGTGGTATACTGCACAGACTCGTAACCTACTCAAGTGCCAAGTAATGGATGTGGCATAGTGGCCCAATGCTCAGTCACAGGTGGAGGAAAGTGACCAGATCTCTGTATCACCTCCTTCAAGGCCTGCGGAGCCTTGTGGAAGTGTGTATGTGGGGGAAGAAAGAACAGAAGGCTAGAATGTTGTGTTCCTCCTTCAGGAGGAGGGGGCAGTTTCAAAAGGTTCAAGAAGTTAGGGAAACTTACAAGGCTAAGAAAAGCTAATGAAACTTAAGGAGCCTAGAGTCAAAGGATTCTGAAGTGACGTCCCCTAGGTTATAAAAGCAATGGAGAGCTTTTAGGGCACGGGGATTCTTCCCAACAGGGGAGGACGTACAGGGAGCTCCTGGGCACTGCGTTCATGAGGCATTGCCCATACTAGGCTGGACTTTTGATGATGCATTTGTCTTTGAGTCACCAGCGCTCTGAGTAACTCCTCACTTTTGCTCCTGTAAGAAACCTCAGGATGCATGCCGGCTTGCTAAGCCAGGCTTGGCTGGAATTATTTCTCCAGTCTGCCCTCAGTGTCTGTACTGAGTGAGTAGGCACTGGCTTACACTTAAAAAAGTCACACAGTGGAGAATTTGAGATGATAGGAATTGGGCTGTCCTATCCCAAGCCTTCGATCCCACTGTGAGGTCCGCTGGAGAGGCCAGGTCTATTTGGCTCCTCCCTCAAGAGTCTTTGTACATGTTGTCTGTTCCCATGGCTGACTCAGCTCTGCCAGTGTCATATTTCCATGGCTCCTTCCCTGTTCTCCTTCTACAATGATTGGTTCCTTCATAGCAATGGCAAGTTTGTGACATGTTTTATGTATTAATCACATCTTGTTGAATGTACATTTTTTTAAACTATAGGGGTATGTGCTCACTTGGCCTGTTGTGTGGCCATTATTAGACTTCTCAGTAAATGTCTAAGGAGACGAAGTACTTTAGTGTTCTTTGGTGCAGTGCTGCACAGTGACCACCAGAGGGCAGTGCTGTCCTACTCCTTTTTGTACGGCAGGGTCTCTGATTCCCGGGATTTTCCGTAGTTGCTTGTTCCTGAAAGAACTCTTGAGTGTTAGCTGCAACACCCTGGCCAGTGAGGTTAGAAACTGTATGCCCTCTTCACTCCAGCTATCCCTGTGCCAGCCTCAGGCTGACGAGATTGTTCTCTCCACACTCCTGTCACTTGCTCTGGCTCACCCACTGGCTCAAGCTCATCTCTATGTTTACAGCCCCAGGTGGGTCTTTCTCTAAGGACGCTGTCAGTGGTAGGCTGGGCCATCCCATGTCAATCACTGGGCAAGACCATCTCTCACAGATAAGGCCGCAGATGAGTCTGGTCTGGCAGCTCCTCATTGGAGACTCCCTTGGATGGCTCCAGGCCGTGTCAAGTTGACAGTTGAAGCTAATGATCCTGTCATCTCCTGGTTCAGATGAGAGCTCTTAGAGACTGCTGACCCCCCACCCCCCAAAAAATAACCCTCTGAGACCCTGCTAGAACTCCCTGACCACCTGTTAGGTCCCTCGAGGCACTGGTGTGGAGCCTGGTGTTGGACAATATACGATCACTGGCCCTGGTTTGGTTTCTTGTCGCTATAATAAAACACTGGCCAGAACAAATGTTTGGGAGGAAAGGGTTTATTTCAGTTTCAGAGTACAGCCAATAATGGAGGAGCTCAAAGCAGGGGAGCCCCCCACCCTCCTAGCTTTCTTATACAGCTCAAAACCACCTGCTAGGGACGGTGCCACCCACGATGGGCTGGGCCCTCCTCCCTCCGTTAGCGATTAAGAATGCCTCCCGGAGCTGCAGGCTAGTCCAATCAAGGCAATCTTCAGCTGAGGTCACCGTTTCCTAGGTGACTTTGTTGTGTCAAGTTACTGTGACAACATCTTGCTGTGGCTTATATAGAAAAGGAGGCCAATTTTCAACAAAATTTAAGAAAACCCGACCTCATATGTTATTCCCAAAAGGCATTTCATTGGTTTGTTAGGGTTGGGGAGGGCTACTACCTGGTCCCTGGCTCTCTAGGGCAGGGTCCACACATCCGTTATAAAGTTTATGGCAAGGCCGGGGGGGGGGGTAGCTTATTAGTAGCATGCACAGGGCCCTGGGTTTGACTCCCCAGCACTGCAAAAAACTGGGGGAGGTGGCACAAGCCTGTAATTTCAGCACTTGGGAGGAGAAGACAGGAGGCTCATCCCAGCTAGTCTGAGTCTCGACGTGAGCCTCTCTCTCCAAAGGGAAAAGGGAGGGGGAGCCAGAGAGATGGCTCAGTGGCTAAGAACATCCAATGCCAGTTCCAAGGACTGGTGTTTTGATCCCAGCAACCACATAAGAAGCTGTGTACACCTGCAAGTCTGAAACAACAGCTCTGAATGTGGCTGAGACAGGAGGATCATTATGACTTGTCTTAAAGGAACAGGTAGAGAGTAGTGGAGGAAGACATCTAACACCCTCTTCTAGCCTCTGTGCTTGTGCACATTGTGTGTGCACCAAACACCCTCTTCTAGCCTCTGCACTTGTGCACGTGTGTGTGCAACAACACCCTCTTCTACCTTCTGCACTTGTGCACATGTGTGCGCTCCACTGTGCTGGGGGAGTGGTACATATTCTGAAACCACTCACTTACTGAGGAACTAGTTCACCGGCTTTAGGCTAGAGAAACCTGATTCTAGGTTCCTGCTGGGAAGGAAGGCTGGGGAGTAATGAAGAACAGAAAAGTCCATGAACTAGAAGACAGAGGAGGTTGACTTCCTGTGAGACTGGGTGGCCTCACAGGGTGTAGCCGGGATGGGTGAGTGACTCTGGATGCTGCCTGTCTGCTGGATCTCTGTGACGTGGGTGAAGGGAGCCTGGAAGAGTCCGAAGAGGGATGGAGATTCTGCAGGTAGGCGGCGGCACAGTGTTCCCAGCTAACGGGAGAGGGCTCACCAGTCGGGTTGCTCCTTCTGCCTGGGAGCCTGAGGAAAGGTGGAAGAAATCAGAAAGCGAAGGGGAACAGATGGGAAGGTCCGCGCTTTGGTTTTCTTGTCTTAATGGCATTGCCCAGGTGAGCAGCATCTGTGGGTTCTCCAAAGGGTTTTCTTTTACTGTTATTTTGAAGACAGGTCTTTCCCAGGATACCTGCTCTTTGCTGCCTCTGCCTCCAAGCCGCAGGCTGCAGTTTAACGGAGCAGTCCCTTGGTTCATGTGCCCATGAAGTTTCAGCCTGAGTTTGGGTACTGACCCGGGATAGAGGGGATCTAGTAGCGTTCTGGAGACGAAGTATGAGCCCATGCACGCAGGGGAAACAGCTCTTCCTTTGCTCCCCGGGACCTGAGTTAGCACCTTCGCCTTCCTCTCCTGATTAACCCTGGTGCAAAGTGAGGGTGCCCGAGAGTCTTCAGTCTGGGCTCACTGCCAAGCATCCAGGAGAGATGGCATCGCCTCTGACTTGCCTCTGGGCCTCTGTAACATGGAAAGGTAGTATGAGGAGCTTACAAAGCGAGGAAGGAAATTGGAAGCAGAAGCAGTGCTGCAGGTAAGAGCCACAGAGAGGGGCTCGGTTACCCCTCCTCCCTGGGAGACTGAAAGACCGGAGGTGAGGAGGCGCATTTCCAACCTGCCCTCCTCGCTCCGATCACACAAAAATAAAAGTTCTTCCTCCTCAGTTCTGCAGTTTTCCATTAAGTCAAGCATTCCTCAAAAGTAAAACGGTCCTGTATTCTCTTCTCTCTTCCACAATTGGGCTTTGGGGATCATTTCTGGATTCTGTGGAGGAAGAATATTGATAAATGTCCAGGAACGCCACAGGATAACGTGTTTGTGTCCCAGAGGACGCTTTATTGTTGGAGGGCCCTCAGCACTGTTAGGCACCGGCGCCCTCAGGTGTCTCCTTCTAGAGCTGTGTGATCACCACAGGCAACTCCAGCATCTTTTACCAAAGCCCGGGAGCCGCCATCCTTGAGGTCTGTGTACCCATCCAGTAAGAACTCCTCTTTCTTCTGGAAATTAGCCTTGTGGTATCGGCAATCCTCAAGAAAAGTTGAAAGACTAACCCCCCCCCCCCAAAAAAACAAAACAAAAAACAAACAAACAAAAAAAAACAAAGCAAAACAAAAACCTGTCCCTGTCAGAGACTTCAGGGTGGCGGGTTCCAGCTGTCCTGTGGCCTCCTCTGCCTCTCACCGAGACTTCCCACCCTTAGAGCTCGCTTCTGAGATAGATCCTCTGAACCTTCTAATCTGGGGACAGCCACGGCTGTCTTGTTATTTTTAATCGTTTCATTTATGATTTTCAAATTAACTATTCCTGGGAGGAAAAAATTCTCAGGCGCATCCTGGGAGCTTCAGAAATCCCAGGCAAGTGAAGGTCCGGCAGACCTAGCGTGGTTGTGGCGTTAGAACCGTTGAGGAGTCACCGAGGCGGACGCTCTGGCCACACCCCTCCCCACCCCTGCCGGCAGGGCAAAGCCAAAGCAGCTCCTACGTTGAGGGCGTCCTTAACTGACTCCTCTGAAAGCTCCAAGAGTAGCTGCAGAGCCCCGTGCGGTTTTCTTTGTTGTTGTTGTGGTTGTTTGTTTTTTGTTTTTGTTTTTTTGTCCCTTAAGACCCAAGTGAGTCGGAGTCTAGCATCCCCGCCCATTTCCTTCATAAGCCGCTCGACTGCAGTTCTAAGACAGGTTATTAGCATGAATTGTGTAGCTAAGCCTCACCCTGTAGTGCGCTTGCCTATCAAGTGCAAGACTTTTGTCCAAACAAAAACAAAAACAAACAGACAAAAACCTAGAGCTGGGTAGTAAAAGGGAAGGAATAGATTTAATTTCAAGTATTTTACGTTAGAGGAGACTCCAGTGTGGGCAGGCTGGTTAGAAGAAGAGCAAGGCGGGGATCAGAGGACAGAGGACAGAAACCGACTACGAGGAAACAGGAGGTGGAAGAGGGGCTTCTGGCCAAAGGGACCGAACACCGTTCTTGTCAGGGACATCAGCTGACACTTGGAGGAGCAGGAGATAACTAGGAGGATCAATTATGAAGAATGAGGATCCTGGCTAAACTACCTTAGCATGATCTTTTAAAAAAAAAAAGCAGCTTCAGTTATCTTTAAAACCATTGTCAGATGACTCCAAACTCCAACTCCCTCTCAACTCATTTTTGTGCGTCACTTTAGCGTATGCAAGAAAATCCTCCAAACATCTTCGCCCTGCTCTGTTCCAGAGGTGGCCAAGGTCTTGCAAAAATTCGTAAAATAAAAATAAAGTCTTAAAAATAATCTAAAGCACTTTTAGCAAAAGCTAAAGCTCCCTAAACTAATAAATATATTTGTCGCTTTGTTTGTTTATTGAAATTAACCTGAACTTTCTCTTGGTTTTCTCTCGAAGGATGCTGCATCTCGTGGGACTCGGGGCACTAGGCTTTGACTGCAACAGTTCTCTGACTGAAGGGCTTGCCTCCCCACTTTCACATACCCCCGGGTTTCTAGACGCTCTCTGCCTTCCACACTGGATCATATCCTACCTGTTCATTCAACAAATTCTACAATTAGTTCTTGTAATCAAGGCGGCGAGTTTGTTTGGAAACTAGTTATTTAAAGTGACCTTTAAAGGTTAACATTTGCTTACGCATGTGTGTGCATGGTGACTGAGGAGGCCAGAATAGGGTGTTGGGTCCCCTACAGTTAGAGTTGTGGGCTGCAGAACCTGGGGACTGGTCCTCTGCAAGAGTAGCAAGCATTCTTAACCTGCACCATCTCCCAGTTCCCAGGCGGTTTCTCTTCATTCTTTTTTAACTGCTATTTTAAATATTTTAGGGGCATGATAAAAACCAATGTTTTACTTCGACATTTTCATTCACTGATGTGCCTGTGGTTGGCTCCTCCCCCTATGCTATTCCGTCCTTCTTCCTGCCTCATCCTCGTTCCTTTCCTCTCTGCTAGTGGGACAGAATTCTCAGAAGAAATACAAGTTCACCAATACTTTTAAATGTTCAACATCATTAACCAACACGCAAATACAAATGAAAACACCACCGAGATCCCACCTCACTCGATATTTCTCTTCCTTGAGGGCCTGGTAGATTCTGACAGAATCCTGGCCTCTTTATTGAGAGACTATGGCAGCTTCCATCTTGCCACTCATCACATAGCCTGTTTAAATTGTTTGGAGTCTCTTGATTTAATTTTGGTAGATCATGTGTGTCTAGGAATTTACCCATCTCTTTTGCATTTTCCAGATTTTTAGAATCAGTCTTCAGATATTCTCTAACGATTCAATGGATTTTATTGGTATAAGTTGTAATAACCCTTCTTTATTTCTAGTGTCATTAGTTTGGATCTTACTTCCCTTTCTTTTGGTTAGTTTGTCTAAGGGTTTATGGTTTTAATTATTTTCCCATTGAACGGATGGTTCCATTGAGTTTTTGCAGCGTTCTTTTACTAGTAACTTCACTGATTTCTACCCCGATCTTCATTCTTTCCTTCTAGCTACTAATTTTGGTTTGACTTACTCCATTTTTCTTAATGACATTGAGATATATCATGTTACATATTTGAACACATTGGAAAATTGGTTCCACTTTTATTCTAATATTTTGGTTTTGTGGTTGACACCAAAGCTACCCTAAACTACACTTTTGGTACGTGAGTCAGAGAGTAATCATTACAGTTTTGTCTTACGTCATCTTTCTTCCTCTCCTGCCTTAGTTACGATTTTAGTTGTACATAGCCTTATGTACAGTGATGGTCCCATGAAACAGCCTTCACATGGACGTAAGGGTCCCTGCACAGGAGGAAATGCAGGGGGAAATGCTTTGATGCAAAACCATGCCTCAACATCTTTCTGGGTGATTTGATTTTGATTCCATGGAGTCTCTGAAGCTGCGAGCTCTTGGGCCACTTTATGACTCATGAGTGCAGTGATGCAAAAATAGCTCATATTGACATGAAATAGCATCCCTGGAACTTCAATGGACTTCTCTTCCCAACTTACAAAGGCCATTGCTGCTTCAGGTTACATAATTGTGTCACTTCCCCAATCCATAAGTGTGTCCTTCCTTTGATTGGCCTACAATTTACCTCAGCATCTTAATCATGGCTACCTTAATCCTGAGTTCAAGAAAATCTATTTATTTTCTATCTGAGAGTCATCATTTTACTTCTCATCAAAAGTTTTTTTTTTTTGGCAATAAACCACAATGGCATTTATGCTGCTCACATAATAAAGCAAAACACCTAACCAATTCCACTTCTTGTGTGTTTCAAGGGTGGCTGAGGGGTCACGTGCTAGCAATAAAAGGCAGGGTGAACACAATCCTCTTGAAAGTTGTCTGTGACAATCTTGAGAAGGTGGTAAGGAATCAGCATCTATGGTAGCATCCTATTTACAGAAAGGAAAAGACTGCTGTGCGCATGTTTATGGTTTTGGTGATCACAAACAGACGGAGGACACACACAGTCACTTATGATGACTGGTATTGTTAATAGGCAAGATCATTAAGTCTGGCAAATATTACAAGCTATTTCCATATTCAGAACTTCTTAGGACAAATGCACAGACAGATACCCCACATAGAACGGAGCGGCTCTGTGTGCACACCCTACATCTCCTTCCTGGCTTGCTATTCCTGTGTGGTCTTAATATTTCCCTTTATGTATATGTACTATAACATATGATGCCATGATCATTTTTAACTTTAAAATGAAAGCTGCTTATTTTAAAGCTGTAAAATCATATGACAGATTGAAGATTTTTTTGAAAAAGAAACTTTCCCCTAGGAGACTTTTATAATTTAGGTATACACCCACACATAAAATATATAAAATCCCTATATGTAATTATATATGTATATATATGTGTGTGTTCCAAAGAGCAGATACAAAAAGCACACACACACACACACGCACACACACACAGTCTTTAAGCTGTGTCTTAAAAAGCAAAAGAACTTTTCTGACTGGATGTGGTACACTCTTATAACTCCAGCACTTGGGAGGCTGAGACAGGAGACTGAGAGTGCCAGGCCTGTTTGGGCTGCACAGCGAGTTCAAGACCAGTCTGTAATACAGAATGAGACTGTGCCTCCGTGAAGTAAGTCTAAACCAAACAACTTTGCTGAGAGACACAGAAGTCTGAAAGAAATGACACAACACACTTTGTATTTGGTTAAGAGACCTTTAAAAGTTACCTAGGATTCTCACAGTTCAGTTGTTGGGACACTCTGGTCTGGTACTGGAACAGAGAGAGAAAGGATGTGGTGGCTACAGCTGCCCCAATACACACAAGAACCTCGTGCATGAAAACATATGCCCTTACAAAGTCATAGAGCAAAACTATACCATCAAAGAAATGATACAGGAATAACCCACTCGCTGACTGAGGGGGAAACAAAACTGACTATTTTACTGTGCATAGTAAATTAAATTCCAGTGGATTCAAAGCACTGTGCTGTTGCCCAGTTGATGAAGAAAGCACTGGGGAAGCCAGTGAAAGCAAGGAGCCCATCAGCTGGGTTCTTCTGTATAACCTGAAACACCGAAAATGAACCAGACGACTGTTTTCTAATTTCTACCAGTTCTACAAGATGGAAACAATTCTAGACATTTTAGAACAAAAGTTAAGTCATTGCATACAATATGTGTCTAGGAAATCAGGGTTTAACTTTCTTAGGAAACCCTCAGAAAGCAAGTAACAAACATCAAAAGCAGTTTCCATATGTACAAGTAGCATCCCCAACATTCTCAAGAATGAGTGGAAAGATGGCTACACCAACCCACAGATAACTCAGGCTACAGAGAAAGGAAGAAAATGGAAGCTTTCAATAAGCTCAAAACTTTCATCTCTCTCTAGAAATAAAGGAGAATTTAGAGGTGAGTAGTAGCGACATCACTCTCAATTGTCAAAAAATGGTAAAAACAAAAACAAAAGCCCACCAAGGATGTGCCGAAAGTAATAGTTTGGATGGACTGAGAACTAGTGGGGTCATCCCTCAGCATCTGTGTGGGATTGGTTCTAGGCCCTCCTCCAGAGACCCAACTACGAGAATGCTCAAGCATTTGCATGATATTTGCATAATCTATACACATCATTCATGTGCATTTGTGTCCTATCTGACCTGCAGGCCAAGGACCGCAAGAGTCCCTGGACAACTATGGATGCCTCCCAGCACATTTGTGGGAACATCTTCTCACCAATACCCCGTATGCCTCTGTATTCTTTCTAAGACCTAATACCATGGAATACTATGTAAATTGTTGCTAGACTGAATTGTTAGTAATGACAATAAAAATCTGTACATATTCAGAATATATGTAACTACTTGAGACTGTTTTTGGATTTGTTGTTTTTAGACAAGGTCTCCCAGCCTGGCATGGGACTCACTGTGCAGTTCAGCCTGCCCTTCAACTGGAGACCCTCCCAAATTCTCAAATTATAATCATGACCCGCCATGTCTGACAGAGAGTACTTTTGATTTGAAACTGGTGGAAGCGCCAGTCACAGAACTCGAGCATCTAGAGAATAGCTTCAGAATCTTTCCTAAAGTTTGCCTGACATAATGAGATGATTATCTAGATGCATCCCACAGGAATTTTGACTGCAGGCGTTTCTGATAGATAAGAAAATATACAAGCACCATGGTTATCCTTCTGTGGAGGCCTGTTTTCAAAAGGCCCTTCCATGATCCCACCAATAACTGAGTTGCACACAAAATGAATCTAAGTCACACAAAACAGAAATGGTAGCACCAACCAGGCTCTGTTGTGTTTCTTGGGGGAGAAGGGGCTGAGACGAAGGCACTTCGGAAAAATACTTTCCTGGGAATGACCTTTTATGAGCCTCGGATGGTCTGTCTGTGGGCCAGCTGGCCTCAGGTCACGAGGTTCCTTTGTCACAAGCAAAGTTTGTTTCAACCCACGCTGCCTTCGAAGTTAAGCTAAGGCAGCTGCTGCGGACTCCTGCAGACCGAGCTTGTCACGTCGCATGTGCTCTGCGTCAGGTCCTTGGTTTGCAGATTAGCAAAGGTGCTTTGGGGAGGAGAAGGACTGAAGGGAGGATGGTAAGTCACACGCACACAAATAGAACCCCAGGCCGCGTGTCGGCTGAAATGGAGACGACATCAGGAGAGGACTCCAGAGTGCCTGTGGAGCTCCCCCTTTAGTTCAGGTTCTCCCACCGCGGTCTCAAGGAGCGAAGCTTCAAGTTCTCTTTGGTCATCACTGGCCAGCAGCATCGTCTGGTCCCATCCACACTGCTGCCCTCCTACCGCCTCTACTGGAGCTTTTGAGTGCACATCTCCTACCAGTTAAGTCCCCAGTCTCTCAGCTCCTTACCCTTTTGACAGTTCATCAAGATCCCCCACCCTTTCCCTTGTCCAATCCTGAACTGCCCCTCACCATGTTTCTAACGTCCCCTTTAGGATGAAAAGGGAGCCCCCCCAATTTTCTTGGGTTTCACAAGGGTTGTACATAGAGGGTGACCTTGTCACCACTTAGTTCCAGGACTTTGGTGTCTCAAGGCTGAGGGGAAACATGGGTGGGGGTGGGGGACAGGGAAGATGGCCAGCAGGGGTTGGGTGCAAGGTGGGGTACCAGTCCTCAGGCTGGGGAGGAAGAGGCAATGAGGCACCAGTGGAGGGTTGGGCGGGGAGAGTGTGATTGTAAGGGTGAGGGAAGCAGGGTACTGGTGGAGCTGGTGCTGTATAGGAGTAGGGATAAGCAGGGGACTCTGGCAGGAAGCCAGAGAAGGTGGCCGGCGGTAGGTGAGCTAGCGGCTGGAGCAGCGACCGCTCTTGCTTCCGTTGCTTAGCTCTGCGGTTCTGGAACCAGACCTGCAGAGAGGGAAGAGAAGTCACCCGAGGGCTCCTGTTCTGAATGGGTGGCATCGTCAGAGCCTCTGAGGACAGGAAGTCAGCACCTGCTGCATCTCTAGGCAAAGGGCAGTTCTCCCAGAGGCTGCAGCTGAGGCAGGATCCTCAAGCCGACTCCCAAACTTTGCATCTCCCAACTTTGACAACTTTGAATAGAAAACGGCAACTTTTGACAAGATAAATTTGACACCATGGCAGTTTTCTTCCCCAGAGAGCAGGAAAGTGTCCTTAGAGCGAGGCTGAGGAATGAAAACTGGGGAATTATTAGTGTTGTACGTGGGGTTGAGGCTAAGAAAGGGTTTGTAGTTCAGGCTATCCAACCCTACGCTGGAGACATCAGGGCAATGTAAGACTGTGCTCAGAAGTGAGACTGCACACATGTGAACAGTTTGGGTTGCCTGTTTGTTGCAGTTTGTGTCCATACGAAAGGCTGGGGAGTGAGTCTTGACTTTCTTTCTGTTTGTGTGGTGTTGGGGATCAGACTACAGGCTTTGTGTATGCTGGACAAGAGCTCAATTCCTGAGCTATCCATCTCCAGTCCCACATCCAGCACCCATCAACATCCACCTAAATGAGCTTAGAGCTGGGCTCAGGTGCACCCAAAGTCATGTTAACTGGTAGATAAAGCCTATATTCTGTTAAATTTTTAAGTTAGGGTCAAAAGTCCCATGATTATGCCCAGACAGAGCCCCGAGCACCCAGGAAACGTTTGGTTCTCCCCCAAATACGTTAGTGCATCATCACCTGGATTCGGGCTTCACTGAGGCCAGTGTCTTGGGCAAGCCCCTCTCGAGCCCAGATGTCAGGGTACTGGTTCCTCCCAAAGGCTGACTCCAGCTGTTCCAGCTGTGCTGGGTTGAAGGTGGTGCGATGGCGGCGCCGGGAGTGGGGACGGCTCCTCTGTGGGCAAAGTTTAGGTCTCCCCAGCCCCGGACCAGAGAGTCTCCTAAAAGCCTCAGGGCCCGTGTCTGTGGAGGGAGGGAAATGAAGAGAGACCCACTTACTAATGGGACCACCCAGCCGTTCTGCTTAGTTCCTGAGATGCTACTTCCTGTGGGGTTTCCACAGGAACTCTTTAAAAGATTTCAAAACCACTGTTTCTGCCTCCAGCGTCTGCCACTACTTTGGTTACACACCTCCGGTATGTGTTTCACCTCCGGGGCCCACATATGACTCACAGGGCACACCTCGAGGGTATTCTCTTTGCTGCCTACCAAGGACTTCTTTGCTTGCCGCTCACAGTTTTCAATGCCCATGCACCTCCTTCATCTCACCCACCCCTGCTCAGGAGGATGGAGGGTCCTCCCCCGCCCCTTATACAGAGACAACTCATTCTCCCTTCCCGGTTGTACTTCTTGACGTGTCTCTTGCCTCTGCCCTGGCCCTGTCACCATCCTGCAGGAACTTGAGCTCGTGGGAAAGGCTTGCCTCTCCTCCCCAAAGGTTCCCTAAGCTCTCATATTAATTAGTCTAAGAGCCACAGGGGCGGGAGGGGGAGAGAGGGAGGGAAGAAGAGACACCTGGGAAGATAGGCACCGAGGGAAGGAGGGGTCTAGAGTAGAGAGACCCATCCCAGGGGGAAACCAAGGGTATGGCTCCCACTCTGTATCCAGAGTCCTTAGAACTGCGCCCCCTGGAGGAAAACCCCGATTCCTTCAGCTCTCTCCTTGCGCAAAGAACAAGACTCCGACTTTGCCTTTGCCTTAAGTGCCCTTTCCATAGCTCCCTCAGATAAGGCCTCGCTTCCCACCCTGCAAAGCAAAGGACTTCCGCTGTCTCGTTTCCTGAGGTCCCCAAAGCCTTGACAAGCTCCAGTTCTGCTTCCCATCTCTCAACAGTCCGTGGGACAAACCATTGCTCTAAAGCCGAGCAGGTTTTGGGATCCATATCTGCTGCTCCGCCAAGGGACCCAAGCCAACCCTGGGGATTCACTCACCTACTGTGGAGATCAGGGTCCCAGAGGTCATATGTGGTTCAGGCAGGGGTCGACCACAGGCACGGCCCTTCCTTTGCTTTTCCTGCTGGTTCCTTTTTGGAGCTTCCATAGCTTAGCCACGCAAACCAGAGATGGGCTAGCCTGCTGTCCTCCAGTCTCTGACTCCCTGTAGTCTGTCTGTCTATCCTGTCTTGTCTTCTAACCTTTTGTTCCCGTTTATACCGTCTAGCTTTTCTGAGCCTCTCTTGCTGTGTGTGTGTGTGTGCGTGTGTGTGTGTGTGTGTGTGTGTGTGTGTGTGTGTGTGTGTAGCTAGATACCAGTCCACTCACTATTTTCTAATCCCCGCCCCTTCCTCTGGATTGACATCTCCTCCTCCTCTCTTGACTTTGCCTGTCTCTACTTCCTTCTCCCTGACCCTGTTCTGTTTTCTCTTAGCCCTCTGCTTTCTCACGCTACCTGTCTTTCTCCCTTAGTCTTGGAGAAGCAACCTCCTCCTGGCCCCATGGGCCTGTCCAATCATATCTTGGTCACTAGAGCCCCTGGCTTGGGGGGAGGATCACAAGCCGGATGAGGGAAGGTGCTCCGTTAGAGGGTCCAGGGGCTGAGGCCAAGAGCTCATATTCCCAGGGGACCAGATTCTTTTGTCCTGTTAAATCCCCCTCCTGGGAGCAGGCAGGGGACAGAGGAGAAGACATTCCCACAAAGACACCCCTGCTCAGAATCCCCAGTAGAGAGGGGGAATTGGAGAGAAGGGCAGCAGGGCCAGGAACAAGGCCTGGCATCTCAGCCTGTGAGCGATACTCAAAAGACGTGTTTCCAGGAAACTGAGGATGAAAAACCACAGGTGTGTGCTCATCCTTCTGTTTCCCTGACACCCTAGGACAGTAGGCCACTCTAGGACACACTGAAGTCTGAGGACCTTTAAACACCACAAGTGATTCCCGTCTACACTCTCCATAAAGTCCTAACATTGGCTCCCACACCTGCTGGCCCGTTCCTGACCCCAGCTCACCCCTGGGTTCACTCAGCTGTGAAAGAGTGGCTTCACTCACTGCTAAATCTCCACACATCTCAGAGTTCTCAATTACTCTCTGATTTCCCCATCCAACTTTCACCTCCTCACTCATTCAGAGCCCTGGGGTACTGTGACCTGTCAAGGTGACCTACACCTTGAGGGGACTGTGATCCTCCAGGGCATCTCAGTTTCAAGTGTATCCTGCCCAGCCCAGACCTCAGGTCTTACCTTGAAATAAATTCAGGCTCCCAGACACTGCCATTATGATTCTTCACTGAATCCCCAGGGTTGGCTTAGACTCTCTGAAGGCCCATGTGCTGTCTCTTGAAGTGATTTTGACTGTGAAAGTCCATCCTGGTACCCTTAAGATATACTTATCTTTTAAGGGCAAGCTGACATCTTAGGGACACACTGAAACTGGGGGACTTTCCATCCACACCAGATAATTCCCACCTCTCCATAATGTCCTGGCTTCTCAGGGCACCCAACTGGTGACACGCGAGTCCCCTCAGAACTCACTGTCTTTATAAGACACTCTGATTCCCAAGATCAGACAGACTTCCTCAAACACATCCCTTAAAACCATCACGACTACTCAAAACAGGATAATCACCACAGTCCTTTTTAAAGATTAATTAACGTATTATTAATTATGTGTGTGTGTGCACGCGCGCACGTGCATGTGCACATGTGCCGATGTCATGGTATACACATGGAGGTCAGAGGACAATCTGTGGGGAGTGGGTTCTCTTCTTCCAAGTCTCAGGGATCAAATTCAGACCTTCAGGCTCAGCAACAAGCGCCCTAACCCACTCCAGAGGGCAGCAGCAGCAGCAGCATGCAGGAGCTCGTTAGGGTCAACATCTCGGGCCTCACCCCCTACTGCATCAGAACCTGTGACCTAAGAAGACCCACAGCAGAGCAGAGTGGACTCTTTGCTCCTCTGAACAGCACTCAGTCCCCACAGATCCTCATTCCCCGTTTGAATTCTACAGGTGCTTCCCCACCCACCTCAGTCAGTGGCAGCTTTGTGGGTTTTGTGATGACTGGTTTGAGATGCAAATCTCCACTCTCCTTGTCTCTCAAATACTTTGTAGAGAGGGGGGCTAAATTTTCATTGCCATTAAAAATTTTAATCACTTTAAAAAATGATATGGCCTTATGAAGACTAATTAGAAAGATATCAAACATATAAGGCTATCAGGAAGAGTTTAAAAAATCATAAGTGCCATCTCCAAGTGAAAGATACGCTTTATAGGGGCTGGAGACATGGCTCAGCAGTCAAGAGCATTGGCTGCTCTTGCAGAGGACCCAGGTTGATCCCCAGGACCCACATGGCAGAGCACAATCACCTATAACTCCAGTTCCAGGGGATCTGATGCCTTCTTCCGGCCCCTAGGGGTCCTAGAGACACACATGGTGCACAGACATACATGCAGTCAAAACAGTCATACACATACAGATCAAAATAAAACAAACCTTAGAAACATGTTTTATAATTAAAAAGTGTTTACAAGGGAATTGCCGGTTTCGCCTTTTGTGTTTCCGTGGAAAATGCACAGTGAAATGCAAAAATCTTGCTCACTTTCTCTCTAGAAGCTTCTGGTTTTCTGTGTCAGGGACAGATGAACTGTTACAGAAATTAAAACACAGGAATGGCTTCCTATTTTTAGTCATTGCTTTCTTAGTATAAATTAGTAAATCGAACCTTAATCCCGAAGGCTTAGGGGCTATTCAGAAGAAAGTCAAAGCCATTAACAGAGTGTACAGAGCAAAGCTGCTGTGACATTCTGTGACATTCAATTTCATCAGCTTTCTAATGGACACAGGGCAGGGGAGCAGGCATAGTGCTGTGTGATATGGGCCGGAGAGGACGGTGAGGGTAAGACCCAAAGTGGGAACAATCTCTTGTGGCAGATATTTTTTTTTTTTTTTTGCCCTGGGAGAATGAGCAGAGCCGGCCATATGTCAAAGGCAGGGAAGTCTGGTTTAGTGCTCAGCAGCTGGATTTCCAGCAGAAGGACCTTTTTGAGAGCAGCAGGGCCTGGCCTGGCAGGGGGGACTAAAATGCAGGCAGCTTAGAAGACCCAGGCTTTCTGGACCTTGGAGGGGAGCTGGCTTTCAACAAAGCTAAGGTTCCACCCCCTGGGAAGAATGCTTTGCCAACAAGAACCACACCATTGCCAGGAGCCTCTTTGAATCCCGCAGAATGGACTAGGATTAACCAGGCTCCGAATCTTGGAACCTTTCCTTTAATTCAGTATGGCCATCCCATAATACCACGAGACTACGTGATTGTTCTCTTCAGAGAACTCAATCCAAGAATACATTCTGACAGATATTCATGTAAGATTGAATTGGTTTTATAAATATGTAGTTGGTAAAAACAAACAGACACTGGATATATTCTGGAATACATTATGGAATCCTAGATTTATGAAATAATAAAGCCATGCAGGGCTGAGAGCATGGCTCAGTTGGTAGGGCTGAGGTTTCAACCCCAGCACCAGGTAAAACCAAGTGTGGTGCTCACGCCTGTAATACCAGCCCTGGAGAGGAGGAGGCAGGAGAAGCAGTAGTTCTTGGTCTTCCTTGGCTATCTATGTAGTGAGCTGAGACCAGCTGTATTATGTGAAATCCTGTCTAGAATGATAAAAGGGAAAAAAAAGCTTTAATATCATGAAATTGAACTTTGTTCACCTTCTGCTTCTTCATATTTCCCAGATGGAGAATCAAATTCAGAAAAACAAGGTTGAATGTCCAAGTTCGAACACCAAAGTGTTCTTCTCATCCGGGGATATCTCCAAGCCCAGGGTGTGGTGCATAAGAACAAAGACTAGTTAGCAAGCTTGTGGCCCTAATGAAGAGCTGTGGGGAGTCAGCCCTTGGGGGCCCTCAGGGTTGGCAACTGGAATCACTCCACCCCCATCCTCAAGGATCTCACAGTCCTCAGGGAGGGAAGGTCTATTTATCGGCTCCAATTCTTCTAATTCTGTCCTGGGAAAGCCCCAGTATCTTACTAGAGTGTTCTCCTGTGAGAATAAGTCTCAGACTCATCATTCGGTTCAAGCAGGGAATCGACAGATCCCAGAGGAGTCTATAAAGGCATCTGGCAGCAGCAGACAGCATCAGGTGAGAGGGGAAGTTAAGGCGCCACAATCTCCACAGCGCCCAGGTTCGCACAAGCACATGGGGTGATGGTGAGGAGGACAGCTCACTCAATCCCTCTGCATCTAATCAACTTCAATCGGTGGGCAGCGGCGCGGGTTGGGGGAGGGTACGGAGCGAGGGGGTGGGGTGGTGTCTGTGTAGTCAGCGGCGCGGGAGGAGGCGGGAGGTAGCGACGGTGTGGGGTGGTGTCTGTGTGGTCAGCGGCGTGGGGAAGCATACATGGAGAGGGTGTGGGGTGGTGTCTGTTAGCATGATATGCAGCAGCATCCTCCCCCCGCCCCCCACCCCGTCAGGGCACACAATTCACTGCATTCACTGGAGATGGACTGAGAAAGCACTGGCAAAGGATTAGATGGCAGATATGGGATTCTAAAATGCTTTTCCAGAAGCTCGGAGCCACGAGTCACCTTCCACCTCTGCCAGACGTCTAGACTCCCCACACAGCCCTTACCTCTACCACGCTGCACAGTCTACCCACTGCGCTCTATGGCTGTATAACATTGTATCTCAAGTGAGATAACTTAGATCCATGCTGAGCCCCAAAGATGGACATCAGCTGAGCTGGGATAAAAAGCCTTAGTTTTAATGTTAAAGGATGCAAACGCTCCTTGATATAGGCATGCCAGACAGTTCCATGTTTAGAAGCCAGGAGAGACTGGTGCACCAAAGCAGCAGCCAAATGTGTGCAAATCACGTAAACCAAATGTTACCGCCCCAGGGCTGGTTGGAACACTCACTCCCCAGAAGAAAGCTGAAGGGGACAGAGCGTCAAAGCATGTTCAGAGTAAGAGGTACTCAGTGCCATACGGCCTTCCAACCAGGGTACCACAATTAGTTGGGGTTGAAGTCGTGAAATGACTAACTAATCTCTCAACCAATTTCAGAAAAAACATGCTGGCCAGATCATTATCAGTCATAGTATATTACATAAAATATTCTTATTCAGTCAACTCAAAGATCCTGAAATTCCCACCTGCTCTTGGCTTGGTGTGCTGGGCCATGGGTGGGAGGCGAGGGGGAGGGGAGGAGGAGTCTCGGTCCTCCTCTGCTTCCCTCTTCAGCATTACTCTTTCTGAGAAGGTGAAGCAAAGAGGGCGGTCAGCTGCTGTTTCTCCTGGGCTGCTGGGGGAAGCTGTCCCTCCTTTGTGTCTGCCTGCAGAATTATGGGGTTTCATGATCATACTGTGTCTGCAATACTAAGGGTGACCCCCTTCAGGATGCCTATTTTTGGGTTTCTCCTCAGATGATTCTCAAGGGACCACTTCACTGAGCATCTCAGTGGAGGAAGCCCCAGCCTTTCCCTTGGCCTTTAACCTCCCTGAACCACTCAAATCCGGCTCATGCAGCAATGTCTTATGGGGAGTCTCTTTTCTGTTCACAGACATTGCTTCTGCTGTGGGTGTTATAGAGATGCCTCAAGTCAGCCCCAGGAACCCACTCTGGACTTGGGAAACCCACAAGCCTTTGCGATGGCTCACAGCAAGCATTGGATGGCTTCTCTGGCATTCAACTCCCAGTGTGAGGTCTTCCTTGAAAGCACTGGTTGGCTGATAAAATCCCTAAACTCAGCAGATTTCTTTCAAGTCAGAAAACCATGGGGTGCCCTGCTCGCCACATAGACACCCCTGCCCCGATGTTCTGGGAGCATTTCTCGTGTAGATTTGGGGATCAAGAAGCCTTCTGTACTCCATGAGACATGAGACCGTACTGTGCAGGCTTAGACTAACCTCAGAGTCAGCTGGCTTGTTTCCTAATCCTACAAACACGTGATTTGAGAATGGTGTGGGGGGTGGTATTGATTTTGGTTCCAATAAAATTATCCATCTAACATTTAAAGGGAGCATCCAGTTAAATGTGTATATTTCTGTAGTCCTAGCGCTTCAGAGGCAGAGGCAGGAGATTGAAGCAGCTTAGGGTACACAACAAGATGTCTAAGGAAAAAGGAAGAAGGAAGAAAGGCAAACAGGCAGGCAGGAAGGAAGGACGGGCAGACAGTTATCTTAGCACACCTCTCTGAACATAGCATCTGAGATATTTCTAGCAGATTTTCCTGTGTTTGACCTTACCCACCATTCGCAGATAACAGGACCTCCCCCACCTTCCTGCTTCTTCCACTTTTGACCACCATTCCCACTATAGGAGGCAGCCTGTTATAAAGAACACACTATGCACACAGGTCACAATGACAAAGGCTGCACAGGCTGGCACGAGCATCTCT
The DNA here is from genome assembly GCF_000317375.1 of Microtus ochrogaster. Lineage (NCBI taxonomy): Eukaryota > Metazoa > Chordata > Mammalia > Rodentia > Cricetidae > Microtus > Microtus ochrogaster. The sequence goes on along the minus strand of NC_022014.1, from coordinate 47,804,071 downwards.
TGATGCGGCGCCTGCCCCACTCCTGCTTCCGGCCGTCATCTTCCGAGAGTGTCTTTGTCTATCTGCTGTGCGATCTCCATGCCCTTTGGTTTGGTACAGATTGGGGAGCAACTTCGCGCTGGTTTTTTAATTTAACTCTCAAAATGCCAGGGCACCTCCGGCCCTGTACCCATATTAGCATATCCCTAACCTATCTCCCGAAAGCATTGCTTACAATGTTCTCTGCCCCAGCCAATCACCCCTTAAACACCTTTCCTGCCTGTTCCCTGGCCCTTTTGCTCCTATCAGTAAGCCCATCCCTCCCCTGTGCTACCATCCAAATGCTAAGGCTAAGCCAGTAATCACAGCTACAGACCTTTATTCGATTCTTTCTGCCTAAAAGGGTTTAATTATCCAGTACACCTCATCACCTTGCTTTCTACCAGATTCCCCTCTTCCTTCCAAATGTAGAACTGAGTACCACATTTGATCAATTTTCTCACTTTGCTTAACATAAAGGAGAGGCCTCTGAGCAGAATTCTGCACACAGTGACATCAGCAGCAGCAATGGCTCCGGAGCCCACAAGGACATTTAGATGCTGTGTTGCAAGGCTGGAAATCAGCAAACCATCAGGCTGGTCCTTCAATGCCTAAAAGTGCCAAATGCCGGGAAGGGTTAAGAGGGACCTAGACCAATCTGAGTTGCATTAATAGCATTGTCTTCAGGTAAAAGAACTGAGGCTATCCTAGAGAAATATGGCTGAGTGTTTTTGTTTTGTGTTTTTCCTTCTTTTAAATGAAGCTATTTCTAACCTGTCGTCTTTGATACAGATGACCCAAGGCAACGCATACAAACAGGGCAGTAACTGATGCTCAGCTCATCTGTAAAAGACAGAGAATGAAGATTTGGAGGAAAGACAGCAGAAGAATTAAGAAGCGGCCTTAGCTGCTCTAAGTAGGCTAAGTATTATGGAGCTCATGATTGGGGAGCATCGTCCAACCCCACTGAACCTCTCTCTCCACCTCTAGGGCCACCTCTTGAAATCGTTACTTACTAATAATGTAATGTATCAGAGGATTAGTAAATAATACATGGGAGAAATGTGTACACTCAATGTTCATTAGATATCTGTGAACTAAGTAAGCTCCATGAAAACACATAAAAGTAAGTATAGAGATTGACAGCTCTGTATTTCAGCAACATGAATTCCATAGGATTATCCTCGGCTCTAATTGGTGGTCATTTTAGTGGTGGTGGTGATCTGTTGCCAGAAGAACTGAACAAGGCAGGGGGCAAGCATCAAAATAAAACATAACGCAATCAGAGGACCAATAAAGGGGAGGAGCCAAGAGAATAAAGGGTTACGGAACCAGGATAAAAAGTCCTGGGACTGATACCGGGCCAGAAGATCTTTATGTAGCGCTTTAAGGGTCTTTACATTTTGTTTGGACTCATTGACAAAGAAACATCCTTCTTCTCCCAAGACCACACATGTCTTCCCCAGTTCATCAGTTTTTAAGGTCTACTGGTCTTCTATTGTGGAGCACAGCTCCGACAAGAGAGTTCATCTGCCTTTGAAGTGACTCTATGCTCTCAGCTGTGGAGGTCATGGCTTGATCAAGTTTGTCTTGAAAGTCCCCTGCCAGATGATGGGTCTGTTGCCACTCCTCCTGTACCCAGAGAAAGGGCTACTGAAGGGTGCTTTCACTGTCATGGGCCAGCCTTTAAAAGCCACCAATTTTAAATTTTTTGTGAGACTTGGAAGATAGCTCACCACACTGGCATCCCCACAGTCCTCAGGGCCAAGCCATCATTGAAGGAACACACCAAACACTCAAAAAACAATTAGTCAGACAATCAGAGTTCCCTACCACCAAACATTCAATTAAATATGACACTATTCACAGGTTCAAGAACAGATCAAAGCCACAGTCACACAGAACCAATACATTTAATATATTGTGGGCTTTCTCCTTTCCACTACCCACTAATGTCTCTAACTGCTTCTTCTGTGCATCCAGCAACAGACTTCTGCTGACAGCAGTGCCGGTCAATCCCGCTCTCCTTTACCCTGGGACTGCAAAATTTCACTGGTTCTCACCCGTCAGATATTCCCCTATTTGACCGGCTGTCCAACTATCCAGTTTGTATTTCCAGTCAGTGCAAACCTACTCATGACAAGGTCTCACTAATATCATTCTTTCTAGGCTGATGTGTGTTGCCCCTCCCCTTCTTTGGTGCATTTATAACTCTTCTTTGTCTACCTTTGGCATATCTATGATGACTACCTCCCAGGTATGCCTGTTAAAGCAAGGTGCTCTCTGATAGCGCTCACACAGTAGAACTTACACTCTCCCATCTGTGAAAGCCATAGGGGCATGTAGGATAGGAGACCGAGAGAATAAGCGGGGAGGGAGCCACCTTAAGAGTGGTATGGTTGCCAGACATTTATCCTTTGGGTGGTGGTTATCTATTTGTCCTGAAAAGCCGATGAGACTGTTAGCAAAAGAAGTGTAGTTTCGTAGTCGCCATTGGCTGTCTGAGTGGGTGGGTGGGATAATCATGTCAGATTCCTTTCCTTTGATTTGTAGAGTGTACTTCTTTCTTGTTCTTAATCAGGTTGGATAAAGCATCCATCACAGGTAATAGTCAAAGAGCTCCCTCTACTGGTATACGGAGTCATTCTACGATTCCCCTGAGGCTGGTATGGGGCTTCTAAAGGGACAGCGTGTCCCAAGTCCATTTGGTGTTTAACCAGTTGCTGTAAAACAGTTAATTTCTCCCTGTTTAAAGGCCCCTGTTCCACCCAGATGTATCTTCTGTGATCCACTCTTGGCAGGGAGTGAAGTATGAACAGCGGCCCTTAGGACTGGGGCTTCTTTTGATACTGATATTTCTGGTAATCTCTTATTTGGAGTCATTCTCCTTCTTTCCCAGCAGCGAGGACCACATTTAAATCTTTTAGGACATCTCTTCCTAGTAAGTTAGTGGTCATGAGCCATGAGGTGTCTAATGGTCCCATGTGCTTTACCCGGCTCACCTCTTCTGTAAAAGTCTTGGGTAACAAACGGTCCGGAGAGACCCCCAACTCCCACTAACTGGGGTTCCAGTAGGAGGGTCCAATTTTGGGAACCTTGGCTTGCCTTAGGACAGTTTTTTTCTGTTCCTGGGTCTATCAAATATTTGAAATTTTTGTTGTCAATTTTAATCGAAAGTTTGGGGTGAGGGTTTTCAAGTGTGTTAGTGATCCATTGAGCCCCTGGGCTTTTCCCTCTTAACGGTGGGGCTGCGGGCTGCCTCCTGTGGAGTTTCAAGGTGGTAGGGGGTTTGAGGTCCTTACTCCAGTGAAATCCTTTTCTACAACAGAGGGTACAAAAATGTTTTTGGGGGTTCAGAGGCAGTTGAATTATTCTTTGGGCACCTCCCCTTCCCAATGTCCTATCTTTCCACATTTAAAACATCTTGAATCAGGCCATGGGCAGGAAAGAAGGCCTGGTGTGAAGCTGTCCCAATGCATGAGCAGCCACGATCCATTTATGATAATATTCATACCTCAGGCTGTGACAAGCCTGTCTGTGCTATGGGGTCTTTCCTTTCCAGACAAGATTATGTAGGAGCATTGCTTTGGCTGTGGGCTCTCTTATTTTTCTGTCTAGACTGGCTTGTACTCTCAGTATGAAATCTGGGAGAGGGCTGGAGAGATGGCTCAGTGGTTAAGAGCACTGACTGCTCTTCCAGAGGACCCAGGTTCAATTCCCAGAGCCCACATGGCAGCTCACAACTGTCTGAAGATCCAGTTGCAGGGGATCTGACACCTTCACACCAATGCACATAAAATAAAGTTAAATAAACCATAAAAATATTTTTTTATAAAGAGAAATCTGGGAGAGTTTAGATTGGTTTTTGTTTTAAAAAAGGTTGGTGAAGAGGCCTCTCCAGGTCCTACAAATAGAGGAGGTCAAACAGTCCCAAGTTTGGAGCAAACACAGGTGGTCCTGTTCAAAGCAGCCAGTGTGGAGCGGGGCCTGTTGTTTTCCTGTGGAAAAGTTACCCTGGCCTAACAACTGGTCATAATTCCAGTTTATTAATTGAGCCGGCAGGGGGTGGAGGTTGTCCTTGTTGTCTTATTTGTTGATTATGGAATTCATTTTTTCTAGTCTGTACTTGACATTCCTCACTAAGCAGAGCTTCCCATTGTACAAACAGAGGCTGGGAAGAGTGGATGGACATGTGGCATGCAGTGTTACCATTGTAAGTCTTCTAGCATGTGCAACAAGGGAGCCTTCCAGCAGGGATCTGTGGTGGCAGGGTTCCAGATAAGTCAGGCAACTGGTTTAGACACAGTCTTCAGATAAGGTCAGTCCCCCAGACCTGAGGACATCCTCCAGATAAGGCTAGGTGGAGAGCGGAGAGGTTTTGCTGGAGAAGAAGGGAGTCATTTATCAAACATATCCATTGTAATGGAGGGTATTGTGATCATAGGGATTGATGCAGGAGAGAATGTAACAAGAGAAAAATTAATAATTATAGAAATACCTAATATATTCCAAATCAAAGGACTCCTCTCCTAACAAAGAGCATTTACTAAACACATAGAGCTAGAGCTGGGAATATAGCTCAGGGGTATAGTGCTTGCCTGGCACACCCAAGGTCCAATTCTCTGCAGGGCAAAAGAAAAGACAACAAAACCATTTAAACAACAGCAACAAAATACAATGTAAACTTATCTAAGATGAAATACTGAATATGCCTCAAGGGAAAGTAACATCCACAGCTCTTCTCCTACAAAACACTGGAGTAGAAATACTGCCCAGTGCAGCAAGACAGGAAAAGATACATAGTTGAAAAGAAAAAAAAATAAAATCTCATCCTGTCTGTAGAGAATGTGACTTCCTTTAACATCTTTAAAAATACTGTTTTTATTACCGCAAAGAAAGAAACAAACATAAAGTTTACCAAACGCCTAACTCCGTAGCTAGGCAGGTATCCTGGTTTAGTTTCTGTGACTGTGATAAACACCATAACCAAAAGCAGTCTGGGGCTGAAGGGTGTGTTTGTTGCACAGGTTAGAATCCATTATTAGAGGAGGCTAAGGCAGGGACCCAAGGCAGGACCTGGAACAAAAGAGGAAGCAGAGGCCACAGAGGACTGCCACCTGCTGGCTTGTTCAAGCTAGCACAGGCCCTCCTGCCTGGACTGGTACTGTCCATGGTACCTAAATCTGTGAACAATTAGGAAAATGTCATACAGGCACACCATCAGCTCATTCTGATCCGGGCAGTTCTTCTGCTGAGGTTTCCCCTTCCCAGGTGACTCTGGGCTATGACAAATGACAGCTGATGCTAACTACATGGTTAGCTAACAGACGGTGGAAGAACATAAGTCAAAACTCATCATCTTGATACACAAGCAATGTTGAACAGATGGAACGTCATAGTTTCTTAAGTAATACAATAGTATAAAATCATTTGAGTTGGTGTGGTGGTGCAAGCCTTTAATCTGTCCTTGGGAAGCAGAAGCAGGACAGCCAATTCTAAACAGTGACACCCTGTCTCAAAAAATAAATAAAAATTATTTTTAAAATATGAAATCTAAGCTAGTGCATGCAAGGTCTATATGCAGAAAACAAACCGAAAGGAAACCTGACAAGTGGAGAAAAAGAGAAAGACTTCAAAACCCCTTATCTGCAGGAAATCATCTATTCTCAAGACAGCACACAGGGTTTCCATGAGCCAAACCACATAAGCACAGAAGAATTTGTTTTTCAAGATACAGACAAACTGTTATTACTTTTGCTATGGGAAATGAACTAAAGTTGCGCAACTGGAAAAAGAACATGACTGGGGATTCCTATCACTGTATCTCATGACTTACTAAAAAGTCACAGACGGTTAACAAAAGCATAGACACACAGAGCAATGGACCACATTTAATTCACCTGTGTGCCCACTCACACATGACCAATGCACGTGACGCAAAGTCACCCAAGCAATTCAATGGAGGGATATAATTTCTAGACAAATAGTCATAAGAATTAAATGACCATATCAAAACTACTCAACACATTTTAGCTTCACATTATATACAAAATTAACTCAAAGTGAAACAGATGTAACAAGAAAAGTTAAAATGATACATTTCTTCTATAGTGCAACACCAGCTATACATGCTGCTACGCGCTATGGGCAAGGAGCTGGAGATTGAAACACACACACACAGACAGAGACAGAGACACGGGTCATCCTTGAAACAAGAATGCTAAGAATGCCCCCTGGAATCAAGAATGCCAACTTTATTGTGTTCCGGGGGAGCTTATATAGGGTTTCCTTGACTAATGACCATGCCCCAACTCTCAGCTGCAAGCCCACCAGGAACCACTCCTCTGTCTTGCACTCAGAGCAGCTGCAAGCATAGGAAAAACAAGTTTTTTACAGGAAATTCAGGGTCTGGGGGTCCACAGTTCCCAACATCTTCCATTCTCCTTCCTTCCTTCCTTCCTTCCTTCCTTCCTTCCTTCCTTCCTTCCTTCCTTCCTTCCTAGGGGGTTTTCTGAGACAGGGTTTCTCTGTGTAGCTTTGGAGCCTGTCTTAGAACTCACTCTGTAGACCAGACTGACCTCAGACTCACAGGGATCCTCCCACCTCTGCCTCCCGAGTGCTGGGGACATGACTAAAGGTGTGTGCCACCACCACTTGGCCCCAAAATAATACATTTCTAGGAGAAAAAAAAATAAGAATATATTTTTGATCTTGAATTAGGCAAAGATTTTGTAGCAACATCATCAAAAGTATGATTCAAAAACACTTTTTAAATTACTAATTGCACTTTAGTATAATCCAAAAGGTGTCCTCTTTGAATATTTAAGAAAATACAGGACTGAGGGAGGAGGGAGGGGTCTAACGGCAGTGTAGGGGGGAGAACAAGGGAGACCAACGGGGGAAGAAGCATGAATGTCGTGTTTCCTTTGACGTGGCTACAGATTTAAATATATGTGTATATATGACCTGTATATGTGTATATAAGCATATATAAGACCTTAAAGTAGACAAAGACTACTTGAGGAAGGGGTTATTGGCAAGGATACGGTAAGTCGTGGACATAGAGGATGATAAGGGAAGTGGACATGAGCGAAATACAGTGATACACATTCTATCATACATATATGATATTATATGTATCAGGATGAAAGCCTTTATCTCACTAAAACTAGTAAGTTAACATTCAAGGGAAAAAGGGAAAGCGCCTCTGCAGGCCCATTTTCCGAGTGTGGGAAGGATATAAACAGTGACTTCTTAGCGCACGCCCTAATGAGGACTTTTGAGGCCTCAGCCCAAGGGGCTCTCTACCTTGGCAGCAATCTTTATGCTGGTTCTCAAGGGATGGAGAATCTACCTATTAGTTTCCAACCACCCAAGCTTGATCAGAGGGAGTCACATGTTTCTTCAGTGAGAAAAAGCCCCTCGGTTTTCAACGCCAACTATTGACTTTCCATCCTCCAGGGTCAAGCACAGAACCAGCAGAGATGGGGATTCCGTGGAGGCCCTGACAGCAGCAGAGAAAGGCAGGTGAGAGGGGCCGGGGAAGCAGTGAGGGAGGGCACCTTCACCTCCAACAGCAGATGGATTCACAGAGATTCAAACACATGAAATGATATTGAGAAAAACAAAGACAGATCTATCCAGTTCCTCTGCCTCTCACCAAGCTCAAAGGAGAAAGAGCCAGTGCTTCCTCATACAGGCCAGCATTTTCCTGTCAAGGCGCACTCTCTGCTGAGAGTGTAGCAAAAACACACCCAGGGTGGAAACAGAAAAGTACAGATTGCTAAACAGAGCACACAGCTGCCCTTGAGCATGGCTGGAAGCTCAGAGTCAAGAACCTCGCTTCCCTATATCCTTGAATATCTCAGGCACACAAGGGAACCTTATTCATCCTCTCATTTCCACGTTTGTGCCCATTGTCTGGCCTCTTTTTTTCCTCTTTAGTGCCAGCTATACAACACAGATCTCAGAGTCAGGCCACTTAGACATCCTCCTGAGCCCCACAGAGGTGTCTTGGCTTGGACCTAAACCTGGGCATTAAGCAGACTTGATTTTATGGTCCAGAATCACCAACAATGATGTAGATATGCCTGCTGTCTCATACAAACAAACACTAGCTCAGCTTATAAGAGAAAATGGACAGAAACAGAGTATTGAAGTCATACAAAAGCACTGTCTCCCAGTGAGGAGGCTGCGGAGGAGGTGGTGGTGCAGAATTCTATTACGGGGTATGCCCAAAGAACATGCGTTCATTGAGAGGCGTTAGGAACATGGTGTGGTGTGGTATGTGACTTCCTATGGAGGGTTAACTTGTTCGAGGTTTAAACCATGAAATGATATATTGTCTACCAACTCAGCCTCCTATGGCCAATCTTTACATCAACAGAGGTGCTGTGCTGAGAACATCCAGGCTGGTGGAAGTCCCACATGATTTTCAAACATGAGAATCCTCCCTTGAAATCCTACAGCCCCTCTCTATGTCTGATAGCGTTGTGGGATCTAGCCAGAAGACCAGAAGCTAATGAATCCCGAACTGGTACTCTAGTCCGTGTATGATGTCACCTGTCACTCCCTCAGCCCTCAAAGTTTTTTAAAACTATTCTTATTATGTTGATTTGTGTGTAAGAGCATGCATACACAGGCTATGGTACACATGTGGAGGTCAGAGAATAACATGTTGGCTCTCTCCGTCCATCACATGGGTCCTGCTGCTTGAACTCAGGTCGCCAGGCCTGATGGCAGGCACTTTCCATTGGGTCTTCTCCCTGGCTATCATCCCTCACCTTCTAAGGAGCATGTTAGCCATGTTCCAGTGTTTTCTAGTACTCCCCATCTTAACTCAGGTCTGGGTATGAATCCAGGCTACCTGACTTCACATCTCAGCATTTTGGCTTAATTCCCCTGACATGACTCCCGTCGGTGGCTGACTCATGGCTTCCCGAGTGAAGGCACACTAGTCGGTCCTCTCGAAATGTTCAGTAGTGCACCCCCGTCCCAGCAGATAGACCATACCACACAGAGCCATCTCTCCCTCTTCCTTTTCCAAGGGAGACCAATTCCCTTTCCTCCCCGTCTAAGCATCCCGAATCTTCACAGAGATGCAGCAACCACAGTCTTCAGCGGCTTTCCTTAACTGGACCAGTTTCTTAGTCTTGAAGTTTATTTTTAGCTACTCCATGTGAGTTTGCTATTTTTCAGTCTGTCAATCTCTTTCTTCAAATAGAATATCCAGCGGCTCGAGGCATCTGCCCTTCCTCTTCTGACCGCAGGAAGAAGGACAAAAGGCTTGCATACAGCTCAGCGCATCCCAACAGCAGACAGATGACAGCGTAAGGGCAGGTAAGACTCCGAACAAAACTGTTAACTGGCCTCTCAACCCCCAAAAGATTCCAGTTTCTGAAAAAAAATTAGAAAAATCACAGACAAAATCTTCAGGATTCTACTGTGGCATCAGATACAGATTTACCTCTGAGTTAAATTTTTAATAGTTATTTAAAGCATAGCATAAAAGACTACAACAACATGATATTTCCACTGATTTAAAGCAGTCACTTTCATTGGCTCTCTGAATTTGGATGAATCACCTCTCGCCTCAAGCTTCAGTTTTTTCACTTATAAAGTGCAGTGTGATGCCACAATTATCAGGCTAAGGAAGGGTTAGCACAGAAAAGACCCTATACATGCAAACAGGAGTAAAGAAGAGCACGGCTATTGTAATCAGAACCTATTAAAATTAACTACCCTCTTCTGTAAAATTGCTCAGCCAGACTACTCAGTTTTAGTAAATTCTCAGCCAAAAATTAAGCTCTTCCAAATTTATGATGTTTTTGCTTAAGAGTTGACCTCCAATCTTACCTGAGATGGAACTTTCTACCCCCATAGATATGGGCAGAAAGAACCAAACGACAGTCACAGAATTCCTCCTCCTGGGACTCTCTGAAGAGTCAGAACAAGAAGGCATTGTCTTTGGGATGTTCTTGGTAATGTACATGGTCACCATCTCTGGGAACCTCCTCATCATCCTGGCCATTAGCTGTGACCCTCATCTCCACACACCCATGTACTTCTTCTTGGCCAACCTCTCCAGTGTCGACATCTGCTTTTCCTCAGTCACCATCCCCAAGGCATTGGTGAATTACATGGTGGGAAGCAAGTCCATCTCTTACACAGAGTGTATGATCCAGATCTATTTCTTTATCACATTTATCAACATGGACGGCTTCCTCCTGAGTGTGATGGCCTATGACTGCTATGTGGCCATTTGTCACCCACTCCACTACACCCTGATGATGAGGCCCAGACTCTGTGTCCTCCTGGTGGTCCTATCATGGGTCATCACACATCTGCATGCTCTCTTGCACACTCTCCTCATGGTTCGACTCACCTTCTGTTCCCACAATGCAGTGCACCACTTCTTCTGTGATCCGTATCCTATCCTGAAACTCTCTTGTTCTGACACCTTTATCAATGATGTCACAGCCTTCACAGTGGGTGGGCTGACCTCTGCCACACCATCCACGTGCATCACTGTCTCGTATGCCTATATCCTCTCCCGTGTACTGAAGTTCCCATCTGTTCAGGGGATAAGAAAAGCCCTGTCCACATGTGGGTCCCACCTCACCGTGGTCTGCCTTTTCTATGGGGCAATCCTGGGGGTCTATATGCACCCTTCATCTACATATTCAGTGCAAGACATGGTGGCCACTGCCTTTTTCACAGTGGTGACACCCATGGTCAATCCCTTCATCTACAGCCTGAGGAATCACGATGTCAAAGGAGCCCTAAGGAAATTCATGTTTAGGAGATTCGGTTCTTCGAAATTCTACAGGTAGAAGTTTTAGAACAGAGAAGACTAATAATGGAGCAATGGAGGCTGTGATGAGTATATTCATATGTTCATCTTGCTGTCTGTAAATACAATGCTGATGAATAGTCATAAAATTATGAATTTATTGTCTACATCTAGAATGAATCCTGTGACCTTTATTTTAAAGAAGAACACAGAGAGGGGTTTAGATGAGTCTGTTTGCTGACCTCATGTGACAACTCAATGTGCTTTCCATGGCTGTGTCTAGCAGTATTAAAAGATGCTAGTAGACATCTTTTAATGCTAGTAGGACTAGTATTAAATGCTAGTAATTTTTATTTAAATTTTAATGCTAGTAGTCCATTAAGAGATGCTAGTATGACTTTGGACTCATATGCCTTCTGAGCGTCACGTGAAATAGTGAAGTTTTACAAATGATTTTTGCAGCATGATTTTGAATGAAATATATGCTAATACTTATTGAATGTTACAGATTATCTCTGCATCAAATTTGTTTGTTTGTTTTAAGACTGAGTCTCACTATGTAACCCTGGCTGCTCTGGAACTCTCTACGTAGAGGAGACTGACCTTTAACTCACAGAGATCTGCCTCCCCTTACCTCCTGAGTACTGGGACTTAAGGTGTGTGCCACCATGCCTGGTTTATCTCTGTATTATCTTACTTGAGGCTCGCACTTCCATGTAATACACTATTCCCATCTATAGCTCAAAGAAATTGAATCACAAAGAAATTAACCTGTCCAGGTCCATAGAATCACTAATGATCTTTAGAAGTATCCAAGACTTTATTGAAATAGAAAAATAAACTACCAAATTCTGGGAAGCATGAAGGAAATAGAAAGATGAAAACATCCTATTTTGTTCCTGGCCCCAGTCTGGGGTGAAAGAATACGTGGTAGTTGTTTGTGCAGGAAACAGTCTATTGGGGATTGGTTCTGTTTCCATTTCTGACCCTTTGATGAGCTGCATAACAAGCCAGCCATGAAGGTAGATGGCCAAGAATATGTCCTGGAATGCTCCCTGGGCCCATGAATAGCTTCTCAGGCAGGCACTGGGGTGACGGTGAAGGACAATATGCTTGGTTCCTACTTTGAATCACCTCAGTGGTTACTCAAGAAATGAATACCTTTTTAAATCCTTGTGTGCGGTGTGTCAGACACAGAGTAACTGTAATGGGCAATCACTGTGATTGCAGTCTTCAGATTTTGTGGTGTTCATCCAGATGTAGCTCATCAGTATGCCAGGCAACAGCAGGGAAGTCTGACAAAGATACTCATATTTGGGGTGCTTCCAGACTCCCTTAGCAACAGCTTCCACCAAGAGGAGCTTTCTCTTCTGCTGCCACAACTCCTGGGATGCACCCCTCCTGCTCCCTGCCTAACAGTTTCCTGAAGCATTGATTCACCATTTGGAGACAGCTCTTAGCAGCCACCCAGAGCTCCCAGGGAGCCAGTTCAAACCAGCTTTCCTCACATTCCCCCTCAGATTTCCCTCCACAATTCATACAACACGAAGCACAGGAGGAGCCGAGGGTAGGGACCCATGCCTGTGATCCAGCACGTAGGACACTGAGCCAGGAAGATGCAAGTTCATTGCCAGCTTGAGCTCTGAGGCTCTGGCTTTTTTAACCTCTAGGACTGAGAAGGGAAGGAACTGTAAATAAGACAATAACCGCCCAAATATGTCAGGAACCATAAAGACTGGTACTAAGCTTTCATGGAAATAGACATTTATCATATATTCTGATAGAACACATACTATTCAGTACTTACAACATTTCTGTAACCAGTTTAGTAAGTATGCAAAAAGTTTGGTTGATTTGAATAGAAAAGTTTGGAATTGGACCCAGGTGCAATAGAAGTGGGTTGGAAATCTCTAGGGGTTGATATCCTGCCTCTAATAGAAGGTAAAGCAGAATGCCAATCACACCGACCAATTCAGAACTCCATACCCTGCTCAAGCATGAAAAAAAAAAAACCAGCATTGCTTCACGAGAAATGGCCATAGCTCTTTGGTAAGAGGGTGGCAGGCACAAACCACCCACCTCTCTCCACTGCTCAGCCCGACTGTGTTTGTATGGACAGCCGTCCACTTGCCCAGTGGGGCTGGCTGTTGTCCCTGACAGAAGGCTGTCGGTAACTACCTTGTCCCCCGCATAGGCGGCAGAGACTACCCTCCCTGAGTGGCATTCATTAGGAGATTTAAAGAGACAGCAACGTTTCCTTATATTTCTCCCCAGTTGTAACAGGACTTTATCAGTCCACTAGAAGAAAGCTTTGTTGGTGCACCAATGACTGCAGAGAAAGTGAAACAGTTTCTTTGAGGACCACACATAATTAAGACTTTCATGCACACACACACACATGAACATACGCATGCACAGACATAAATGTTACACACCTGAGAGGCCTGATGGTCACCAGTCAGTAAACTAGCTTGGAAAATTGACAGGTGGACAGGTCCACTCTTGAGCAAGCAGAAATATCAATGACACCCCCAAGCCAGGAGGGATAGGCTAATACCACTAACACAACATAGTTCTCAGACATAGACAGGGTCTCACTATGTAGGTCAGGCTGAGATCTTCTGGCATCTACCTCCTAAGTGCTGGGATTTAAAGGTGTGCACCACCGTGACAGGAAGGAATATATCTTTAATAAAAAGTATATCCTAATAAATCTTAAGTTAGCTTCATCACAAGTCAGTTGTTACAGTTTCAAGACAGCCACTAAGAAAGCAACTTGAAAATAAACAGTAAGAGAGAGAGGGAGTCAAATTGGCATGCTACAAAGAACTAACTTCTAAAAATATGGCATTGATGAAAGATATGGTGAGGGGAAAACTTAGAAATACTTGATGGCATAAGTAGATGATATTTTTAATCAGTAACCGCACTCACTACAAGTCGATTAAATCACTCATATTAAAAGGGAGAAGTTAGCCTAGTGGGCAAAAATATGATTCACTTGAATATGCATGTGAGGGGCTCTTAAAAATGGAACCATGTATGCCACGCAAACAGAAAATTTATAAAAAATGACATGGTTTTATGTTAACATGAGACAAAAAAATACACTTTGGGATTATTTCCTAGCCTAAAAAGGGAAATTTCTATTCATAAGAAAGACAGTGCTAGCTGAAAATGTATGTGCACTCAAAATTAAAGCTCAAAATGCACGTGAAATAAAAACAGAAATAAAACTCTCTCAGGAATTGTACACATAAATTGAAAGGCCAGTAATGGTGGAAAAGAACTGAACACAGCATTAACCCGCTCAATATCACTTGACACAAAACTACACAGTACTGTCAAGTGGACACAGATCACATGACTTTACCAGGTTCAGGGCAAGGTAGATGGTCCAGTGGGGAAGGGTGCTTGCTCTGTAGGTTTGGGGACCTGAGTTGGAATTGTCACATCCCCAGACCCCACAAAGGAAGGCAAACAAGGCTGTGAATACTCTAACCCCAGCATTGTGAGATGGCGGCAGGTGGGTCCCTGGTTAGTAACACCCCCCCCCCCCAAGCGGCAAGCTCTGGTTTAGTGAAAGACCTTATCGTAGAGCAATAAACTAGAGATTTATAAAGGAAGACACTAGACATCCTGCTCTGGCATCCATGTGTGGACTCATCTGGATACACATATGTGTATGCAAAACACACACACATCGCACACACACATACCACAGCTCACAGATTATAATTTTTGACCCAAACAAAAGTCAATCAAGAAGAAATACCAACAATATATCTAGAAGTAATACCAAATATTAGAAATTAAGTGATAGACTCCTAAATTATGCATTGGAGAAATGGTAGTTCCCAGTAGCATTGCCATGGATCCCAAACTAACCCAAGAGAGCTTGCAGAGGTTTGAGAAGGATACTTTCTCCTCACATACCACATGCAGATGGGGCGTTATCTTTCTCAGTATCCCACCTATGAAATGACATCCACATTGTTTTTGAAAATTCCAGCAGGACCACACTTACAATAAAAATCTCTGTGTCCAGTGGCTACAACAAAGGCAAGAACAGGAGCAGGCACAGTAGAGAAGGGATCATTTGAATTATTACGTTGACTTGAGACCCCCCACCAGCCCTGATAATTCCCTGGAGAGAGAATCTTCCCATCCTAACCTGAACAGGAAATGAGAAAAATAAAATCAGAATCTCCCTGTGCTAAGAGATCTGAACTTGTTTTCTGATGCTGTAATAAAACATCAAGACCAAAGCAACTTAAGAAGAAACAGTTCATGTTGTCTCACAGTTCCAGAGGGAGAGCCCTTAATGGCAAGGAAGGCATGGCATGGCAGCAGGAACAGGAAGTTGACTGATCACATTGTCATCCACACACAGGAAGCAGCAAAATGAGGTCTTTCTCTCAGGTCAACAATAGAAACCTTCCTTCCCTTTAGCCACACCATGGAGGGCTAATATTTATAGTTCTTACTGCTCCCCTCTATATAGACTGAGCTCTTTAATTCCAGCTCTTGGAAGCCTGCTACAAAAAGAAATAATTTCAAGGTCATCATGGTTTATGCGGTGAGACCCTGCCACAAAAGAGAAAAGAAAGAAAAACAATAAAAAATGTATTAAATATCTTTATATCAATATCTACAAGATTTTTTTAAAGAATTACATTTTTCTTGCTTTCTCTCTGTGTTTGTGTATGTTCGTGTGTTCAGTGGTTGCATATGAAGCTCAGAGGACAACTTTTAAGAGTGACTTCTCTCCTCTGACCATGTATGCTCTGGGGATCAAACAGACTTGGTGTCAAGTGTCTTTACCTACTGAGCAATCGTGCTCACCCTACAAGTCATTTTGATTCTTTCTAGAAGCTGAAGGGAGAAAAAGAAGAGTCGAATGATGAGCGATCCATGGTGTTGAACGTTCAGAAGACTCAGCGTCAATAGAAAATACATTACATTTAAAACAGTGTAGGGTTTGCTGCTGCCAAATCAAATACCTTAAAATTTCTTCTTGTACATGATGAGCTTAGTCTAACAATTATTAGATTGGGGAATGAGAAGAAAGCAAAGTCATTTGGAGAAAGAGCAGTTGAAATACATGACAGATGAAGATTAATATTGGGTACCTTATTGACTGTAATGAGATCTTTTTGTAAAAACCATTCATCAAACTGAGGAGACCTTTGATTTGGGATTTATTGGGAATTTTTACATTAATTAATATTTTTAGAATTTTGCAAGTGGCTGTTTCTACATCATTCATATGATTGTTTTAGAAGTCATTACAATTGGGCTTGGTAATTGATTCATACTGGATAGTGGGCTCCAATCTTGTTTTTAGGCCATACCAATGATGATTTATTTGATTTATGGTCTGATACCATTATTTGATTTGTGGTCTGATTTCTAGTAATGTATTCACTAGATTTTGATATCAAGTTGATGCTGTCTTTAACCTCTACTGTAACTTGATAAAATTTTATATTTTATTGCTGTGTGATACATAATATTTATATATTCTGGGACTATACATTATATATATTATAAGAACCATCTTATCAGACATGATTAATTATAAATAATTAACCAAGGATAGAACTCTGGCAGTGAGGACCTGTATAATAACTGACTTTCTGAGGATCCTAATTTTTGTTGCCCAGACAGAATACAGACTGTGAACACTTCATCTGTGTCTCTAATTAGGACCAATGAGAAATCCACCCTAGGGGATCACACACTTGGCTCCATCTTCACGGCAGCAGCACCTCCAGGGATGGAGCATCAATTTATTCACTCTCAGTCACCCAAGCTTGACCAGAGAGAACCACATGCCTGATTCTAGATATTCTCTTCTGGCGACAAAGGCCCTTCCCTTCTCAGCTTCAAGTGTGGACTTCTCAAAACCCAGTCTCAACCATGGCACCAACAGAGAAAGGACTTTTCTGAAGACATCTGATAACAGCCAGGAGCACCCGGGTAAGGAGGGTGGGGAATCAGAAGAAGACAACCCCACAACAGGCAGACTCTCATGGCCTTGGGCCCATGGGATGACTTATAGAGAAAGAACTTCATTCAATGCCTCTGCATCTGACCAAGTTCAAAGGAGGAAAAGTCTCTCACACCTCCATGTCCATGCCTTGTTGCTACACAAGGTTCTCTGCACTAGGGATACAGGGACCTGCTATGTGGGTAGAGGGAGCAAAAGAACAGAATGGAGTTTGGAGGTTTAGGAGCATAACTGCATGGTATTAAAAAGCTTAATCAGAAGGAGAGAGAGAAAGAGACAGAAGGAGACAGAGACATAGAGAGACATAGACACAGAAAGAGACAGAGATGTAGAGACACACACAGACAGAGACAGGAAGAGACAGTGAAACAGAGACAGAATGTCATTATTTTATCCTGGTCCTCACATTTGTTCTGTGCCTAAATCTGGAGTGTGTGGTTGTATAATGAAGGTGTCTCAGACTGTGGCTACTTGGATGCTACTGAAACTGGGCAGTGGAGTGTTGACTGCTGCTGGAGTCCAGAGACAAAGCAGCCTTAAAGGTTCAGGGTCTCAAACCCCAGTGATGCAGACATGTCTTCACTTCTGGCATCTCAGACACACCAAACAGTCCCTGACTCACAGAAATCATTCAGCAAAACAGACTCACAGTTAGCTGTATGTACATATACATACATACATACATACATGCATACATACATACATACATACATACATACATCCTGAAGGTTTTTTTTTTATTAGTGTGGCAGCAACATTCTGTCTCATAAGGAAGCTTAAGGGGGAGTGGAATAAAATCCAAAAGCTGGAGTTGAAGAGTCAATCAAAGAAAAGGGAATCTGTCCATGGTCCTATGGAAGCTGTACAGCTAGGGCTTAATCCATGATGTTAGTATTATTCCCACGATCTGACCATTTTAATATCCACCACCTACTAATGCACAGAATGAGAAAATATGGAATAGCTGCAGCCTAATTCTCTGAGGAGTGAGCCTTAGCTGTGGTCTTTCCCCACTGGAGCAAGTTGCCTTTACATCCCATTCAGCCTCATTTTCTATTTCTATCTGCCTTCAGGATCATTAGCATCTACAGATAAAGCTCTGTTTTGTTTGTTTTTATGAACTATTGATCATTCTGTTTCTCTTCTTTCAGTTTCCATAGTCCAATAACCTTTGACACATTGGAAGCATATCCTAGCTTTATAAATTTAATTTTGTGTATGTATATGGTGTGTCCATGTATGTTTATGAGTGTAGCTGCACATGTGTCACAGCTCTCATGCAGAGTTCTGCTTCTCACTTCACCATAAAAGCACTGGGATAGCAGACGTGCTCTATGGTGTGGAGTTTTAGGTGGGTTCTGGGGATTTGAACTGAGGTCTTCACACTTACATGGCACATGCTTTACCCACTGAGCCATCTCCCCAGCCCTCATTCTAGCTCTTTGTTGCTGCTCTTGTGGTCACGCTGGTCTACATCCATGGCAACGCTCCGGAAGTGACCTTGGATTCCCATCTCAGCTCTGTGCTTAGCTCCACTCTCACAGCAGCAGTCAGCTCGCTGTCTGGACCACACGAGCATCCTGTAACCAACGTCATCAATTTCCATGTCATGTTCTGTCCTTGCAGCCAGGCCATTTCTCCTGACACCTGTCTCCTCTCCTCCCCTTCCCAGCCAGGCCTCTGATCACCCCAGGGTGATTCTCCTCCCTTCTCAGCTGTAATTGCCTTGCATCCCTCCATGGGCATTGCAGTCCAGATGTTTTCCTGACCTCCTGACCATGGAGATGTCTTAGCCTGGGGATTGTCTGAGATGCACATGAATCTGCATTTTATCCACCTGTAAACCCTCATTCCTCTAGTAGCAGAATAATGCACTTAGAACCTGTATGCCCACTTCTTCTGTGTGCCCAAAGCGGGGAACACTGCACACAGGTGTGTGGGCAACAGCTCAAGTGTCAGCTGTGGTGACCACATCTTAGCAAATAGAATGTAAAGGCCCAACTGCTGGGCAGTTCTGTCAAAGCCTGTTGAACTTCCCAATTGTGATGAAACAGAAAGTCACAGTAGAGCCACAGGGTTTATAATACATGACAACTAGCAGTGACTTTATTTGATTAAAATTTAATAAATGGAAGCTATGAACACATAAAAATTTCTGGGGTCTTGGTACCTGCCTATAGTTCCAGCTGACTTAATATTAAGGCAGGGGGATAATTTACACCCAGAAATTCCTGATCAGAAAAAAACACAAGAAAAATTGTGTACTACAGGCCATCTATGTGTGTGTTTGTGTATGTATGTGTGTGTTTTGCATATTGTGTTTGTTCCTGCACCGAAGTTTGGTTGTGTTTTTGTATGTGTGAGCATGCATGTCCATGTGTGTATATGTGTAACACAGAGAATAAGACTATTAGCTTGTTTGGAATTCTCACTGGTATTGGTCAGTGATTTTTGATATAGATCTATATGCCCACTCCACAGTTTCTTCACGTGTACCGTGAAAGGCAGCATGCCAATTTCTAGACTGAGTTAACTATTGTATAAATATGGTAATAAGCAAACAGCAATACCAATAAGTTCATATTTATTGGAATTAAGTTCTTTCAAAAGGACCACTCTTTGCTATAAAAATACATTCTAATGGAATTTATTAGCAGTTACTTCTCACTAATGAGTAAAACTTTCCAAACTGCATCAATGTTTTCTTCAAGTGTTGGTGATTTCTGTATACGCATCGCACTTTCTTCTCCAGAGACATGGATGGTGACAACCAAACGACAGTCACAGAATTCCTCCTCCTGGGATTCTCTGAAGAGTCAGAACAAGAAGACATTGTCTTTGGAATGTTCTTGGGGATGTACATGGTCACCATCTCTGGGAACCTCCTCATCATCCTGGCCATCAGCTATGACCCTCATCTCCACACACCCATGTACTTCTTCTTGGCCAACCTCTCCAGTGTTGACATCTGCTTTTCCTCAGTCACCGTCCCCAAGGCTCTGGTGAATCACATGGTGGGAAGCAAGTCCATCTCTTACACAGAGTGTATGGTCCAGATCTACTCCTTGATCACATTCATCACCTTGGACAATTTTCTCCTGAGTGTGATGGCCTATGACCGCTATGTGGCCATTTGTCACCCACTCCACTACACCCTGATGATGAGCCCCAGACTCTGTGTCCTCTTGGTGGTCACATCATGGGTCATCACACACCTGCATGCTCTCTTGCACACTCTTCTCATGGTTCGACTCACCTTCTGTTCCCACAATGCAGTGCCCCACTTCTACTGTGATCCCTACCTTGTCCGGAAACTCTCTTGTTCTGATACCTTTATCAATGATGTCACAGCCTTTGCTGAGGGTGGAGTGTTATTTATGACACCGTTTGTATGCATTGTTGTTTCCTATTCCTACATCTACTCTAAGGTCTTGAAGATGCCCTCTGCCCAGGGGATAAGAAAAGCCATATCCACTTGTGGTTCACACCTCACTGTGGTCTGCCTTTACTACGGGGCGATCCTAGGAATTTATTTGCACCCTTCTTCCTCCTACTCACTACAGGATGCAGTGGCCTCTGTCATCTTCACAGTGGTGACCCCTATGGCCAACCCCTTCATCTATAGCTTGAGGAATCGTGACATCAAAGGAGCCCTAAGGAAGATAATTCTCAGGTCCTAGAATCTGAATTTTCTAGAGCTGAGAGGACTCATTGACGTCATTCAGAGTTTCCATTTTATAAACAGAGATCCAGACATGTCCAGTGTTCAGCATGTCTTCCCCTGGGATTTTTGATAGATGTTCGTAATCATTCTTTTATTTGGATGCTGTCTAATGCTCTCTGTCACACACTGAACTTTATCTCTTCAAAGGGATGATTCTAAGGTGCTCATTTCACAGATAAGAGAAACTGAGAACATTTGGACACGTTCTGCCTTGGATGTGTTTAATATCCTCTGAGATCTTGGCTGCCAAAAAGATTAGGGGATTTTATGAGATGTGATCACCTGACCCTATGGCCTCAAGCAGAGCTGTGGTTATCCTGGTAAATGACCCACAGGAAGTTTAACTCACCCATGTTAGACAACTTATGGTTGTTGGTACAGAATCTCAACTCTCAGAGCCTCTGGTAACAGGTGTTCGTTCTTCCCCTTTTTCCCAGCCTAAGGTCCCTCTCATCGATTCTACAGTCTACAATACTACCTCTCCCCTTCTTTTCCCACCTAACATTTCAGGCTTTTGTTCTTCAGCATAAGTTTTAGGGGTACCTATGAAGTGCTATGGGATCCTTGGATAGTAGTTGTGATCTCCCATAAAATGTGTATGTTCCTACATGTTATCATGGGTTGCAGGAAGCAGAGAGTTCCATATATAGCTGAAGTATTCAGAATCAGGGTTGTGCTAGGAATACGGGGACTTGAATTAATGTCGATTATAATTGGAACTTAGGACTTTGGTGCGAAGTCCACAATTATTTTAGAATATGGACCACAGTAACCAGAGTTCCAGCCCTCTTCTAGTTTACACTAAAGGTCAAGTGTCTGCAATGTCACTTGTCATGTCCTTTCCTCACATCCAGATAGTTCTGCCCTCTATCTTCTGGGTTGGGACAGTGGTCAGTCTTCAGTAGCTCTCCATGATGGCCTCTAGGTCCTCACTTCTTTCCTTCCCCGACTCTACTGGGTCTGTGTCCTTTCTTTCCTCACAATCAACTCCTTCCAGACCCTTTCCTGCCTCTGACTGTAACAATCTCCATCCTGGGGAATCTCACCAATTTCTCTCCCTGCACATCTGTCTCCTCCACACAGGTTCCATTTGTTCCTCCTCGGGTGTCAAATGAGTCCTGTCACCCAACTCTCTCAGAATCACAGGAGATGTAAAATATCCTTTCTTCATGTAATAAAGCCTAATCAGTGATTTGGCACAGGCTTTCCCTAGAGCCACTAAACTCTCCTCCTGGCCCCTTATGAACCCAGAGTGTAGTACCCACAGGTTCCTGGTGACTCTTAGAACAGACTACAAGCTAATTTTGGATTCAGAGTCCTAGGCCAGATGGTTATTATGTGGTTTAAATAAAATGTCCCTGATAGATTCCCATATATGAACTCTTGGTCCTCAATTGATGGTGTTTTTTGTGGGGTTTAGGAAGTATGGCCTTGCTGGAGGCAGTATGCCACTCAGGGTATGTGACACTTCTTGTTCACTCTCTGCACCATACTTGTCTTTGAAGATGAGTTCTCAGCTTCCCCTTCCTGCAGCTGCCATGGTTCCCTGTTATGATAGACTCTTATCCCTCTGGATCCATTGGTCAAAATGAACTCTCTCTCCTGTCAGCTGTGTGGTCATGTGTTCATCACAGCAATGGTAAAGGAACTGCTGCAGTCGCTCTCCTGAGAGATTTCCTTTTCCTCTGAGGGGCAGGAATTGTTAGAGTAGGCAAGGAGTTAAGGAACAGAGAGAGCAGGCAGATTCTCAAAGGGACAACTTCAAAAGTTAATATCATTTTCAAATATAATTGACAAAGTCCCAAAACGTAACTGAGCTGTGGGCAGGCAACAGCAATATTATATTAGGTTCTGTCAATTGAACCAATTTGTTATGGTTACTAAAGTGTTCTGTTTCTTTTCCTTTAAATCTTTGTTTATCTTCGGTAACTTCACACAACATTATAGTGTGTTTGATTCATATGCAACTTAGAAAAAGGAAAAGATAAGATTTCCATGTGGAATCCTCAAAATAACAAGTGAACAGCTGAGCACTAAACTGGCCACAAGCCTGATGGGTAAACTGATAGCAGTAAATAAGATTAGCTGTGATATTATACATATAATATAAAAGTTAGAAAGCAAAGAAAAGCTAAGAAAGGACAAACTCGCTGCTGGTGTGGGACAATTGTCTATATTCTGTCAATTCTGTTTTAAATAAACGCTGATTGGCCAGTAGCCAGGCAGGGAGTATAGGTGGAACAACCAGACAGGAAGTAGAGGCGGGTCAATGAGAACAGGAGAATTCTGGGAACAAGGAAGCTCCCTATGCAGTACTGTCCGGACATAGAAGAAGCAAGATGTGAGTACGCTACTGAAAAAGGTACTGAGCCATGGGCTAACACAGATAAGAATAATGGGCTAATATAAGTTGTAAGAGTTAATAAGAAGCCTAAGCTAATGGGCCAATCAGTTTATAGCTAATGTAGACCTCTGTGTGATTTCTTTGGGACTTAACGACTTTTGGAACTGGGCAGGACAGAAACCCTGACAACATGCTGCCCTATATATGATTATCTGTCTCCTATCCCAGCACACATCTGGAGTTAGGGGCCATAAACAACAGTCTTGGGGTGACTGCAGTGGCAAATTATGAGGAACAGAATGCAGTTACTTCTTCACAAGGTCGAGGAGGAGGAGCCTTTCCCACACCCAATGCTCAAGTCATTGTGGGCAGAGCACACTTCTTGCTAGGACCCATAGACTTGTCCTTGAGTCTTTTCTTAAAAATAAAAAGTTTAGGGCTGGAGAGATAGCTCAGAGGTTAAGAGCATTGCCTGCTCTTCCAAAGGTCCTGAGTTCAATTCCCAGCAACCATATGGAGGCTCACAACCATATGTAATGGGGTCTGCTGCCCTCTTCTGGCCTGCAAGCATACACACAGACAGAATATTGTTTACATGATAAATAAATAAATAAATAAATAATTTTAAAAAAAAGTTTATTGCATTTATTATAGGTATTTATTCTTGGTCCCGCTATCTCCCCCCCCCCCCCGTATGTGTCTTTGCCAGCATGCATGTGGAAGTCAGAGGATAACTTGAGGGATTCAGTCCTTTCCTTCTGTGAGAAATAATCATTCTGATCCATTTTCAGTATGGTGCTCATCAGGGAATCCCATTCAGCAGGAGGCACTGGGCTCCCATCTTCCCTAGCTAGCAGCTGGTGCCTGCTTGCTGAGTGCTTTTGAGTTAATCCTAGGACTGAAAAGTTGCAGTTGACTATGTGACTGAGTCCTCCTATCTGGAAAGGGAGGGGCGATCTCAAGCCCCAGGAGGATGGAGAGTTTGGTGGGGACCATGCTAAGATTGTACCTCCCTGAAAAACTCAGCCAATGAGAAATACAGGGGAGGGAAACACAGTCTGGAATGTAAGAACCGGTTTCTTTCCCCGTTTTCTCAGGCTGATGACTACTTTGCAGGTTCATGATAGCTCACTTTACTGCACTGAGTCTCCAGTGCTCTTTTAAAATGTTTTCTGATAATCTTATTTTATGTGTATGGTATTGAGCCGTATGCATATCTGTGCATTATCTCTGTACAATGTTTAATGAGCACGGAGGCCAGAAGAGGACATCGGATGCCCTGAGACTGGAGTCACAAACAATTGAGCACCGTGGGTGCTGAGAATCAAGCCTGCATCCTCTGTTAGAACCTCCAGTGCTCTTAATCACTCAGCCAGCTCTCCAGGCCCTCCAGGACTTTTACTATGAAGTGAGGATCATCATTTCTCACACTGTTGCTATGTGGGTACAGGGGACTGAATTTGGGTCATCAGGCTTGGTAGAAATCACTTTGAACCACTGAGCCATCTCATTGTCCCTGGTTCTTTGATCTTGTCCCAATTCACCTGCCATGCCTACTTTACTATACCACTGAACTCTCTCTGTTTTTCATGAAAGTTTCCTTGGCCTTCCTTCTGGTCTCTTTGGGTAAGTTGTTCAGGGACAAGCCTTGAATCTTGGGCAATCTTACCAAAAATCCAGGTATTTTTGAGCTTTCTTGTGTGTTTCTCCTGCAGTTTTTTCTCTGTCAATAGAATCTACTCAAATTAAGAGCCTATCAGCATTAGGGGAAGACATTATACTTTTCCCTTTATGTTAAAACAAACAGGTGGCTCATGGGTCCTTGGGTCAACACAGATAGAAGTGGTGACTGGGCGAGGAGCAGCCTCCTGTTCGTCAGCCTCACTCCTTGAGGGTCTGTGACCTACAGATGTGGACACATACTGTTCTAGTCCATAAAACCTAGAGTTTATTTTTTCTTTTTTTTCCCCTTTTCTTCTTTTTGTTTTTTAAGTTTTGGAGACAGAGTTTCTCTGTAGCTTTGGAACCTGTCCTGGAACTAGCTCTTGTAGACTTGCCTCGAACTCACAGAGTTCATCTTGGCTTTGCCTCCTGAGTGCTGGGATTAAAGTTGTACATCACCACCACCCGGCCAAAGTCAGTATTTTTTTAAATTATACTTTATAATAGTATCATATATGAAACCAGTCCTGGTAGTGTGTCAGATCCAAAGGAAGCTCCAATTTCTCTAACTCTGAAAAACTGTCCATGTATCCAGAAATGAGCTCAAGCTGGACTATAGGGATTCTGGCAGTTAGATAAAAGCCAGCAATCCTCAGGAATTTGTGAAGTCAGTTCCCATGGGCTGAAAGGGATAATTTCCCTTATCTCTAGCTGGAGAAACATATGGCTACCTGTGGTGCCTATCAGCATACCAAAGCATGTGCTGGTTTCCAGGCTCCCTCAGTATCACAGGGACCTGTCATCCATGTCCTTGTTGGCACCCTACTCCTCACCTTCCCATTTGCCCTAAACTCCCTCCAGCTGAGACTCCCCTCCCCCAGCTGCTCATCCTCCTTACAACTCAGCTCTCCTCACGTCCTCACTCCTGCTGCTCTGCTCTTCTCTCTATGCTCCTTGTTCTCTGTCTGGTCATTCTCTCTTCTCTCACAGGTAGCCCTGGCCGTGTCCATTCTGCTGCCCACGTTCAGTCTACTGCTTTCTCTGCTCTGACCTCTTCCAGATCCTCTGCCAGATTCTCTCTCATAGCAAGGGAAACCTTCCCTCCCTTTAGCCACACCAGGGAGTGATAATGCTTGCACTTCCTTTACTGCTTCCCTCGGTATAGAGTGAGATCGTTAATTCTGGCTCTTGGAAGCCTGAGACAAAAGCATGGGCTTTCAAGGTTATCATGATCTATGTGGAGAGACCCTGCCACAAAAGAGAAAAGAAAGAAATCAATAAAAAAATGCATGCAATGTCTTTATGTCAATAATATAAGACAATCTTTAAGAATTAAATTTCTCTCTCTGTGTGTGTATGTGTGTACATGTGTGTATGTGTGTACATATGTGCGTTTTTGTCTGTTCATGTGTTCCATGCTTGCATGTGAAGGTCAAAGGACAACTTTCAGGAGTCAGTTCTCTCCTCTGACCGTGTATGCTCTGGAGATCAAACAGACTTGGTGACAAGTGTCTTTACCTATTAAGCAATCGTACTTGCCCTACAAGTCATTTTGATTCTTTCTAGAAGCTGAAGGGAGAAAAAGAAGAGTCAAATGATGAGCGATCCATGGTGCTGAACGTTCAGAAGACTCAGCGTCAGTAGAAAATACAGTACATTTAAAACAGTGCAGGGTTTGCTGCTGCCAAATCAAATACCTTAAAATTTCTTCATGTACATGGATTAGCTTAGTCTAACAATTACTGGACTGGGGAATGAGAGGGACAGCAAAGTCATTTGGAGAAAGAGCAGTTGAAATACATGATAGATAAAGATTAACATTGGGCATCTTTCTGATTGTAATAAAATCTTTTTGGAAAAACCATTCTACAAGTTGAGGAGACCTTTGATTTTGGATTTATTGGAAAGTTTTACACTAATGAATACTTTTACAATTTGCCAAGTGCTGTTTCTACATCATCCATATAATTGTTTTAGAAGTCAGTTTGGTAATTGATTCATATTGGATAGTGGGCTGCAATCTTGTTTTTAGGCCATACCAATGATGACAACATTAACTGATTTTTGGTCTGACTTCTTGTAATGTATTCACTAGATTTTGGTATCAAGCTGATGATGGAGGAAGGTCATTGGTTAATTAAATAAAGAAGCTGCTTGCCCTGATAGGTTAAAACAGGAGGGAGGAGTAAACAGAGCAGAATGCTGGG